>NC_137882.1:23511177-23661177 GCF_963924005.1 Protomyctophum bolini
TGAGTTCCACACTAACATCAGACGCATCAGAGTGCAGTGGACGGTTCCTAACCTTTTCCTTTTCTTTTTTACCTGGAAGCCCCCTTTCTGATATCTGACAAAATCAGAGAGAGGGTCTGATTTTCAGACTTGCTTTCACAATTGATTAACCCATTTTGGGGGCAGGAACCCCTTTTTGATGTTTCAAACATTATGTTATAATTTAGCTATTGAAAAATAGCAGATCTACAAGCTCATAGTGCTACGAGCTTGTAGGTCTACTATTTTTGAAAAAATCGTGAAAATAGAAGAATGTTTTTAAATTGAGGTCAGGCTAGGAGATCGATTAACTGTTGCACCCCATGGCCTCTCTCTCTTTCTCCCGCTCTCTCTCTCTCTCTCTCTCTCTCTCTCTCTCTCTCTCTCTCTCTCTCTCAGCATTCTGTTGTCCAGAGAAGTCATCTCATCTCTGTTGTTCTACTGTATAGTATCTAATATCACTTCACCTTTCTCTGCTCTGCTATCACAGTACTGTAGTTGCACACACACACACACACACACACACACGCACACGCACACACACCTTCTGGCTGAGATGTGGTCGCTCTGGTGACTCAACAGGCTGACCTGGTTAAGCCAGCTGTGACCTTTCAGAGGAGAAAGGAGATGAAAGGTCGTTGCGAGCGAGCGGTTTAATTTGACAAAAGGTCATCAGTGAATGCCTGGCCGAGAGGCGAAGGCCACGGTGGAATAGCAGTAGCACACATCTATACATTGGCAGCAGGGTTTTCCTATTCCTCCATATATCGCAATTTATTGTTTTATTTATTCGTAGGTAAAAATCACACCTGTGTGAGTGGTGCAACTCCCCTCTCCCCCTGTAATTCTTAGTCCAGGGGTTATCGGATATTATTGTATTGTTTGCGATTGTGTATAGATTAATTGTGTTGAATCATGTGTTGATGTATTATTACTGTGCATTGTTGTCCATGGATTATTGTATCTTTGGCTCTGCTCTGGGGGTATCAGAGTTGATATCAGAGCTGTGTCTTGGTGCACAGATAATCAGAGATATCAATGTGATATCAGAGCTGTGTCTTGGTGCACAGATAATCAGAGATATCAATGTGATATCAGAGCTGTGTCTTGGTGCACAGATAATCAGAGATATCAATGTGATATCAGACCTGTGTCTTGGTGCACAGATAATCAGAGATATCAATGTGATATCAGAGCTGTGTCTTGGTGCACAGATAATCAGAGATATCAATGTGATATCAGAGCTGTGTCTTGGTGCACAGATAATCAGAGATATCAATGTGATATCAGAGCTGTGTCTTGGTGCACAGATAATCAGAGATATCAATGTGATATCAGACCTGTGTCCCGGTACGCAGCTTTGCAATAAATGGTTTATGGTCAATCTGAGCTGAATGTCTCAACAAACTAAGTACACCAAATATGATTGTTCACAGTGGAACTGAACTGGAGGGGGGGGGGGGGGGGGGGGGGCAATGACTTGTTGAGGAAGGTGTGTGTGGTGGGTGGGGTTATCCCGTGGGGGGCATTCCCTCAGAACTGGGTCAGAGGGATTAATATGCTGGTGTGGCTGGGTGTAGCCAATCGGAGCTAATGGTGGATTAGCATGAGAAGTTTCACTTCCAAAAATTCCCCGCCACCTCCCAGCTAGAAGTGGAAGTGTGGCGGTATGTTGATTTTCACACACTCTGGGTTTCTGCCTGTTGTTTATGTGTGACCAGAAAACTAAGTAGGTATACGATTTTGAGTTGACAGTGCCAAAGCTGATTGGTCAGATGGACATAGGGTAAAGCGGCTTACTTTGACATTTTGGTGTGATAACTGCAATCAAAAAGCTCACAACGCGTCTCACCACGACACGTTGAGAGCTTTCATATCTGCTATTTTTCTGTATTTATTTTCTGATGACATTATAGCTGTCTTAGGCAGGGGGTTAACTGCGATGACTCATTCTTTTTTGGGGGACCCCCAGCGGTTCTTGTATTCTTGTATTCATTTTTACTGAGTTTAAGGTTAGGAATTAGTTTAGGGTTAGGCATAGTTTTACTGAGGTTAGGTTTAGGCATGGTTTTACAGTACAAGGTTACGTTTAAGAATAAGTTTAGGTTTACGCATAGTTGAGGTTACCTGGTGGCGACTGTTTCGAGGTCGCCGGATTTGACCCAGGACGAGCGTATTTTGGGGTGAGCGTTTTTGTATTCCTCACTCCTTGGCTTGAGGTCATGGAGACATTCATGAAATACCCAGAGTTTTGTTTTATAGTGACTTATAACTAACACTGTGCTAGCAAATGGTTTATCTTGTCTCATGGGGTATACAGTACTTTTATTGCGACTAGTCATTGGTCCGAAAAACGACAACCCACCTCAAACCCTAACCTAACCATAACCGCAAGCACGGGAGCAGGCGCTAGTCCGAGGTGCGGACGCATGTCGAACCAATGCTCCGTCGGACCATTATGCCTCCCTGTCTCGTGACACTGTCATGTCAGGTCATGTACTGTATTTCTTGGCATGCAGTGGCTGTGACACACAACCATCAATCTTGCATACTGTAGATGTCACTTACTTTCTCCCCCAGGAGTAATTGTCCTTTTATTTTCTTCTCCTAGTAAAAACATCTACTGTACAGTACCCTGGGGGCAACATAATACTCTTGACATTGTGGGGTTTTAGTTGTACTATAACAGCCTGTGCTGAAAGCCATCCTCTCTCTCTCTTGCTCTGTCCTCAAGAGACTGTAAAGGGATATGTTTTGTCACTCTTTGTTAAAATTGCTCTATAAACATGTAGAGTAATCATTCCTATTGTTCTTTTGTTAGTATTGTGTTCTTTTGTTAGTATTTCATTGTTTCCCCCAGCAACAGGTTTCAGATGCTGTCTCTCCAGCTGTCTTTAGTAAACAGAAACTACATTTTCACTGGGTTGGGGATACCAATTTCAGGAGAGGGAGAATCCATGCTGTAGGGATACGGATAAACACCTGAAATTGGAAGTGAATCAAGTGATGAAACAAAATCAGCGGACACATTTGGAACTGAAACACTCGAGCTGATGAATGGATTCTCTCTTCAGATTGGATGAAATTGGTGGCACACCTGATAATTTATTTTCTGTTTTACTAAACACAATAGCAATGATTACTAGATTATTAAAAACACACCTGTGTGAACTGAGTGTTGCAACTACTCTCTCTCTCTCTCTCTCTCTCTCTCTCTCTCTCTCTCTCTCTCATTAGCAAGCAACAGTGCAACACTATCTCTCTCTCTCTGTTTCTGGCACAACAGTGCCACTTTTGCCCCTACTGGTACTAGTCTAAACGGACATAGTCACATATAGGTTATAGGACATAGGGAAGGGACATTGCTGTTCCTTGGAGTGGTTGCACGGTTTGCACCACCAAAAAATATCCCTTATAGCACATATGACTTTCCTGTCTTTGTCTCTGTACTGGCACATTAAACAAGAAAGGGAAGCCATTAAAACATATTGTCGCTGTCGGGTGGAAACCTTCCAAAACAGTGTATGTTAAAAAATAGCTGTTCTACAAGCTTGTGAGCTTGTACAGTAGCTTGTGAGCTTGTACAGTAGCTTGTGAGCTTTTAGATGAGCAATGTCTTTGCCACTCTTGTGTGACACCATGAAGTATGCCATTTTTTACGGGTGGGGCGTTAAAAAATGTAGTTATGCGGTTTCTGCCTGACAGAAACCCATAATATCCTTCTTTCTGACCTCAGTAAAGTACACGCAGCTCTCTAAGCAGTGTGGTATTATTACCACAGAAGTGAAGAACATTCTGCCTGCTCGCCAACACATAAGCCCTTTCTATGTCAAGGTCATTCTTCAATCACTTAGACTCTCTCTCTCTTCTGCATTCAGTTTTTTTATGGTTCTCTCTCCTCTGCATTCATTTTTTTTTTATGGTTCTGCACATGAAAATGATATTACTAGACCAACAAAATAAAATAATGTATGGACACAGTATAGTCAACAAAACGTCTCATTATTGAGATCTTATTATCCAGAGGCACAGATCCGACCACCATGGCCATATATGGTCATGTGCAGAAATGGGACACAGGTAGACAGAGTGACAGACGGATGCAGAGATCTCCATATATGGGCACAAAAGGGACACAGACAGACGGGTACAACTGGTACTCTGACGAAACTATGACTCAAACATAATTGGTTGGATTGGCGGTGCTATCTCGGTGTGAACCTCTAGTTTTAACCTGTAGTTCTAACAAAAGACACACACACACACACACACACACACACACACACACACACACACACACACACACACACACACACACACAGAGAGAGAGAGCTTTGAAGATGCTGAACATTGTGTTTCATCATAAGGATTCCCCTCTGTTTTAAACGTCCTCATCTGGTTGCAGGGAGAATCGACATTGTTGAGTCAGCTATTTTGTGAGTTTTTGCTGCGTAGCGATCATGTCTCCCGACCCGGAGGACATTATTAACTCTGCTTTACTGAACCTGGTTGAATGAGATGAGATGATGCTGTCTGTGAAGTGTGAAGTCAACAACAGTGAAAATGGATGATCCAGTGAAAAATTAATGGAGTCCTAGTATAGGACCTGGGGGTCTCCAGGCAATAAAATATATAGGGGTTAAGAAAGTGGTTAAGCTCACAACACGCGTTGTTAGCTTGTATGTAGGTCAGCTATTTTCAATATTTTAGAAATGTGTTGAAAGTTTTGGAAACTTTTAACTATGATTATGCCCAGAATAGGGATTATTTTATGAAATGATTGATTATCGATTTTTTGCTATAATTGAACAAATCAATTAGTTCGATTAACTGTTGCATCCCTAATAGAGGGTATGCGCATGCTTAAAGTGAATGGCAAATCGAGTGGCAAAGCAACAGGCAAAGTGAGTTTAACATTGTTTAATGTTGTTTAATGCAATCAGATGCATGGGCTGTCAAGGCCAAAAAGTAGTTTTTGCATAACTTCCGGGTTTGATGATGATGTCACAAACATAACACTCTATTGAATGTGGCTAAATAATGTGTACGTATTTCTAAAAGATGTTTTACATCTCCTCTCTCCTTTTGTTCTGAAGGTATTGTTCTGGTATTTGTTCTGAAGGTATTGTTCTGGTATTTGTTCTGACGGTATGTTTTCCGTCTCCTTTTGTTCTGAAGGCATCGGCAAGAATGTGATCTGTGACCGCACCGCCACGCCCCTGGACGCCTTCCGCATGATGTCAGCGGCGCAGTACTACCCCAAGCTGCTGAGCATCATGGGAAACGTGCTGCGCTTCCTGCCGGCCTTCGTGCGGATGAAGGAGCTGGTGGAGGAAGGATACGTGGGAGAGCTGCTGGTCTGTGAGGCTCAGGTACTGAACTACAATGAACTGTTCATATGTGGGAGAGCTGCTGGTCTGTGAGGCTCAGGTACTGAACTACAATGAACTGTTCATATGTGGGAGAGCTGTTCATATGTGGGAGAGCTGCTGGTCTGTGAGGCTCAGGTACAACTACAATGGATTCTGTTCATGATTTATAATCTTTGGATGGGGAGGGGGGGGGGGGGTACATTAATTCCAGCAAATTCAGTCAAGCTTTCTCAATGAAAAAAAAGTCTACATATTTTATGACATATTTGGCAAAAAAGGGAATTTTCCTAGTAGACCAATAAACATTACAGCTATCATCCCAGACTTATTTTATTGAATACAAATGTATTTCAAAAAACCTTTGCGGTAGAGTATCTATAATATAACTAGCACATCTCCAGTGGTTGGCGTTGGTCCTGACTAAACCATATTAACAATTCAAAAAATAGAACTAAACCAGAAAAACATTCAAAATTGAAAATGAAAGTAGAAAGGTGTGGCTGCACTGACGTGAGTCATGAGGAATCCACTGTGAACTCTGTGACTGCTTGACCACTTTTCTGTTGTGCAAAAGCTAACAAAAAGCAGGTTCTCTTTGCTGGCAAAGAATTCTCAGACTGAGAACAATAAGTGTGTTGCCCATAGCAACCACACTAACTAATAGCAACCACACTAACTAATGCTCTAATGACCTTTTTCTCTGTGCCTCTCAGGTCCACAGTGGCAGTCTGCTGGGCAAGAAGTACAACTGGAGCTGTGACGACCTGATGGGCGGCGGAGGCCTGCACTCGGTGGGCAGCTACATCATCGACCTGCTGACCTTCCTGACGGGCCAGCGGGCGGCCAAGGTCCACGGCTTCCTCAAGACCTTCGTCAAGCAGACGGACCACATCCGAGGCATCCGGCAGATCACCAGCGACGACTTCTGCACCTTCCAGATGGTGCTGGAGGGCGGCGCCTGCTGCACCGTCACGCTCAACTTCAACGTCCCCGGGGAGTTCCGGCAGGAGGTGATCGTGGTGGGCACGGTGGGCAGGCTGACGGTGACGGGCACCGACCTCTACGGGCAGAAGAACGACGGGGCAGAGGGCGGAGGAGGAGGGGGCGGAGGACCGGAGCTGCTCCTGAAGGACACCACGCCTCTGGAGAGGGCCTCTCTGCCGGAGAAGGCATTCAGCGACATCCCGTCGCCGTTCCTCACCGGGACCATCCGCATGATCCAGGCCGTGCGGCAGGCCTTCGAGGACCAGGACGACCGGCGGACGTGGGATGGGAGGCCGCTGACCATGGCGGCCACCTTCGAGGACTGCCTGTACGCGCTCTGCGTGGTGGACGCCATCAAGAAGTCCAACCGGTGCGGAGAGTGGCAGAACATCGAGGTGATGAAGGAGGAGCCGGAGATCAGCCCCGCCTACCTGATCAGCGAGGCCATGCGGCGGAGTCGGATGTCCCTCTACTGTTAGAGTTCATCCTCATTCTGACCCCGATGGCACTCCGACCTCACCAAGATGGCCGACCCACACTCCTCCTTGCGGCCCTGTACGGGCCAGGGGATGTGGTGGTTAAAAAGTGCAAGGTATTGTAAGGAAATGTTTTTCATTACTGGTTCACATCCATTTCTTCAAGACCTTCAAGAATCTGTAATAGTACTGTTACAGATGCAGAGATGGGATTAATGGGATACAAATGGCTATGGTTCCGGCATGGCTCTGAGTGCTATCTCAGCACCCCCTTTGTCTCAGAGGTAGGGGAGTGGCAAAGTGTTTCAAAAAGGCACATTTTAATTTATTAGAAAGCTTTCTTCCACCAATAGACTAATGACCATTGTCCTTCTGAGACAGATGTTCACCCAGCTATGGGAAACGAGAGACGTGTTTCTGCAATATGAGGAATTCTGACTGGCGACTAATACGACTATCCCCTGTTCACGGAGCAGTTCAGGGAGCGAGAGACGGCCCTTCCTGTTACCTCATCAGCCAATTAAGCTGATTAGCCAATAAGGAACACTGGAAAAACACCCACTTTCATCCTGCTCGTCTTGATGGAAAGGTTATGAGATTATGTGAACGAAGAGCATAACTATTCTTTTCCAGGATTCGCTCCTAATTCATTTGAAAGAGACACTGTTGATTTGTCAACGATGGTTTTCACCACCATGCTAGCTATGTCCATGTGAAATATAAAGTGAAGCACACACCCATTCTTCTCTTCTCTTCCCCCCATCTTTGTCTGGATGAGAATTCTCACACTGTGGGTCAGAGTGAAGATGGACGGAAAGAATGGGGAAGTCTGGAAAGATAACTGTGCTAACTATGCTGTTGCGATACTCTGGACTGCTGCATAGTTTTAACTAAGTCCTCCTCTGGAAATGTGAATGTTGAACATTTATAGTGTGCTTGACTACTTCAGTCTTTGTCTCGGTCTGCTCTGTATATGTATGCCTAGTCTGTATGTATGAAACCGGAGAGGGAGAGGAAAAAAATCAATAGCTTGGCTGGCTGGTGCGGTTTGCAGATGGGTCACTTTAAGTATGCAATATATGGAAGCTAGAATAGAAATCCCTGTGGACTTTACTGTGCATCAGCCTGCCTCTAGTAAGGAAAGAAGCCCTCAATCGCCTGCTCTGCATTTAAAAGAGGTTCATATACAGTAGTGCTGTGCTTGTATGCAATTAGAGGTCCAGGGGCCCTCATGGTTCCTTTGAAGGGGAATCCAAATGGACACTTACAGGTCTGTAACTCAGAGTATTTAACTGGAAATACCAACGGTCCAATTACTGTAATACCATAGCGGTCTGTAAGTGTCCAATACCGTATAAGTATACTCTGACCGTATTCAAATGTGAACCAAAATGGACCCGTA
Source organism: Protomyctophum bolini (assembly GCF_963924005.1). Taxonomy (NCBI): domain Eukaryota; kingdom Metazoa; phylum Chordata; class Actinopteri; order Myctophiformes; family Myctophidae; genus Protomyctophum; species Protomyctophum bolini. Next base: position 23,519,430 of record NC_137882.1, read on the forward strand.
AGGGGTCCATTTTGGTTCCATTTGAGCTATGGGGGTCCTTTAAGAACCACTTAATTAGACCAAGCTGTGCATTGGTGCTTAAGCCCTGTAGTAGCGCTGCAACTTGGAATGCATGCATGGCCTTTTGCAATTATTACTTTGTGCTGTGTTAATACTTCCTTCAGATTCTTCTCAAATGTGTATCTTTCTTTCTTTTTTTCCCCCCTTTTTTAAAATGGCCATTATCTGCTGACCATGATGGCTGTGTAGTATTGCAATGAAATTCCCCAGAATTCAGTGTGGTGAGAGTCGACAATCCTGCACTATGCTGTGAGTGAAAGCTGTGGGTCAGTCACGTGGGTTTTTATCCTCAACTCAACTAATCCAGCTGGTATAATTTAACAGGGTCATGTTAGCATGCTTTAAAACGCTTCCAACACACATACTGTACACTCATGGGTATTAGAGCAGGGTATCTACACAGCATCACGTCCAGTCTGTGGATTTGTGCCTGAGATGAGATGAGAACCCAATGCAACACAGTCAAGAATGCAGCGAAATGAAGGGAGTTGTTGCACAGGTTGGTTTCTGGGAGAGGTGTTTGTTATGGCATGGATCATTGATCAGTATACACTGGAAAACCGTTTTTTTTTTTAAGCAAAGACGACGCATGCAGTTATATTTCAAGATTTCCCAATGGTAGTAGTACTCACTGTAGATGATTAAATGACAGCCACCAAAGAGAAATAAAATCTTAAGACCTTCTCGGAGAGGTAAAGATAGCAAATGAAAAACACACCTGGATAGTGCAAATGCTTCCTATACTCTACGTCCGCCCATTCCAGACTGATAATATTATTTTGAGCTTGACCGTGATCGTGACATGTGACCATGACCTTTGACCTTACAAACCTAAAAGTTATCCATATCTTCGGGGCAGCCCTACCTGATCATTCCCACAGAGTTTAGTGAAAATCCGGCCATTTTGTTGTCAATTTCCGACCTTGACTGTCAATGTGACCTTGACCTGTGACCTTTTCGATTCCAAATGTATATTGTCTCCTCTGGGCTAGCCTACTGATCATTCCCTCTTAGTTTCATGAAAGTCCGGCCATTTCTTTCCGAGTTATTTTGCTACCAGGCAGATGGACACTATAGGACCACTTAGCAGCTACTACTACGCCACATATTTCTGTATTGGTTAACAGTTGGCCGGCCTGGTCAGTGGTCTGTTATAATTTGGGTTCATGCTCAGTGACATTTGGAAACAAATCTGGATTATTTTGTTTACATATGTGTTGGAAGAGAAAAAGGTCTCTGAATGCATATCATGTAGACCTGGGTTGAATCACATTGGCAGATCATTTTTTAGCATTTTTAGCAATCTGCTTGGATTTGGAGGGCCTTACGTTAGCTGCATCAGGACTATTCAGATATTGTCAGGTGAGTCGTCAGTCATGGAATAGTGTCCTTAAGTGACTACTGAATATTAAAGCAATTTACTGTGAGGGTGTTACTGTTATTTATTGATTTGTGTGGTAAATGGCATATGATTTACTGTAATGATGCTAAAAAGTATGTGCCAATACAGTTGGACCCAAGTCTTGTATTTAACGCGCGGTTAAAGGGAGAGCACTGCATACGCCCTGACACCGTGAGCCAAAAGATGTATTTTTTTATAGTATATTATTTTTATTTTATTTTTTAGCAACTCAAATGTATCCTTGTTCCCTGTCAAGGTTTTAAGTTCTCTGACTGCTGAGTGTTGAAATCTGATATTTAGTAGAAAACTATTATACAAAATAATGTTATTGTGGATTTGTCCAAATAAGTAGGCAAGTACTATACTGTATGTATTTGATTTGTAAAAACCAAGGAACTGGAACACATTTTTGAAAAACACTGTTAAGAGAGTAAGGGTATTTATTTGTGTTTTTTGTTTATGTTTCAGACTGATCTTGTACTGTATTTGGAGGGAGATAGATAGACTGAGGCCTTGGAGCACTCAATTCCTTTATGTCTGAAATAACTAATGAACAAAGTGTCCCCCCCCCCCCCTCCCTTTTTTTTAAACAAATGTTTTATTGTGAAAAGCTTTACGTGTCCTCTCTGCATTCAGACACATGCATCATGAATAATTCATAAAGAAACAACATTTGCACATGCATTTAGTGTTTGTTTGATTTTGGTCACACGTACAGCCTGGAATAATAGCATTGTTATCATCTTGGTGGCATGGTGATGGCCAGTGGTTGGAGACAGTGGGCAGAGCAGACACAGTTGGCAGCAGTCATTGGCGAGCCCCTTTCTGTATTGTGTATTGTGTCCTTATTGTGTTCTAACGTGTCACATCATGCGCTGCAGAGAGGTCAGTGCAGTCATGCCCTCCGTGGTGTTGTGTTACCAGGCGTGCTGTGGTTGCGATCAGCAACACCCAGCCACAACGATGCACAACAACTGTTGTTGTTACAATGTTATTAGAAAACGCCGTCCCCTTCCTTCGTCATCCCAGCTTCCGACTGAGTATATGTTCAGCAAAACCTGTGTCATTTTCTAAATGGAGAGCACTGATAAGCTATCGCTTTATAACACAAATACAATAAATAGTATGCTCTCTACCGCTTCATCCATCGCAAGCGTCTTATCAGAACAGCATAATTATAGACTTTCCCCTTTGTCTGACAAGAGTTCTTATAATATAAATATTTGACAATTTACAGTCAGGTCAAAGAGACAGTCCATAAACAAAGGTATATTCTCCTGTGTTCTGTGTTATCACAAACAAGTAGTGTGATAAAGACTTGGGTTTGCATGGCAATAAAATGGTATTGCACTGGCAATGAAAGGGTATAGAGACTAGAGAATGAAAGAAAAAAGTTCAAAGACCTCTGTCATGCTTTGGTTGTTTTACATATTGTGTGTTTGTTAGATTATAACCATAGCTGATATCTTTATCAGCTACAAGTTGGTGTCAGCGCTACAGCTAATCTAAGCTAGCTGTTTAGCAGCTTCCCTTTAAGATGTAAATGTGATGAAACCACAGCCTCAGTCAATGAACAAAGACTGTTTTGGGGTTCCACTTTTTCTATCTTCTTTTTTCCATGTTGCACTGATGTTGCCACTTGCCAACTCACTTCACCCCCTGGTGGATTTGTTTTGAAACTGCTGCAGTAGACTACTAATACAGAGCATGGCAGGATAGCACATATGTTTTCAGAGTGGGGGCACAGCACAGCCAGTACAGGGGACTCCATTGGAACGCATGGGAAAATTGAATAAAATAAATACTAAAATCAGTTCATAATTGTTCATTTATGCCAGGTTATCCATGTTGAACCTGCTCCTGTCCCTATTTTGGACATAATCATCAGCCTCCAATAGAGACTAAATTAAAAATTAGCCAGCTGGCCCAAGTCCGGGCTTAATAATAATTCATAAGCTTGATTAAGAACTCCTTGTGTGTTTTTTTAATATTCTACCAATAATAGGCCTACCCCAATGCATTGTGAAGCAACCAGTTGTGAGATGGTAGATCTGCTATTTTCAGTGCACAACACTGCCGTAGGAAAGAGTATAAATACACAGATCACTGGAACAGAAAAGGCAGTATCTGGTTAGATTATTTTGCAGTGTTGAATATTTAACGAGTGGAATTTAAATGATCCCAGTGCTCTTCATGATTTCATGTGTTTTAAAATATAGTAGTGTAATACATTCCCCTCATTGTCTATGTTAAATGGCTGCTGCTGACTGATAACCCAGTGTCTTATCTTTTCCAATGTTTAAGTGATGATTCATTTTTATTTTTAAAAACATTAATTGAAAAAAGGTTGCTCTCTCACGGTCACAATTGACTTTGCTTTGACATTGACTTTGAAGTGCTGTGAGCTCATGCTGCATTGCCAATTTTACTTTTTATTTTTCACAGTTTTGTACTTCCGTGCATACATGATAAATTGAGATGAAGAAAATGCCAGCACTCATTATATGTCCTTTGACTCCTTTTACATGACTTTATTTACCTCTGAGACTGAAAACGTACGCGTTTCGGCCTGTCTGGCCTTCCTCAGCGTTTCAAACGATGATAAATGACTTAAATATTGACGTACTTACATTTTATGTGAAACACCCACATAGGACATAAGACGGTAGCAATAATATATCGACATACAAATACTATACCATCACCAATTACAGGACGAGAAGTAGAAAAATATGGAGATTAGTAGGGTATGCAAGTATTGAAAGTGTCAAAATAAATTGTGTAATCCTATTCCAGCAAGGGGGGGCAATAGGCAATTATAGACCGCATACGTTGAATCAAGTTCTGCATTGCCATTTAAACTAAGAACATATGGTATGGGTTGTGTACCAATGCCCTATACCGAAGGGTATTACAAAACACAGGTGCACGTGGGTCTCTTATGCCAATTCTGTTAGTGTTGACGATAATATGTATATCGTGTGTCCAGATATTGCCAATATTGTAGATACTAGGTGGAATTGTAGAACATGAAACAGAATGACTTTGTTCTGCCTGCACTCTGAATACTGTGTTCTGGAAACGGTCACTATGAATTGCTTCTCCTTGGTCTGCCAGCATTCAGAAACTGTCGAGGGAAGGACTTGCCTTTTTCTTTCACTTTAAATGGAAAGGGGGGGAGGGGAGGAGGGGGTAAATTGTTCATTTTGAGTAGAACAACCTCAAAGAGTCGCTTCTTCTACCCTCAAAGACCGTTGCTTAGCAACCAACATCCACGACGATGCCAAAACCAGGTCCTGCCTGCCCTTGGGTTCTCTTTTTTTCTTCTTTTTTCTGCGCTCACACAGACACACACACACACACACACACACACACACACACACACACACACACTGCTGGACTTATTTCTCTGTTCCTCTCTCTATCTGTCTAGCCTCGGGAACCCAGGTGTTTTGGTTTACTACAGTATCTGTCTTATGCAAAGGGACACACACACTGACCGGAAAATATATGTTTCGCAAAGTGCAAACTGTATTGAAGATGGATTTCTTCTGCTTGTTATTGATCTGACATTTACATGTCTCTTTGGGTTAGCCTGGCTAATAAGCCAGACTCTAATCACACGGCTGATTCGGTCTGGCTATATTATCCAGGCTATCTTTGGGTCTCCTCCCTTCCTTTCGTTTCCCTATTTATCTCTCTCATTGTAAGCTAGTTTTAAGACTTCTCATTCTCTCACTTTTTTGAGGGGTGCTAGGCTGCTAGCCCCCCTCCTATGCACAGCTTTGTGTGTTGCACGGAATGTGATGATTTGATCGGCTGATGTGTGATGATGTGTGGTGATAATAGCGCCCCTGACTTCATTTTTATGTTAATAAAGAAAATATATTATATTTGACCTCTACATCAGTCCCACCTGCTGAGAGCAAGAGTAACCATGGCAACCACTTTGCAAATGTGCAAAATCCCCCCCCCCCCCACAAACTAGTATGTAAAAGCTCGTACTTCCTATTTATATGTTGCTGCACTGCTCATGTTGAAGCACAAAATATCCAACTTGACTTCTGACTATATTCTAATTATTGTGATGTTTGTACTGTATATAGTGTGCACTCATGGACCTCTGTACATACTGTAATGTGAATTCTGAAGCATATTTATGTCATAATCTAGAGAATCTGCCTAGTATAGGGATAGTGTACCGGTATATATATTTATATTTTCTATCCATCTTCCGAGGACAATATTCTGTTTCAGAGAGTTGGCTGCAGGCGGGGGTCGTACATGGAAGTAGCAGTGCTTCTGAATTCTCACTGCAGTAAGGCATGATATGAGATGTGAATGAGAGCAGCTGCTCTGCATTGTGTGTGTGTGTGTGTGTGTGTGTGTGTGTGTGTGTGTGTGTGTGTGTGTGTGTGTGTGTGTGTGTGTGTGTGTGTGTGTGTGTGTGTGTGTGTGTGTGTGTGTGTGTGTGTGTGTGTGTGTGTGTGTGTGTGTGAATGTGCACATGAACATTTGAATAAGTGAGTGTGTTTCTGTCTTGTCTGTCTGCAACATGGTTTACAATGTAATGCCATTTCTATGGAATAAAGATGTATACATTACACTAAGAGTCCAGTACATTCATCTGTTAATGTCTGTAATACTGTATCTATCACTCAATAGTACTATACAATACTAACACACCGGGGCTGGGCAGGTGATCTCAGGTGGGCGGCCTGGGCTGAGCGGGTGTTGTCTGGAGGCCGGGACGTGGCAGGACAGGCGACCTCTGGAGGACGGCCGGGACGATGGCCAGAGGCAGAGCTGGCAACGTCAGGGAGGAGGTCGAGACGAGGCCGGCAAGATGTCATCTGGAGGGCGGTCTGGAGGCCGAGACGAGGCAGCAGTGGTGTCGTCAGGGGAACGACCGGGAGGCTGAGAAGAGGCAGAGGTGTTGTAGTGGAGTACGGTGCACGGTTTGGATCATTTCACCAGTATGGGGTGTCGATCAGAACACGGACACAGCGTACTTTACTGGTAACACAGGGTACATCATGGGCATAACATTGGGTTCGTGTGTGTGGTCTAAAAACAGAAGATGATAATATCAACATAAATTCCGAAGTTAGAATACCCATTGTACCCGTGTGTGTCAGAGTACCCGTTCCACCCATCTGTCTGTGTCCCTTTTATGCCCATATATGGAAATGTCTGTATCTGTCTCTCTGTGTCCCTTTATTCCTATATATGGAGTTCTGTGTCAGGCATGCCCAAATATACGGTAAGTATAACTAAATCTCAATGTGACGTCATGGAATCTACAGGTGAGGGGACTTAGGCTCATTAGGTCCACTGGCAGAACCTAACCAGAGCCTTTTGTGGTGGTTCTGGACAACAGTGTATCTGACCGACTCGACACCGGGCACTGTAGTGCACTCCCTGTGGTGGTGGTGGTGTGGAACGTGTGTCAAATTTGAAGTTGTGGGGCGAACAGTTCTCCATGCAGTTACGTGAATTACAGACACGCACTCGTACAGAGACGTGGTGCATTTATACAGTAGTAGGATTGGAAATACTGAAAATGGGTCTGGGCCAATCATAATGTGAGGTTGGAACTAATTGTGACGTCACCACCACTATAAAAGATGTTGACGGACCACCTTTTTTCATTGTAGTCTGAAGATTGTGCGTTCACTGTACGCCACCACTCAGGTTCAGGATATTTATTTTGTTAGCTCTATTGCTGATCAAAATAAAACCACAAAGTTGGTCTTGGGCATCTGATCACAGACAACGGATACGCTGAAAGTATGTGGTATGAGATATTGCCCGCATTTGGCATCATGACCGTGTGTCTGATCCTCCCTGGCATTGCAACGGCACAGATCCACAAATTCACCAACGGGGGGAAGGAAAAGAGGATCGCACGAGTTAACTGGCAGTGGTATTTGATGGAGAGAGATAAACGCGTGTCAGGAACAGGTGTATACCATCAGTCTAAGGGACTTGAAAATATCCACTAAGATCGACTTCCACGATGACAGTACTATTATGAGAGTAAATTCGCCATGTCTCTGCGTGCGTGCGTGCGTACGTACATGTGTGAGTGCGTGTACGGTTGTAATGCACATAACTCGAGAACCGTTTGACCCACCGACTTCACATTCGACACACGCGTTCCACACCCCCACAGGGAGTGCAGTGCCCGGTGTCGAGTCGGTCAGACCCACGGTTCTCCAGAACCACCACAAAAGGCTCTGGTCAGGCTCTGCCAGTGCATGGGCCTAATGAGGCCAACTCCTTTCACCTTGGCCAGGCTCTGCCAGTGCCTCTGCCTCAGCCAATTGAGGCTCAACCAATCAGGCTCTGCCAGTGGGCCCAATTGATTGCCAAGTACCCCTTTCAGTTTGCAGATCTCCATGTGGGACACCGGCTGACAGTTAAAAAGGGTGCTATGGCAATGTACAGTATATCATTAGGTTCCCAAGTTGCATCGTTCCCAAGTACTGTAGGCCGGTGGCCGACTGCGACGGGCACGTACAGGTCTAGTCTTCATTAAGGAGCCCAACATGGACTTCTGCATTTCTGGTGTGAAGTCGTTATTTTAGGGTAGGGTAGCCCTGGGTATTTCCATACAGCTCCCAGAGACTTGCCCCTGGCCCTGCCCAGAAGAACTACCAAATGACCCAGTATATTGAGATCCCATACCCTGTATATTGGCATGCCCATATACAATATGGGCATATTTGTTGGGTCGGTGCTGGATAACTGGACATCCATATACCTTCATATATTTATGGACATATTGGTCCGATTGGCGGTTCTGGACAACAGCATATCTGAACGACTCGGTGGCGGCCACCGCACTCCCTCGAGTCCTTGCCGATGCGTGCGTGCGCCTGAACTCTGAAGTCAGTCCATCCCATAATATGCACATGACCATATATGACCATAGCAGACTGGATCTCGGGCTCCGGACAAGTGGATCTTCATATATACCTATGGGCATATTGTGTTTGTTTATGGTTACGGTATGTCAGAGGATGTGTCCATGGTCCTGCTTACAAAAAAAAAATATTATTGAAACTCTTGTATGGATACTTGGATAGCACCAATTATTTTCAGATGGGGGTCAGCAGCCAAATATACATTCATTTTGGGGCCTTACGTGACAAAGATCCACTGGCCTAAATATCTGTAGAGACCTCGAGCTCTTACTGAACATACACTAGAAATAATCACTATTACAATATAGAGATAAAAACAATTTTGTTTCAGCTTCCAACCAAAAATGCACAACACCAGCAGGGACAAACCTAAATCTTTGGCTCCCTCTGCAGGGACAAAATATATAACCCATTTTAGAGCATATAGTAACCTGCCCTATTAAACTCGCATATCTCAGTTACAGTTACAGCTGTACATCAACATCAATGCAGACAGTTTGCATGATTTAACCCAATGTTTAATCATTCAATTAGCTACTCCTTAGTCCAATTAGTTGTAGAAATTGGAATTTAAGGTATTGCAACTCATGTGATTGTATACATTCACAATTGTATGTGTAATATTCCTTAGCCTGTTAGCACAGACAGACAGACCGACAGTCTATCTGTCTACAGATACAGTTGATTATGTTTTTATTATTATTATTATTATTTATTATTATACTTTGAACGCACACCCTATTTTTTTTTCTTCAAATAGGCCGCCTCATGGTGGCGCTAGCCTAGAACACAACACAACAGCCCTGAGAATTAAAGTAAGCAGGCCTGGCGGGGATCTGCTCTCCGCAGAGAGTAGTTTTCGTTGTTGTCCCTTTTGTAGCCGAATGCGAACGAAAATAAAAGCCCTGGTACCGAGGAGAGGACGAAAATAAAAGCCCTGGTACCGCGAGAGGAGCAGCAGAGCAGCGGGAGGAGTTTCAGGACCTTGGACAGCGCCAGAGAAGACTTTTAAAAGTAGGCTACTCAATTGTAGAACTACTCCGTTACAAGTAAAAGTAGGTATACGGAATTCAAAATGTGTAAGTACAAATTTATATTGCCATCACAATGTAGCCTACTTAAAGTACCAAAAGTACAAAGAACTCATTGTAGGCTAGAATTCAAGTTTTCTTTTGAAAATAGCATGGCGACGCATTGTGACTGAGTTTGTAGATCGGCTATTTTCAAAATGAACCACATCAGCTTCATGATGTATAGGGCTGAATACCTGAAGTGGTTAATGTATGTTATGTAATAATAATAAAATTTACAAAGTAACTATACTTTGTAGAAGTCTGTGAATCTTTCACAGACTTACAGCGCCACCAACAGGTGGATTTTAGAAAATGTCTCAAATCATGAAGGCAGTGTGCAATTTACGTGGAATCTTTCACAGACTTTCATAGGCTGAGGAATATATCCCACCCTTTTCACATTGGCCAGTTACAGCGCCACCAACAGGTGGATCTGTTGTTCTTGTTGTAGTAACGACCCAGCACACTCAAACAAAAGAGGCTGCGTGATGACCCACCTTGGGCCCCCTCAACTATCACTATAACTAGACACTTTGTATGAACTTGTATAAGACCTGGTTAAAAAGTGTAGCCTACTTTGCAAAGTTTGGGCCAGCTGGAAATTCAGCATTTGGGATATTCGTGGATATACACGACTTATATTTTCTTTTTTCTTTTCTTTTTTTCTCCTTCGTCTGGAAGCAGCATATAGTGACCTCTTGTGGTATGTCTCCTCTGATATGCATCTATTCTACTGTATATTTGATTCACTCTATTATGCAGAGCAGAGAGATCTGCCTCAAGAGCTCGCTATATAAATAACCAAAAATAATACTCAAAATTGCCACTATAATAATCGTTTATTATAGCCTAAACAGTGCAGTTCTTAAAAAGGAGTGATGATGTGTGATGTCAGCCTCTCTTTTTTTAAGATTTATTTAATGATAATGCAAACATCATCATTCAAAACAATGAATTACAGAATCATCTTTTTTTGTTAAACAAGACAAGACAAACTCAAAAAAGAAAACAAAAAACAGCAACCCGCCCAACCCCAGTGGTGTCAGCCTCTTTAGGCCACATGATGAATTTGTTGCTGTTATTTTAGGATTATTTTAGAGCGTTTGCAAAAGTTTTGTTCCAATCCTGCAGGATTCATGGCAGTAAATGACAAAACTGCAGCACTATTATATTTTGAAGTCCACCAACCGGACGTCACATGCTTATATAGTAAAAGAGATTGACGAGTGCCTTCAGATTGACGGAACATTGATGGTCAGGGTAGGCCAGGCCTACTCCTACTGGATAGTGAGTGGGCTCCTCTCCTCTGGGCTCGGGGCGGGGTGCATTGGTGCAAGCAGCAACAACAGCAGGTGCAGTGAGTGGCGCACCGACCGACCTGACTTAATTCGTTTTAACGTTTTAATGTGTGCAGCAGCGTTGTACAAAATTATCCGTTCGTTGCCTTTGTTTTAATAAAAACTACGATTGTTTGCGCACAATCTTTAAGCCCAATAACTAAAGTAATAGAACAGTATAGCTGCTGCTGCTGCTGCTGCCGTGCACAAACTGGGACAGAGACAGAGTCAGTCAGGGGTGCGGCTCCCCTCCCCTCCCCTCACTGCCTCCCCTCGCACTGACCCATGACGCAGCGCTCTGCTCCGGTTTCTGTTCTTGTAACGTTATCTGTTCTCTCCAGTCTTGACAGCCAGGGATCCGGACGGTTCGGCAGCAGGGCTGAGCTGACTCTCCATATTATTGCATCCCCATCCTCGCATCCTTAACGTCCAGCCATCATGCCCAGCGCGGAAGAGATGGCGGGCGCGGGCGAGTCGACCACCATCAAAGTGATATGCCGTTTCAGGCCGCTGAACAGCATGGAGCTGGCCAGAAAAGACAAATACATCCCGAAGTTCAAAGGGGACGATTGTGTGCAGATAGGGGTAGGTTTATTATAACGCCTACCTATTTATAATTCACACCGTGTGGTGACTAAGATAATAAAGTAGTAGGACACTTTCATTTCAAAAGTTGTTTTGTAAGAAATAAGAATGATCTAAGGTTCTATTAAGTGTTTTGTTAAATTAGTCTCTGTCTTAACTTCTAACTGTGTAGCCTATTTATCGACGTTGCACTTCATGTAGCCTAATAATTTGCATTGTGTGGGCAGTGTGGCTGAAATGATGTAGTTTGGTATGTTACCTTTTGAACGTTTAAATCAAAATGTTGAGTATTGTCATCAAATCAATATAAATCCAGTAAGATTGGGACATTGTCACATTAATAATAGGCCTGGCTAATGCTCCAAACAATAGCCCACCCATGGATTATTTGCTAGGCTATGTGATGCCCTTTTCTGCTGGTAGGCCTACGTTAAAATTGCCAACATATAGGCCTACTAGGGAGGATGTGGCCTGCTCGCTCATCAGTGGCAACTAGAGGATGTTTTAGCTCTCTTTTGAATATCTGTGAACATGTGTGTGTGTGTGTGTGTGTGTGTGTGTGTGCGTGCGTGCGCGCGTGTGTGTATGTATGATTTATGAAACTGAGCAATATGTTGTTTTGGATTGTCGATGTCTCTTTTCCTCCAGAAAGGCCCCACCGAGATGAGATTGAGGAAGGACTTAATTTAGTTAGTTTAGTGGTATTTTGTACCTTGCCTGAAATGTTCTTTAATATGTAGCCTAGGGCCTACTGTGTAGAGGCAATTAAGTAGAGTGAGCAGACCATCATAGCAGCACGCCAGCACACCTTGCAGAATAACAGCAGCCTTGTCACACCATGCCTGCATAGCAATTCTAATTCACCAACTTCATGGCCATGATATATTTGGTCTGGTTTATAGTGATTTTCCCCTTGTTGCATTCAATCTGTAACAGGCTATATACAAATGTAGACCGCAGTAGGCTACTGCTTAAAATCTAAATAACCTGGTGTCCATGAGGACTGCTTTGGGGAAGGTCTGATTCTAACTGGTTTATATAGGAGGGGGAAAAGCTGCAGTGGAATTTTAAAGGAGCCCTGTAGTTTTAATGGTTTTTGTTTTGTATCAGCTGTTTTTTCAAATGGAAAAAACAGGAACTGTTGTCCTGACTCAGTGATACAGAAGACCAGTGTGATGACTCAGTCCGTGAGTAAGATGTATCTTAAATAGAACAGAATGAGTGAGGTAACTGCCTGGGTTCATCACCCAGCTCTTTGTGTGAGGAAATCACTTTTTTCTAGAACTCATTAGCGTTGTAATTTCTCTCGTTGGCTTATCTCTGGCATCAAGTCATTACAGTGACTCTGAAGAACGGCTTCTTCTTCCACTAATATTTCACTGTCTTGTGAAATGTCTATATGCCACATTGCCCATGCCTGATTGCACCAATTATGTTGTGTTCCCTCAGTCATAATGGTTGGAGCTTTATGAATTATTTATGAATTTTCTTTCTCCCTGGAAATAAAAAACGTCTGGGTTTCTGAGGCTATATGAATTCCTACTCCCTGGGTTGACAAAGTTATAGTTAATACCTAATACTAAATCTATATGGGAAGCAGGCACAATTTCATTGGCTTTTATTCTGAAGTACAATTTAGACACTTTATCCAGTGACTTACAAAGTGCAGCAAACCGTTGCGAACCATCAACAGGGTAAATGGTTGATTAAAACTAGAGGTTCGAGCCCATCTAAAATAGATCACATCCTGTATGCCCATATATGGAGATCTCTGCCTGTAAGTCTGTGTCCCTTTTATGCCCATGTATGGAGATCCCATATAACCAGCTCAGTGGCCTTGTGGTTAGAGTGTCCGCCCTGGGACCCCAGCCGGGTCATACCAAAGACTGTAAGAAATAGGATCCAATGCATCCCTGCTTGGCACTCAGCACTCAAGGGTTGGATTGGGGGTAAGTGCCTGCAACTTACTAGCCTCATAGGGTCAAGCTGTCTCGCGCTACAGAAACAGGAGATAGGCTCCTGCCCCTATGGGCCTCATGGCTCGGCAAGGCTTGTATGGAGATCCCTGATGTCATCAGTATATGTCCATATACTGTATGGGCATGCTGGAGATCTCTGTATCTGTCAGTCCATGTCCCTTTCAGGCCCGTATTTAGCTATCACTGATGTCATCCGTATTATGCGTATGGATGCCCACTTTTGTGCCCATATGTGACCCAGTACAATGATTTGGTGCAGAAGTCAGGGATAATGGAACACAATTGAGGATTTTGTGTGTGTGTGTGTGTGTGTGTGTGTGTGTGTGTGTGTGTGTTTTTTAGCCATATGAACACAGTTTGAATGTTGAAGAAGGTTTTTATTCCAACAGTAGTAGTTGTTTTATAGTCATTAAATGGTTACAATTAAGATTGCAAACATGACTCTGTTTTAACGCGTTTCCTTGCATATTTGGGGGGTTGAAGATTCCTTAGCAGAGCAGAGCTGATTTTTATTTTATTTATTTTTGGCTGGCTTTACAGACAGTACATCAGTTTTTTATTGAAAACAAACAAATGCAGGTCCAGAGTAGACTAGGCAATGCTGCCAGCATTGGAAGCAATCCTGGGCCAAAGGTCAGCACACTCCTTGGCCACTGGGCCTGTGATGGCCGAACCTTTCATTTCTCCTTTGACGTTCACTATGACGCCTGCGTTGTCTTCAAAGTAGAGAAACATGCCATCCTTTCTCCTATACGACTTCCGCTGCCGTATCACCACCGCCGGATGCACCTTCTTCCTGAGCTCTGGCTTGCCTTTCTTGACCGTGGCCATGACCATGTCACCGACCCCTGCAGCCGGCAGACGGTTCAGACGACCCTTGATGCCCTTCACAGAGATGATGTACAGGTTCTTACCTCCTGTGTTGTCGGCGCAGTTGATAACCGCTCCCACTGGGAGACCCAGTGAGATGCGGAACTTGGCTCCAGAAGACCCACCGCGTCCTCTCTTAGACATTATTGCTGCCGATGGGAAAGAGGAAGACGGAAAAAGGATATAAAGTTGTGAAGTAGATCCTTATCAGAGCTGACTGACATGATTGCACCTGATGCCATGACGACACATTGAGGTTAGACAACGCACTCCATATTTGGCCGTATAGCGGCTGAGTCATGATGACATGAATGTGCCCCTTCCCCTTTCCCCAAGAGGACCAGAACGGAAACAAGTCTAACGGCTTTCTTGTGACTCTATCCTTTTGAAATGTATTTTTCAATAAAGTAATCAATCAATCAATCAATCAATGTGATGTCAGAGGTCCGCCCGCCGGTGGGCCGATTCTCCCTTAATCCAATTTTAATATAGGATAAATTATGATGAAATAACATAACATACTATACGCAGCTATCTACATAACATAACTAACACCTCTCTACTAGTCAGCACAAGAAGAACATCAAATCAAATTATCAAATAGTGCAGACACAAAGATATTATTAGTTGCGAGAGGATGAGGTGGAGTGTTAAGATGTCAGTCTGCCAGAAGTATAGAGGAGAGATTAAGAGGAAACACTGCTGGACTAAAAACAAACTGAAATAAGTCTCCTTAGGGGAAACCTTTTAACACTGCTGCCCGTGTTAAAGAGCTGCTCTGGTCTTGTCTTGTGCTGCATCAGCTTGTGCTAATTACAAAAACACACAGCTTGTGATGAAGGCGTAGGAAACATGGCAGTTGTGGCATATCTAGTCAGGTGGAAAGTCTGTAATTTACACTGATTACTGTACTGTATGTGAACAGTCGTGTGAAATGGCACTTGGCAGTGAATGAAAGTCTGAAAGTCTTATTGCAGCATGTTACTCAAGTCACACTCACACTGTGTATAGTCTCATCTTCTGGCTCAGGATTCTCTGGCTGACTTTTGGGCTCAAGGGTTAAATAATAGACTACACGATGTTCTTCAAGAGGTTGATGTAACATTCTATTCATCTCCAAATAGCCTATGCTAAATGGTGGATCATGATGCATCTGATAAAGACAGTAGTGGTTGATATTAGGTCTTGATACAAATATGGCTATGACGAAGTAAACGGCACAGATCTTTCTATGCTGTTATTGGCCTAGTGAGCCACATGACAAAGCACTGCCACATGACAGGAGCACTAGTGGCGACCAGGAAAATGCCCCCTGAAGTGCAGCAATACTTTGGGAAGTTAGATGACAGTTAATTTCTAGAAAATAAATGTATTTTGGTCCAATTTATCAGTTCTTCATAATTTTCCATGGACATACTGATCGGCCTAAATTATGTAAATTACCATAAGAATATATTTCTTTAGTGCTCCTCTGACTCATCTGAGAGGTAGTTAATAAAGATACAGACAGATCAGAGTTCTCGGCCAGACTTCTGGCAGTTTCAGTACAATACAGTATTACAATATCATTGTCTGACCTTCTGGGATGAGTGTGACAGCACATCACCATCCAATAGAAAGCCTTAGAATCCAGTAATGAACGTGAGACAGCACATCACCATCCAATAGAAAGCCTTAGAATCCAGTAATGAACAAACCCGTTCACCTCTGCAGCACCCTAGCTGTGCCACAGTGATTTGGGCTGAGTAGTAGCCTGGCAATGGGCAACACTGTGGTGCTTCTTCTGTATTGTTTTAGAGAGGTCCTAGCCCCTCCTGTATTCAGCTATTCAGTGTAGATTTTCGTCCTACACAAACATTAAATTCCCATTGACAATGACCAGTAAGACGCGCAAACGCGGGAAGCGAACGCAGCTCGTACATATTTGGGTTTAATGATGATAAGAGCGCCCCTCACTTCACACGAGTGTGAGTTTTACTAGATAATGTCACATCTATGCCGTGAATAGTCCACGTGACAGCTCATGTAAGCTAACCGATAGCATTTATTGGCATAGCATGTATTATTTCCAACTCAAAACTGTGACTATATGTTTTGATATAGGCCTATGAACAGAATTGTAACCATTCCTTCCCCCTCTCTCTCTTTCACAGGATAAACCGTTCCACTTTGACCGCGTCTTCCAGTCCAATACTACTCAGGAGCAGTTCTACAATGCTGTTGCTTGTAGAACTGTCAAAGGTACAGTAGGCTTACTAGGATGTAGACCAAGGCTGTCAAACTGGACCTGGGTGTCACAAACAGCCTGTGAAGGGGTCCAATCCAACGCTTGGGATGATATACTAAAATAATTGATAAGAGCTGTACACAAGAATTGTGCTGAGCTGTGTTTTCTCTCTTTGCTTTATCTTTAAAAAAAAAGTGTATCCTATATTTACAATTTGTTTAGTTGTACATTTGTGTCTGCTAATATTTTGATTTCAAATTGTTTGAAAGGGTGGAGCGACCGGCTACCAAAAAGGGGAAGAAAATATATATTTTTAATCTCTCATAACAATTTTCTTGCAGCCTGCTATAAGTTAGTAATGAATAAGTAATGCTTGCTAGACACTATGGGGCCCTGACGAAGGCTTAACAGCCGAAACACGTAGGCCTGCCTTTTTTTAATGCCCTTTGCCAAGCTTATGCCTTTATTTATCTAAATATCTAAAATAAAGGTTTTTCCTTGACTGTAAAAGAGTGCCTTGGCTTGTAGTACCACTTGCTAGGCAATATTCTTCATAAGAAACCAAATGAATTAAAGTTATATATTTTTTAGTTAAAGCACAAAGACACATGAAAACGGTAAAAAGACCAATAGAGGATATGCGCATGCTTAAAGTGAATGGCACATCGAGTGGCAAAGCAACATGCAAAGTGAGTTTAACATTGTTTAATGTTGTTTAATGCAATCAGATAGGACTTTTCTGTGTGGATGTTTGGGGCTGTCAAGGCCAGAAAGTAGTTTTTTGCCACTCAGTAGGCCTTCTTGCGTAACTTCCTGGTTTGATGATGATGTCACGTGCATACCCTCTATAAACAAGGGCATGACTATGCATTAGTGCATGTACTGTACAATGTTTCTCTCATCACTGTGTCTGACTTGTTTCTGTATATACTGTATACGCAGATGTCCTGGGAGGCTACAACGGGACAATATTCGCCTACGGGCAAACCGCCTCGGGCAAAACGCACACCATGGAGGTAAGATGAGCTACGTTATGTTAAGTGACGTGTTCTAGTAGCTCGACGTCGGTACTAATGTTCTGGGTTCTATGCTTCATAAAGGGGAACCTCCATGACCCCGACATGATGGGGATTATTCCCAGGATAATCCAAGACATCTTCAGCTACATCTATTCCATGGATGAAAACCTGGAGTTTCATATCAAAGTATGTAAATCATTTCATAACCTTCTTCTTGTAAACTTCCAAGTTCATGCTCAACATTTGGGACTGTTAATGAAACACAAATCACAATGTCTTAATCTAATGGGGCTGGTGTCAAAGTTGCTAAATTGGATAGAGGGAAACCATGGCTCACCTAACCTGACTTCTCTAGATGGTGGCAGTATTGAGTTCACCAGTTCCCTCCTCCTGCCTGCATCTGGGATCTCTCAAGCACAAAACGATGAACCCGGAAGCAGCGGGACAAACATTTGATATCTCCATAATAATTTCGAGTTGTAGTCCTGTTAGGTTGTGTTTACATTAGAGTTGTAGTCTTGTTAGGTTGTGTTTACATTAGAGTTGTAGTCTTGTTAGGTTGTGCTTACATTTGCGCCGTGGCAGCGCTTCAATATGTCATAAGTCTCGCGTTGATCCCGCCTCTAGCGGCCTCATACAGCCGCATATCGCTCCGGCCAGAATTGGACCGGAGTACATCATCTCTGCCTGAGAGTTCCCAGACTCTCCCTGCTGGCAGAATGCAAATGTTGTCCAGCAGGGGGAGTGGTTTCACCACCAGGCTACCCACTCACCCACCACCACTGAGACCCGGGTTTGACTCCCAGCAGCAGCAGTTCTTCTGGCTTGGCCGGGTGTTCGTAGGGTGGGAAGCCAGCAGTAGATGTGTGTGTGTGTGTGTGTCCTTATCAACGTACTAGTGAGTCGTAGCAAAAGCTGCTGGTTGTTCTGGGCACCTGTTCAGCGGGGTGGGTTACTGGTGAACATATTGTGAACTTCTGTGAAACTCCTTGCTGTCAGGTGGAAGATGCAGAAGAGATGTGGTTGTTATGTCTCACTGACAGCTGTTTGATGGTGCTGCGCTCATTGCATATTCCTGTGTTGCCTTGTGATGATTGGGGGGATTATCTGGGATCTAGTACTTCAGTCTGATACAACATGATGTGTGTGATGTTGCTGCTTCTGCCATTGTTGTTGTTATATTTACTCTGAGTTTGAAAGTAAAGAAGAGTTGTGTTAAGCTGTGTCATGGTCCACTGATTCACAAACATAATAGTTGTCTACACCATTGTCCTGACTAACAGCTGTGGGGTGACAGTGACAAGGACCGCACAGTACCCTTGTGTAAAATTGGCATTGACAATAACTAAATTGGCAGAAAATGATATACAGTTGTTTAAAAAAAAAAAGTCTAACTGAGGGGCCACTGCTTTACAGGTGTCGTATTTTGAAATCTATTTGGACAAGATCAAGGACCTATTAGATGGTATGTACCTTCCTTTACATCATTCTCTGAGGTTCTTATATTATTTATGTTATTTCAAATACAGCATACGCTAAGTTGCTAACCCACACCCAGGCATCACCTATCAAATAGGATGTTCTCCTGTTAGGTAGTTGTCTAATTAACACACTCTGTTCTTTCACAGTATCAAAAACCAACCTGTCTGTGCATGAGGACAAGAACAGGGTGCCGTATGTCAAGGTGAGAGACCCATGGAAACCATAGAGAACTTAAAGACTATTTTGCGTGTCTTAAGTTCCAGGTCTTTTTACTTAACTTAAGACCTGGAGGCGTGATCAATGCCATTTGGCTATTCTGAGTGGCCAAATGGCATTGACCACGCCTCCAGGTCTTAAGTTAAGTAATAAGACTTGGTACTTAAGACACGCAAAATACAGACTATGACACTGGACAACAAATGGTTCAGCACCATTCTGTTGACAGAATAACCAACACAGTCACACGAAAACTTTACTGACACTTTAACCCATTTAGGCCTGAGGCCGATTCTAAAAAGGCCTTCTAAATCCTGACCTAAGTTTTCTGAAAAACTTCAAATATTTATATAGCAGCATCACATTTTTTACATTTTTGAATACTGTAGGCTACATACTGTACAGAACCCAAAAATGGGTTCCTGGCCTGAAGGGGTAAAACACCAAAAGGGGTTCCCGCCCAGATCTGCATTATGTATGTCTATTTGATGTTGTGGAGCTGTGCGTCTCGAGTTATTGTCTGCCAGTGAAGCAATAGAAAATGTGCCTACCGGCATCTATGATGTTTAAGAATGTTTTTGTAATACAATGACTGCAGGACTTATGGATAATCACATAGTCAGGAAATAATTGACTTAACCACTTTTTACCTTGCATCCCTACTTTGAGCATAGGCTAAAATTGTCACAACTTAAAAAAATGTCTGACCTACAAGCTCGGAATGTAAATAACTATTTTTTAATGTGACAATGTTGAATGTACAAAGTATAAAATAGGACTTAAGTGGTTAAGTGACCTAATATGTTTTTATTGTACATTAAATGTAAAGTTTGACCGTAAAATAGTGTCGCACAATTTCTCAATGACATTTAATACATGTTATTTTTCTAGAGATCAATGCAAAGACAGTTGAGTTAAGTGAAGAGAACTCTCCCATCTTCGATGCCAGAGGCTTTGAATGAAATCACCAAGTAACAAACATGATTCCCTTGAACATAGTTGTTCCTTTGTAAAGACCCATCCCGCTGGGCCTTTCTTCTTCGTTTGAAACAGCGGTTCTCAGTAAGTGTGTGTTTGGTGTGTGTGTTTGTCCCCCAGGGGAGCACAGAGCGTTTTGTGTGCAGCTACGAGGAGGTCATGGACGCTGTAGACGAAGGCAAGAACAACAGACACGTGGCCTACACAAGTGAGTTCCAACACTGAGCTCCTTCAGTCCCGACCGACGCCTGTCATGGGTTCAACCTTAGTGGACCTCCTGACTGTATGTGACGACCAGGCTCACACCATGGAGCTTCCTCCGAGCTTCACAGACCCGGTGACAAGTTACCTTTTAGCCCAGGGCTACTAAATAATAACCTCCGCAAAGGGTGACTTACTCAGCAGAAATGTAAAAAATAGCCGTGGGCCTTTATGACTATACTGATGAGCGGGGCTGTGTCACTTCTGAAATTATATTCAGAACAGCCGCTGAATATTTTTGTTTCCTTGGAAGTTTTACAAGGCCTTGCAGCTCATTTGTGTTTTATTAAGTAGGGGCTGCACAATTTACATTTGTTTAATTTCAATTGCTGCAATTTCCAAAACGCAAGATACTTGAGGTGGGTTCATGTGTTTGGTCCAACGGAGCATTGGTCTGAACGACAACCTACCTCAAACCCTCACCCTAACCCTAACCTCCCCCGAGGCAGGATACCCAAACCTAACCCCAACCCTCTCCCGACCCTTAACGCACCTCGGACCAATGCTCCTTCCAACCAATGCTCCGTCAGACCATAGTATGCCTCCCCTTGAGGCAGTCGCCAAAATGATGTTCTCGGGTGCTGTAAATGTAAACATGCATTATCGTCCCCAAACCTCCACATTTACAACTGTAAATGTAAACATGCATTATCGTCCCCAGATACCTCCACATTTACAACGGCTGAAAAACCTTGACATCAGCTTTAGTGTTCATACTTCTATCTCATGTGAATTGTAATTGTTGTGCATTCCCAAGTTTAATAGTAGAAAATGTGTTGCTGCCTCTGAAACAACAGGTGTTTACGTTTTAAAGTATTCATCGCTAAATTTCATGAAGTAAAAAAGGGGTATTGAATTGATCTTGGTATAGTATCGATGCGCAATGTTTCTTATGAGCGTCCTAGTTGGTGTAATTAAATTGATGGTTAATTGTGTGTGTGCGTGTGTGTGGGTACGTGCGTGCGTGTGTGTGTCTGTCTGTGTGTGTCTGTGTTTGTGTGTGTGTGTGTGTGTGTGTGTGTGTGTGTGTGTGTGTCTGTGTGTGTGTGTGTGTGTGTGTGTGTGTGTGTCTCCATCTCAGACATGAATGAGCAAAGCTCCAGAAGTCATAGCATCTTCCTCATTAACATAAAGCAGGAAAACAACCAGACTGGACAGAAACTCACTGGCAAGCTGTACCTGGTGGACCTGGCCGGGAGCGAAAAGGTACATCACTATTCCTCCATCTGTCCTGAGTGACACCATCAAGCTTATCACTATATTTATAGACATGTATGTGTTTGGTTTGTTTTCATTTGGTGTGTGTGTGTGTATGTGTGTGTGTGTGTGTGTGTGTGTGTGCGTGTGTGTTTGTGTTTATAGCTGGGTAAAACCGGAGCAGAGGGCACGGTGTTGGACGAAGCCAAGATGATCAACAAGTCCCTGTCGTCGTTAGGAAACGTCATCTCAGCTCTGGCTGAAGGCTCGGTGAGCGAGTGTACTCAGTGTAGGCCCGAGCCTTCAGCAACCTGTCAGTGTAGGGTGTTTGCTTGTCCAACCGGAGCTGTGGGTCAGTCAGACCACCTGTTTGTAGGTTGAATATTGACCATGCAGGATGTAGGATGTAACCCAGCGGTTTTCAACATGGAGTCCAGAGACCCCCAGGGCACCTTGAAGGTTTCATGACATCTAATTTCTATTTTTTGTTTCTTTATTTTTTTTGTTTGGTTGTTTTCTGACCTCAATTGCTTAGTTGTCTGAATAATTTGGCTCAGATAAGTGCTGTGGTCGGTCTGTGGATTGTGACGTCACAGTCCATTCTCACACGGCAAAAGAAAAGCCTTTATAATACACATTTACACGTTTTCTAAAGCCAGTATGTCATGAAACCTTTAACAATGTACAAACAATGTACAATTTAGGCATTTGGGAGACTCTTAAAGAGTAACTTTAACCCATTTTGGACTGAGGTTGATTAAAAAAAGGCATCTAAAACAGTTTTCTGAAAAACCCATGTTTCTATGTCAGTTGTGCTCAACCAAGGGTGTGTTCGAACCCAGAATTATCTCTATTGGGCCACTGACCCCCATCTCAAAATATGTTGTTCTAGGGACCCCCCAGAAGCAAATATTTGAGTTAAAAATGTTCTCTCTGAAATATATATTCAAAGATTTGCGCCAGATTTTCACAACTTTTCAAACATAGCTAAAGTATAACGTAACGCCTAAAACACCAAAGGGGGTTCCCGCCCCAAAATGGGTTAAAAGTGCAATAAACCCTTGACCATACTTGGTAGCCAAGTACAAATGCGATCTTGTCTTCTGTCAGCCCTATGTACCATACAGAGACAGCAAGATGACCCGTATCCTTCAGGACTCGCTGGGGGGGAACTGTCGGACCACCATGGTCATCTGCTGCTCGCCCTCCGATAACAACGAGGCTGAGACCCGATCCACATGCATGTTTGGACAAAGGTGCTGCTCGCTCACTCACTCACTCACTCACTCACTCACTCACTCACTCTATTCAATTTTCAATTAAATTCAAAGGGCTTTATTGGCATGAGAAAACATACGTTTACATTGCCAAAGCAGAAAGAACAATACTACAATACAGCAATACAATCAAAACAAAATTATGTACTTTGAAGGTCAGAATCTTCAATAGATCAACTTCTATGTACTCACTCACTCACTCACTCACTCACTCACTCACTCACTCACTGCACCATCTACCTCTCTCTCTCTCTCTCTCTCTCTCTCTCTCTCGCTCTCTCTCTCTTTCCTCATTTTGCTGGTGTGAATTCAACAACAACTCAACAGAGAACACATTACAGAGAGAGAGAGATGCAGGTGTTACATTACAGTTTCTCTCTCTCTCTCTCTCGCTCTCTCTCTCTCTCTCTCTCTCTCTCGTCTGAGAACGGTACAGTGTCGGAACAGTGTCCTTGAAAAAGGTATTACGTTGTTTATTCTCTCTCTCTCTCTGTCTGTCTCTCTCTCTCTCTCTCTCTCTGTCCTCCTACGTCAGGGCCAAGACCATCAAGAACGCGTGCGTCCTCAACGTGGAGCTGACGGCAGAGCAGTGGAAGAAGAAGTGGGAGAAGGAGAGAGAGAAGAACAAGACGTTGAGGAGCACCGTGACCTGGCTGGAGAACGAGCTGAACCGCTGGAGGAACGGTGAGAAAGACCATCCTATACCACTCGCTCCTCAAACCCCTCACTGCCCCTCAAACCCCTCACTGCCCCTCACTGCAAATAATCACAGGTAATGTCCCCAGGTGTGATTTCAGCTGGAGACCTGTTTTTCATCTCATCCCTCCTCTCTGCTCGTGGTGTACGTCAGTCCCAAACTATTATCTTTTAGTGCAGAGAAGTCCCATTTTATTTTATTTCTTTCGTGTCATGGTGCATTACAGCTGCATCACACCAGTTCCAATTGAAACTTTAGTAGGATATGGTTGACTTGATGCTCGAAAGCCAGAGAAAGACCCCTTTGTTTTTAAGGTCCATATTGGCCACGCAATAAAGAATATTGCCTTTGTTCCCTAGTTCAGACACTTAAAATGGTCATGCTTGAATGCGATTTTTAGAGTTTAGAGCTTGTCATGGGACTGTTCTTCCGACATTGCAAAACACGCATGGTGGTGTTGTTCACTCATTAACAGTGAGGTGACGTAATGTTGTAAGGCAGCCAGTGTGAGGCGCACCATCCCTGGGAAGCATCATAGTGCTGCAGTGAAGGAGAGGAGAGATGTATTCACCTTCCTGGGCTGTGTGTGCTCCAGTTCCTGTCAATTTGATCCAATGAAAGCCAATGAAACTGGTCAGATGACCAATGATATCCAATGAAATCAACAGGAACTGGAGCACACACAGCCCAGGAAAAAGGTGAATAACACGGTGGTTTGGGATGATCAGCAGGATGCTACTGTAGTTTGGCCCACAGATTTGTGCAACGGTGTTTGCAATGTTTGGTGTTAACTATAAAGCTAAGTTTGACCAGCTTACAAACTTGTTCTTAAACTTTGCCTTTCACTCGGAGGACAACCACGTATGGTTTGAATCCTCTGTGTTGCATCCAGCTTGGCACTCCAACAAACTCAACATTTATACATAGGCGCACTGGAATTCAAGCTCAATTCGAGCAACATTCTGATCAGTAAATAAAGGGAGCTTGGATTGCAGTGTGCAGATAATATTCAGGCCTCTCTTTCTGATTTGCTACGTAACGTTTCCCCCTGGCAGGCGAGAAGGTGCCGGTGGAGGAACAGTTTGACAAGGAGAAAGCTAAAGAAGACGCTAAAGAGGAGGTCCAAGCTCTGGACAATGTCCTCAACAACGACAAGACAGCGTCCACGCCCGCCAACAGTGCCATCCCTGCCGTGAAGCTGACGGATGCCGAGAAGGATAAGTGTGAGGCGGAGGTGGCCAAGCTTTACAAAGAGCTGGATGACAAGGTGGAGTTTTTTCTTTGTCCATAAATACAAAACAAATAAATAATAACAACGAAAAAAACACATTACATACAGTTAAACAAACAAATGCACAATGTCCGTCACAGTTCCTTACCTCCACCCTACAGCTGACTACTCCAATTAACCACTATACATCCAAAGCCTCTTCAATATCACCTCGCTTAATGAAGTCCAAGAACTTCTCCCATATCTTATATAGAATATAGAATACAGCAGGTTTCTTCCAAATTACATACGTTGGTTTCTCATGTGCCAAACTGGTCGTTACATTCCTCAGCCAAAAGCCGACCGTAGGGGCATTAGGTGAAGTTTCTTTATTTATTTTGTATTACTCAAAAAGTCAGGGTGGCGTAATTGTGTAAATTACTTCTACACTGATGGCACACAATTGACAGTCAGTGCTTCAATTGTGATGCCCACACAGTCCGTTTTCATACAAGAGGACAGATTCAGATATGCATTGTAGACATAAAGTAATAAAAAATAACTTGCAGAGAGAAAGTATTTTAAAATATACATTTATAATTCATAATTTGCCTGTTGTCCTGCCAGGCAGTTACACACAGGATACAGAAGCTCCATATTTTTGTTTCTCTCTCATATCCTCCATGGTCTTCCTCCAGGATGAAGAGATCAACCAACAGAGCCAGATGGTGGAGAAGCTGACTCAGCAGATGTTGGACCAGGAGGAGGTGAGCAGCTCCTTCTGGTAGTGATGGTCCATCAAGAGTGGTTCTGGTTCTCAACCTTTTTCATTTCACAGACCCACGAGTTCCATTTGCATTAGGCCACACAGCCACCCAAAATGTAAAATCCTCAGTGTTGCTTTAACTCTGATGGGACCCAAAGGAGGGTCCAATTGGTTCCTAATAATCAATCATTTTGCTGTGGGGTATAGCTCCCCCGAGACCCCCTCAAGGACCCCCAGGGGTCCCCGGACTCCACTGCATTAGGGACCGGCTTTTAACCCACTTACTTAAGCTTACTAGGGAAATGGGGTGGAACCACAATTGACTGACATGAACACACACTGCAATTCACTATGAACCACCCCACCCTATAGTCCTTAATATGGGCTCCAACTTAAGGTCCTGTCATGGGCGAAACACCCAGTGAAAGAGGCGAACATTGACGAAATTACAGCAAGAATGGTATATCTACAAGGTCACAATGTGCTGCAGTGAGGCTTGACGCCACTGCTTGACGCCTCCCATCCCGTCCTCTTGTCCTCTGCCCCATGCATTCCCCGAAGAAGACCTTACAGGTCCAAACGTATAGGCTTCTTTTTAATACATTTCCAAGCATCGTGGCTATGAGTGTGCAGCCTTTTTCTTCCTTTTCGATGTTTTTTCGACCTCACCAATACTGCTGTGCATGCCACCCTTCTCCTGTGTGTCTCCCATGCAGCTCCTGGCCTCGTCGCGCCGCGACCACGACACCCTGCAGACGGAGCTGAACCGCCTCCTGGGGGAGAACGAGGCCTCCAAGGAGGAGGTGAAGGAGGTGCTGCAGGCCCTGGAGGAGCTGGCCGTCAACTACGACCAGAAGAGCCAGGATGTGGAGGACAAGACCAAGGAGTTTGAGGCCCTCAGCCAGGAGCTCAACGAGAAGTCGGTGAGTTTGAGGCCCTCAGCCAGGAGCTCAACGAGAAGTCAGTGAGACAATGAGACAACACATCCCTCAACACCACCAAGCTCTATGTTTTTTAGGGGCGCTAGCCCCTCCTCCTATATACTGTACACTTGTACAGCTTTTGTCCCCACAAAATGTAACAAACATTAAATGCCATTGACAATGAAGGGAAAATGTACATCTTGTCATCTTGTCTCCACTCATATAGAATTAGAGGGTATGCGCATGCATAAAGTGAATGGTAGATCGAGTGGCAAAGTGAGTGACAAAGTGAATTTAACGTTGTTTAAAGACATTTAATGCAATCAAATATCACTTTTCTGTATGGGCCGTCAAGGCCAGAAAGTAGTTTTTTGCCACTCAGTGACACACAGCTTGGCATGTACAGGTCCAACCATTTCATCCACTAGAGGGCAGGATAGGGCAACATTTTCTACTGGCATTCTGTGTACACAACATAGACTGTAAAAAATATGGACAAAGCGTTCCGCGGGTCTAACATGAACGTAAAATGAAGCCTGTCAGTCCTTGCAATGGAAGTCGCCATCTTTCTAGATCCGTTTGGGCCCAGCTGGCCATTGGCTGGCCCAGACAACGAGGCGGGACTTCCCCCCTTCTTCTTCGTTGGTTTTTATTTTGACTCGAGTGGGTGGGGGATCCCGTTCATAGACTGTAACGGTAGCCACGCCCCTCAGAACATGCGCGACTTTATGGTCATTTTTTTAATAAATGGGACCATAATTTTCCAAAAAGAATATTATGACATTAGAAATGAGACTTTAAACTAGTGACTGGAAGCAAAAAGTATTCATGACCATGTTTATTAAGGTAATACAGTCTAGGTGAAGTTGGGCCCAAATACATGGACTTCTATGGGGCTATGGGTTTTTTTGAGCCCAATGACAGCGCCACAACAGGCCATTATATGAACTTTCATTTCCTTAGTGGCTTCACAAAATATCTGTCTGACTGCCCCCCTGGTACACAATCACAATTATTTTCTCTGCCATGTAATCTGTGATGACAGGAACGAAGGCGTGTCACAGTGGGAGAGCTTGTGAATTTCATTTCTTTGCTGTCGGGCAGAAACCTTGTATCTGCTGTGTATGTCAACTTATTATGTAAATTACACCCTGTTTCGTTGTACAACTGTGTCACTCAGTCAAAAGTAGCAAAAAATTGCTGATCTACAAGCTCACAACGTGTCGCATCGCAATGTGCTGTGAGCTTGTAGATCTGCTGTTTTAGCTATTTTCAAAAAATGTTAAAGTGGTTTAACCGTTTCTGTGGTTTTATAAAAAGAAAAGTAGCCTCGGTACCCAGGCTTTTATTTTCGTTCTCCTCTTCCAGTTGTCACTGAGGGTCATTTCATCCAGCGCAAAGGCAGAGGCCTTTTGTTGGCGGTTCTGGACAACCGTGGGTCCGACCGACTCAACACCGGGCACTGCACTCCCTGTGGGGGTGCGGAACGCGCGTGCCGAATTTAAAGTCGGTGGGGCGAACGGTTCTCGAGTTACATGCATTACAGCCGTACACATCTACGTGTATTAACAGAGACATGGTGCATTTATAGACAGATAGAAAGATATGGGACAGTTATACTTTGTAATAATCTGCAAAATCTGTCAATATCCTGAAGTTGTCTTGAATTATTGCTACAACACAAAATTGCCACTAAACGTATTAATTATTATTATTATATATTTCTTTAAACTACACAAAAAAGTAATTATGAGCATATCGAGTGTCACAGATGATTTTGATCGGTGGGGAAAATGTAGGTGGTACTACCGAACATGTTTTGAAAGGCACTGCCAAAACCTTTAATGACATACCGTAATTTTGTCCTTATTGACTTAACTTAGCTGAACAAAGTTTGTGTTCGGTTGGAGTACGCTGCAGTACGCTGCAGGCTGCAATACGCTGCAGTACGCTGCAGTACGCTGCAGCCATTATTATTCCTGCTGTAGGTAAACATCTTAATTTCTAAACAAGCTCCAATTCTTCTTCCTTACTGTCTCCGAGCAGAGTTCTCTGGCCTCCATCGACTCCGAGCTCCAGAAGCTGAAGGAGATCACGAACCATCAAAAGAAGAGGACCATGGAGATGATGTCATCGCTGCTCAAAGACCTGGCGGAGATCGGCATTGCTGTGGGCAGCAAGGACATCAAGGTTGGGCATTCACTTCTAGTCATTTTTACTAGTTAACTAGTTGCCTAGTTTACTAGTCGACTAGTCAACTAGTTGTTTAACTACCTATTATGTAAAAAAATATGTTTTTTTTGTTTGTTTGTTTTTTGGAAATAAATATTTGTACATTTAAAAACTGTGTACATTGGTGACTATAACTATAATCTACCTGATCTTGAGGCCTACAAAATCGAGAAAAAAATCCTTATCAACTAGTCAACTAGTACTTTTTTCCAAAAGCCCCTTTACAGCACCAGACCTGGCCACAACAAGGGGACACAAACCCCATTACTTCTCAGGGTGGTCTCAACGTCGTCAAACGTACTGTCGCCCCTCTGTGTCCTTCTTTCCAGCAACAGGAAAGCAGCGGTCTGCTTGACGAGGAGTTCACGGTGGCCCGCCTCTACATCAGCAAGATGAAGTCTGAGGTGAAGAACATGGTGAAGCGCAGCAAACAGCTGGAGAGCACGCAGACCGAGAGCGCCCAGAGGCTGGAGCAAAACGACCAGGAGCTGGCTGCTTGCCAGTTGCGCATCTCCCAGGTAACAAACACCTCAACCACCACCACCACCACCACACCGCAGCAGCCTGCCCTGCTGTCATGACAGCTGCTGCTGCTGTCAAGGAGACAGACCACTGTAGTGTCACATCTGGTTGTTGTTACAATATTGTGTGGGCTGTGGGTGCAGTACTTAGTTTAGACAGTATTTGGTTAATTGGTTTAGACTCATTGGTTAGACCAGTCATTAGTCCTACAACTACAACCTATCTCAAACCCTCACCCTAACCCTAACCTCCCACGGGGCAGCACACCTAAACCTAACCTTAACCCATGTCTAACCAATGACTAGTCTAAACTAAGTATGCACCCCGTGGGCTGTGAGTCAAAAGGCAGTTTTAAATAAGGCCACAGGGTGGTCCCAAGTATGTGGATTCCAGTCCCTGCTAAAATTTGTGTCCATGAGCAACCGAGTATGGGTGAGACAGAGCTCTTTGGCCTACTAGCTACTTAGCTACTTCCTTGCAGATTATTATTTTTTTTTTAGTTTGGAAGTGCTCGTTGAATATCACTCAACATGCAGCACTGCGTACCACCTGTTTTGAATTTGCACATAATACAGGAGTTATAATAATACGTTGCTTTACTGATAATGAGCACTTTTAAACAAACTCTGACACTTAATCATCTGCAAGGAATTTTGATTTAAACTGAAAACATTGTTGACTGACCAACACTTTGGGTGGAAAATACATCATTTCTATGTGTGACCAAATGTTAAGATCCTGCATGCCTACTCGGTCTGGTCATTGAGTTTTTGTTTATTGAAATCCTACCTCCTACGCCATTTTACTCTGAACACGTGAATGTTTTGCCTCTCTGTCCCTTTGGTTCTCGGTGGTGTTTAGCATGAAGCTAAGATCAAGTCCCTGACGGAGTATCTCCACAATGTGGAGCAGAAGAAGAGGCAGTTGGAGGAGAAAATAGACTCGCTGACCGAGGAGCTGGTCCAGCTCAGTGCCCAGGGTGAGGAGAGGTGTCTGGATAACACAACACAGCCATGTCCTAAGTCCATGTTGTATAACAATATGAAACGCTATACGTCCATTTTTACACCCAGATTTAAACTAATTGAGGCAGCAGTGGCCTAAATGTTAGAGGAGCGCGCTTGTGGGGGACTGCACATTAGTCTGACATAGCCTTACTCGTCATGGACCAGAGCTACATCCCTACCTGCTTTCTCTGCACCATTTAAGGCTGTTTCCAAATGTTAAAATGTAAAAGACTGATATTATTATGAAGAAAACAAGATGTTAAGACCGCTAAAACAAATAGAATAAAGTTTATCTTCAGAAAAAGCCTTGTTTATGGCTTCTGAATGTAGGTCTTTTAACGTAATGTAATGTGACGTCACGTCATCACCACTAGGTCTGGAAAGGGGGGTCATGGAAAGGGGGCGGGGAATGGCTGTGAGATAGGCCTATTGACCGCCACTCACCCCTCCCTCAACACTGCAGTGCCCTTGAGCAAGGCATTGAACCCCCCCACCGCTCCAGTGGAGCTGCTCAGTGGCCATCGGTCTCTGACTGAGGTTGTGCAGTTTGTATTTGTCTGTGTCATGCAGGGCGTCGCTGAAAAAGAGCACTCATGCTTAGCATTACCTATCCTGGGTAAATGTTAGGCCTACTGGCATTTATGAATGTGGGGATTCCTAAGCTTTTCATGCTAACTACTAATAATACAACATAAGGAATTTACCTTTAAACATCTAAATGAGGATTATTATTTTTTTTGCGCAGCATTGCAATGGCTTAGATTATCTGTTAGCACCACCTAGTGGTGAATGCAGTGTCCTGTTGCACTATGATAACTGTATGACTAATGTATTTCCTTGGTAGTCATGTGCTGTGTTAGGAATTGTATTGTAATTTGTGACTATAGAAATATAATAGTTTTTCCCGATAATTGAATTAATCAATGTAAGTAATTAAAACAATAAGATTATGGTAAGATATGGTAATTATTTATGAAATGCTAAATGCTCATCCCCAGTTACCTGAGCCCAAATAGACATTTTGAAATGTATATTTAAATTGCTTTTGATATTGTTTAACATTGGAACAAAGACAAACATTTACCATCACATGTTGGTGAAACACATATTATATAATTTTCCATGATGCATCACTAAACCAATTACAAAATCTGATTTTTTTTTTGTTGTTGAATGATAATGTCTATTTTACAACATACAGTAAAGTGTCCCTGGTGCTAACATGTATTTTATGAATCATTGCACCACATACAGTAAAGTGTCCCTGGTGCTAAAATGTATTTCCCCCTCCAGAGAAAGTCCACATGGAGGAGAAAGAGAATGAGAGACAATCTGAGGTTCAAGGTTCGAGGTTCAGGGTTAGTGTACTTTATTGTCTCTACATTGTTCTCTACAGATACATAAGAGTCAAACTTATTTAGGTTTGTCTTCCTTCACAGAATGCAGCTGCATAGATAATAACAACAACAACGGTATAATGATAGAAATCATTTAAAAAAAATAGATTTAGAGAAAAGAGTGTGCAAAAGATAATAAAATAGAGCATCTTCAAATGTGCATAAAAATCTAGGTATATTGGTATACACCAAAAGCATATTTTCTCCCAGTAGCTGCTACCTAACTTTGTGTAAACAACTTCATGGTATATTCTATACAATATATACAGCAGATTTATACACATCTTAAACACGTCAGCTTTGCACATTCTGCATTATTTGTGTGTGTGTGTGTGTGTGTGTGTGTGTGTGTGTGTGTGTGTGTGTGTGTGTGTGTGTGTGTGTGTGTGTGTGTGTGTGTGTGTGTGTGTGTGTGTGTGTGTGTGTGTGTGTGTGTGTGTGTGTGTGTGTGTGTGTGTGTTATTGTATTATATTATTTTCTTGTTTGGCTGTGGTCAGGAGGCAGTGGAGAAAAAGATCCAGTCTCAGAGGGAAGGTCATCTGAAACAGATCAGCAGCCTGAGAGACGAACTGGACGAGAAGGAGAAAACGATGACCGACCTGCAAGAGTTAGAAACTACTCAACGCACACACACACACACACACACACACACACACACACGCAAGGTTGCCAGTTCGAACCCGGGCTCCCCCAGAGTTGGTGTCGAAGCGTCCTTGAGCAAGACACTGAACCCCTAATTGCTCCTGATGTGCTAGTTGGTGCCTTGCATGGTTTCTTCCGCCATCGGTGGGTGAATGTAATGCACAATCTCTGTAAAGCGCCTTGGATAAAGGCACTATGTAAATGCACCATTTATAGAAATAGTCATCAAGAATCATAAGCAAGCCAAGAACCTAATATCTGTCTAACAGTAGATAATCTGTACGGTGAAGTATACATTATAGAGTGCTATGTCTCTATAAAGTGTAGCCTTTGCATACGCCTGTAAGGTCGCCGAGACTAGTGCAAGTGCTACACACACACACACCACCACCACCACACATACTGTACAAATATACACACAAAACAAAATGCACATACCAAGACCACATTCACCCCTAGAAACAGCCACGCAGCGCACGTATGTACACACAGATAACAGAGCCAATGCATAGAATACACACTGACTGCCTCTCTCTATATCGTGTGCTTGTGTTCAGTGTGAACCAAGAGATCGTGTTGGAGCAGGAGAGACTGAAGGCAGAACACGACAAACTCAAGTCCGCCGACCAGGAGAAAAGCCGCCAGATCCACGAGCTCACGTATGCACTACACGCTAACACTAATGCACTGAACGAGTATGTAACCGCTTCTAAGTTTATGCTAGAGCCTTTTATTCACTTATAATTTCAATGTTCTCAAGTTTTTCAAATTGATTACACTAGACTTTTGGACAAAATATCGGTTAATCTGTGGTATAGGACTCTCCGATAGCGGGGATCGGCATCAGCCAAAAAATTTGGCATCGGTTGGGCTCTAGTTTATGCACGCACGCCATTACAGATGAATGAGTGACAGAGTTGTAAGAAAGTAAAAACCATTATTTCACTATTCGTATGCTGGTTTTATAAAAAACTAATATAGAAACTGAAAGTGAAATGAATCTGTATCCCTGTGGGGAAATGCAGGTGTCATATAGCAGCAAGAGGGAAAGTACAGGTAAACAGTAGTGTCAAGACGAACAAAAATAAATAAAGTAATAATAAAATACTAATGTAGAAACTGAAAGTGAGATGAATCTGTGTCCCTGTGGGGAAATGCAGGTGTCATATAGCAGCAAGAGGGAAACATTGTTTAAGTACAGGTAAACAGTAGTGTCAAGAAGAACAAAAATAAATGAAGTAATAATAAAATACTGAAAGTGAGATGAATCTGTATCCCTGTGGGGAAATGCAGGTGTCATATACTGTAGCAGCAAGAGGGTAAAGTAATAATAAGAAATTTAAAGTAAGATAAAAACCTCCTTTATCCCAGTGGAGAAATGCAGGTGTCATATTATATGACACCTGCTTTGAGTCCTATTGACATGTGACTCATATACAGTAGCAGAAACGGCAGTGAGAGTGAAATTCAGGATAGGTACAGGTGAGAGTATAGTGTCAAGAACCAAACCAAGATAGATAAAGTAAATTATTATTAATAAAACAGAAACCGGAAGTAAGTGTTTCACTAGTTGTACTGTATGCTGGATTTAGGAAAACTAATATCTCATTCCAAGTGTTGCAATCTTTGTTGCTTGAATCTGTAGCATGACTACAGTAACTAAATGTTGTTCATCCTAATTTTCACCTCACGTCTCTCCGCACCCCCTACAATGCCCCCTGGTACAGATCGATGGCTGCTATCGATCATTACCGTTATTGATTTGATTGTTTAAAGCGCACATTTATGCTATTGATTGATTGAAATATGTATTAACAGTTTGCAGAATTACAGTACATTTCCAGCACAACTCAATACAAAGACTGTTAACTGTGAGTGGACGACCCAATAATTACACTTGTTTACAAGAAGGTCCACCTCTTGCTATCGCAATTCGCAAAGCACTTTTCAGTCCACACTCCACACTTGACTGATTACAAGAATGTATAATAATTACGTTCAATTGTGATTGTCAAGAGACTAGACAATGAGACAAAATGTATACTGTTTTATTAGCAGAGCTGGTAGGTAGTCTCAACAGGGATTGTGTGCTGGCTAAACGGAATGATTTTCTGGCTTTGTTTTTTTTATCCGACCCCAGGATAATGCAGGACAGACGGGAGCAGGCGAGACAGGACCTGAAGGGACTGGAGGAGACAGTAGTGAGTTATTAATGTGTTCATGTGGATTTCTATGCGTTTATTGGAGGGTGCAGATTATCTTTTTCATATTTGCTTGTCTGCACTCTTATGAATATGAATGGTATTCACTGTAGTTTGTTAACGGTTTGTTAAATGGCTTATTTAAGTTATTTAGCTACAAACTACACCGGATGGACAACAATGGATTTAGAACTTGTAATCTTTTGGGGGAACATTTTGTAAAACATGTTGATATTATGGTAAAAGTTGTGACCTATATCTGACTACAGCTTCTGCCGGAGTAGTAATTAATTATGTAGGTTAATTTCAAGGTTGACGAACATAGTATGTGACTATATGGGCTCCATTTCCTCACCGCTAAACCCCTTATCCCTAAACTTCTTTGCCTTTTTTACTATTTTGAAAAACATTTGTTAATAGTTCAACTAGCCAATCTACATTGACACATTGCGAGCTTGTAGACTGGCCATTTTAACTATTCAAAAATGTATTGCAAAATAGTAAAAGAAAAGGCAAAGAAGCTTAGGGATAAGGAGTTTAGCGGTGACGAAAATGTGTCAAAATTGGCCCAAAATATGAATACACAAAACCCTACTTATAATTCTATATTTTGTAAGTGGGAACCTGCATTCCGACCAGACCAGCAGCTATTGGGAAAAATTATGTACATGTACTTTACGTGTTTGTGTGATCTGGTTCTCTGTGACTTTCACAGCTCAGGGAGCTGCAAACCCTCCACAACCTGAGAAGACTGTTTGTTCAGGATTTGACCGCCAGAGTCAAGAAGGTAACAGTTTACGTTACAGTCAGTGTTTAACTGTAAAAAAAAAGATCTTAGTTTTTTTTTACAGTGAACTGTTCTTTTCTTTTTATTGTTTACTCAAAATTATTGGAAAATAGTTGATAGTTTTCTTCATTGATGACTGCTTGAAGGGTAACTGTATTGTACCATTTTATATGGTTCTTCATTAATTCAAATGGTCCCACACACACACACACACACACACACACACACACACACACACACACACACACGCCCGAGCATGCACGCACGCACGCACGCACGCACGCACGCACGCACGCACGCACGCACACACACACACACACACACACACACACACACACACACACACACACACACACACACACACACACACACACACACACACACACACACACACACGCACACACACACACGTGTGCCTCAGCCATGCATCTTTAATCCTGCGGCCGCTATCCCCAATTAAAATGTCCCTGTGTTTAAATTTTAATGAGCCGGGGGAAGACAGAATGAGTGTCTGTGATAAAGTAGGTCATGGGATTCTTCAAAGGTAACATGTGTAAATAAGGGATTCGGTTTCTCTACAGATCACTGACTCACTAGGCTGAGGCTACAGTCACTAGACTGAGACTACAGTCACTAGGCTGAGACTCATTCAGACTAGCTACAGTCACTAGGCTGAGGCTCATTCAGACAAGCTACAGTCACTAGGCTGAGGCTCATTCAGACTAGCTACAGTCACTAGGCTGAGGCTCATTCAGACAAGCTACAGTCACTAGGCTGAGGCTACAGTCACTAGGCTGAGGCTCATTCAGACAGGCTACAGTCACTAGGCTGAGGCTCATTCAGACAGGCTACAGTCACTAGGCTGAGACTCATTCAGACTATATACTGAAGCAAATATTCAAGCTTTCAAAAGTACGAATAAATTCCCTTTCAATTAATCAATCAATGCATTGCTGTATTTAAATTTGGGAACGTTTTCCCCAAAATGTAAAGAGTGAAACTATAGCATTGCAAAAATAATAACAGTCCCTTTCTAAAATATTGTGAGTGAAATGTGCTTGCAAAAACGTGCAAAAAAGGTTTAAGAGCATAGATTCATGTTGGCCAGCCCCTGCTAAAGTTCTTATAGGGATGTCCCGATCACGTTTTTTTGCTCCCTATCCGATTCCGATCAATTCAAAACTGACGTGATCGAATCGGGTCAACCCTAGTTCTGAGTGTTGTGTCTGAACAGAACCCTAGTTCTGAGTGTTGTGTCTGAACAGAACCCTATAGTTCTGAGTGTTGTGTCTGAACAGAACCCTATAGTTCTGAGTGTTGTGTCTGAACAGAACCCTAGTTCTGAGTGTTGTGTCTGAACAGAACCCTAGTTCTGAGTGTTGTGTGGTTCTGAACAGAGTGCAGAGATGGACTCTGAGAACACAGGAGGCAGCGCTGCCCAGAAGCAGAAGATCTCCTTCCTGGAAAACAACCTGGAGCAGCTCACCAAGGTCCACAAACAGGTATAAACAATTAAAAGCATCACCATGTTGATGTTGATGTTGACTCTTTTTTTTTATACGAAAAAGCACACTTTGTTTTTACCATGACAGCATGGTTGGTATTCTTTTCACCTTGTGGGTCTTTGTGTTTTGAATGATGTTTATAGGTCTGTGTGAAGGGCTGGACTGCATACCGGGCATTTTCCCGGTGGGCCGCGACCGTAGGGGGCTGCCTTTTTTTGTTTTTGTTTACAGGCAGGCAGGCCAATAGGCGGCAGGCCACCAGGAAAGGTCCGGGCGTGCTGCCATTCTGCCAGTGCCATGATGATAATTTCACTGTACCTGTATCAGTGAGTGACAAATAAACCCTCTACAAAGGGTTGTGTACAGTAGTTGTCTGTTGGTTTGTATCATTTAGGCCTATATGTTGTTCTGTAAAAGTGGTGGTATTAGGGCTTGTTTGTTTGTGTGTGCCGCGACGGAGCGGGCGGTAGAGTTTCTGCTATCTGCGCGCTGTTTGTGGTGGGGGCCGGTCTGGGCCAAATTCACGCGAAAATGCCCGGGGTCGAATTTCTGTCCCAGTCCAGCCCTGTCTGTGTGGGCATACTGTATGTAGTCAATGCAATAGCATCACCATTATGCAAGATGCACATCTTGCACACTGCAGCGGTGCCCGTTCTCAATGTCTTAATCTCGCTCCACCTACAGCTGGTGCGTGACAACGCCGACCTGCGCTGCGAGCTCCCCAAGCTGGAGAAGCGGCTGCGCGCCACGGCAGAGCGGGTCAAAGCTCTGGAGTCGGCCCTGAAGGAGGCCAAGGAGAACGCGTCCCGGGACCGCAAGCGCTACCAGCAGGAGGTGGACCGGATCAAGGAGGCTGTCCGGGCCAAGAACATGGCCCGCAGAGGACAGATTGGTCAGCATGAAGAAAC
The DNA here is from genome assembly GCF_963924005.1 of Protomyctophum bolini. NCBI lineage: Eukaryota > Metazoa > Chordata > Actinopteri > Myctophiformes > Myctophidae > Protomyctophum > Protomyctophum bolini. Next base: position 23,557,120 of record NC_137882.1, read on the forward strand.
AAATGCACGCACGCATGCACACACGCGCGCACACACACACACACACACACACGTTTTTTTATATATTGAAAAATCAATATAATAGTGATCTTATGAACATGTGACAATTAAAATGAAAAGTCATCGTCTTATATGAAGACAGTACAGTGACTGACAATACTGTGTGTGTGTGTGTGTGTGTGTGTGTGTGTGTGTGTGTGTGTGTGTGCGTTTAGCACTTGCACTTGCCTCGGCGACCTTACAGGCATATGCATAGGCTAAACTTATGTAATTTAGAAAGCATTTTATATAGAGACATAGCAATCTATAATGTATACTCAAAGCTTCACCATACAGATATCCGCTGTTAGATAGATATTATGTTCTTGGCTTGCTTTATGATTATGTATTTGATGCATTCATTACCTTGTGTTGTTCTTGATTACTGTAAATCGCTCTGGATTAAGAGCGTCTGCTAAATGCCTAAATTGTAATGTGTGTGTGTGTGTGTGTGTGTGTGTGTGCGCGTGTGTGTGCGTGCGTGCGTGCAGCCAAGCCCATCCGGCCGGGTCAGCAGCCGATGTCACCCACTCCCACGAGCATCAACGTGAACCGGGTCAACAGTCTCCAGAACAGCCAGCCCACCGTCATCAGGGGCGGAGACGTCATCAAACAGGAGTAGACTGGGTACCATTCTGCCACTTTTCTTGCTAAATGTAATTTTGTGTTATCTCTTGGATCAGTTTCTAATGAAATATCCAAGGGGTGTCAATATAAGGATTGTAATATTCTTGACTCCATTTCTTATCCGTTTCCTCCTAACACAGCCGCTGAAGATGGAGCATGGACCTGCAAAGAGAGATCACCGAGGCGAAATGCTACATTTCCCCAGCAGTGAATCATAGCTGGATGATGGTTCCAATGTCGAGTATAAATATGAGAGGTACACGTACTTTAGTATGGGGTTTTCCTGTATCTTGCAGACAAAAAAAAAGATCAACTAATATTAACACAAATCAACGCATTGCTCTTTGTTTTTCCACCTACACATTGAGACAAGTAGAATACCGGTATGTCTGTAATTGTTTCTGCAGCAAACATAAACTCTAAAAGGAGTGGGAAATATCGATGGAAACACCATTGTCTAATTCATTCACAAAGTGTACTATTCAACTCCCAGCTCACTTGACATGTTTTTACTGGTGAAAAGCATACCAATTACCACTGCTCTGTTGTACTGTTAAGAGTCTGCAATGATTAGTTTTATTTCTTTTTTTTGTTTGTTGCCTATGCTGTTTTTATGCCATGCTTTTAAACCTTGCAGCACTCTGAGATTCGAAAGAAGGTAAAGTGCTTTATAAATAAAATGTATTATTATTATTTAGGGGGTCAAGCCAAGGGCCGTAGACCCCTTATTGTGTCTGTAAGAATTCCACCATTTTAGCAGTTTTGGAAGTTCTGTGCTATCGTTCTTCACAAAGTTCTGCAATATGGTATAGAGGGCCATGAGAATCCCTCGGGAACTGCAGCTCGCAGTCATTCGTCAAAAAACGTCTGACCGGGGGCGCGTTGGCACAGCTGGTAGTGCTGTCGCCTCACAGCTAGAAGGTCCTGGGTTCGATTCCCGCTCGGTACACTGTGGGTGCTGGCGGCGTGTTTCCTCCTCCGCGTCATCAGTGCCCATACCCGAAGGCGGGGTTGGCAAAAGGGCCTTTCTGTGTGGAGTTTGCATGTTCTCCCCGTGTACCCTATAGGGTAGGTACCCTCACAAAAAACATGCAGTAATCCTGGTCTCTAAACTGCCTCCCCCTGGCCAGCCGGGGCGCCTGATGGAGGGGAAAGGAACTGGTTGGAATAACGTGTTCCTTCCACGCGCTACGTCCAACCAGGGAAACTCCCCCCTGTCAGCTGTAAAGGAGCAACTTGCAGGACACTTGGAGAAAAAAAAGACGTCTGACCTTTAGATCTCTCAATGAGTACAGTTATGATTTGCTCGATCCACTTTTTCTGCCTTTTTCATGGCCTTGGTAACCACTCCCCTTTCATGGCCTTGGTAACCACTCCCCATGGTAACCACTCCCCTTGGTAACCATCGCATTTCCATTCATGCGAATGGAGTGTGGACAACCCCTTCAGCCAATCAGCGTAACAAATGTTGTATTATTATTATTATAATAATAATACAACTAATCATGACACTAAACACTATTTTTTGGGCCGAACAAATAATTAGAAAGAAGAAAAAAGTGTACACATACTAACGTAGTGCTGTACCCTGCCCTTTTTTTTCCTTCTTTCTAATTATTCGTTCAGCTGTTTTTGTTTATTGTCATGATTTGTCAGGAGCCGAGTTGGCTTCATGTCCGAGGCTTAATAAAGGTCTTTAAATAAATACTTTCTAAAACGTCTATGGAAAAAAATTAATGGGAAATTCTCTTCCGGTGCCCTCGTTGTTCTGAAAGGGGGCGGGACTGCGACGCTCTATTGTGCTTGTTGGAGTGCCTGGCCAAGCCAGAGGCACCGGGGAGGATTTGAACCTTTGTGTTTTAATAATCACTAGACCTGTACGTGCCTGTCGGCCACCGGCCTATACTTGAGAGGGATGCGACTTGGGAACCTATAATACCCGCTGTCAACTTGTCATAGCACCCGTTTTAACTATCTGACTGTCCCCCATATGGAGATCTCTGTATCTGCCTGTAGTAGAACGCATGTGTCGAATGTGAAGTCTGTGGTGGGGCACACGGTTCTCGAGTTACGTGCATTACAACAGTACGGTTGTGTCTGCGTGCGTGTGTGTACACACACACACACACACACACACACACACGCACGCGCGCGCACGCACGCAGAGCAGACACACACACAGAGACGTGGCGCATTTATAGTAGGATTTGGGGTTTCAAATGTAAAACAAAACTAAAACAGGTGTTGTGCCTGTCATTTATTTTTGGCCTACGGCACTTGTCAAAAGGGTTATGTAATGATCTATAAATTATCCTTTGCAGGCCCTGCTTTTGTTTTGGATAGTGCACTGTGGTTAGATTACATACATTACATTATTTTGGTTAGGAATTGCAAAGTGAGTTACTGTATGTCAAAGTTGTTTTTGGGGGGCTATGACACCTGCTGTAACATCATAGAGATATTCCTGTCCCGTATTAGAGCAACAATCTTGGTTGGGCTTATTCATAAACTACAGTAATACCCATTTATACTGACTATATGATATGCAAATCACACAGCTGGACTGCGACAGCTGTTCAACGTTTTCCCCCTGGGAAGAGACACGATCTCTGCAGAGATAACATCAATCATGGCGATACAGTAGATAAATGGAAATGACAAGGCTCGTTTAGTTATGGGGACCTGAGACGTACCTATTTGTTACGGAAGGATGACTCCGGTGATCCATCTGAGCAGGGTTTCCATTTAGTGAGTAATAGTTAACCTGAGATCAGATTCTAAACATGTCTTCCACATCCTGACAGTTTTCTGAAAAGCTATGTTTCTATGTCAGTCGTTCTTTGATTTAAAAAAAGACCTACAAGCTTGTAGACCTGCTATTTTTCAATAGGTAAAGCATATCATAATGCTAACACCAAAAGAGGTTCCCACCCAAAATGGGTTAAAGGGGAACTATTGCTTTGGGCTACATTTGTTGCTATCTGAAGGTTAACATTTTTATTTTAGGGCATGGATATAACTCATCTTTGTACATTGTGATGTACAGTAAGCGTCAGTGAGCAACATGGCATAATAATGGGATAGATTAGATTTACTTATGCCAAAGTGATCATGCCAAATGACCCATTGTGTATCAATGGTAATTATAATATTTAATTTTATAGTAACATTTTCAGTGCTTGCTCATTGGCACACCTACATCTAACACTCCCATTATTAAAGGTAAAATGCTTGTACATTTTCAACCTAAATCCCATTGTTCTGATGTGTGGACTGATGTATTGCGTGTATTTCTCCGCAAAATGTCAGACACTTCATTTCACATTATCAGGTGTACATTTTGTATGCTCAAGTCCAGGGCTGTGTAGAAACCATTGGAGGGGCCAAATGTCAATGTGACTATATTTGACTGAGGGACTGCCATTGGATTTTTTGGAATTTTCGTTTTTGTGTGTCAGCTTCAAATTTACATATTGGTTGTTCAGTTTGGCCCACCAGTTTTGGAGATATGGCTTATAGAGTAATGTCTTGCAGAAAACAACGAGTTGAGAAAACAGGCTTGAAAGGTTCACATCTGTGGACTCTAACATTACACCTAGCTACATGTTTAAGCATTTATTTCATATTTACATGTCGATTTCAGCTCTGACACTTATTTCAGACATGCTCTAGTATGTGAAGAGTCTGCCTGTGCTATAAACTCATTTTGAAAAAAAAAATAATAATAATTCTCCTCTGGTGGAAAAACTGGAATTTGCGCGATGGCAGTCTCAGTCAAATTTGGTCAAAAATGAGTGTGAGGGTTCTATTCTATTCCTCTATGATCATTTCTAACCCAGCACCCCAAAAAGGTGAAGTGCACGTATTTTTTAGCTTTACTATTTATTATTCATAAACCTCCATTTACCAGGACATGTTTAAATTGTGAACTGTCTTTCTTTAATTGTATGTGACATGCATTCTTCATGCTTCTCTCTTCAGCTGCCTAGAGATTGCAGAATATTGACTGAGCTCTTGTCTCAGATGTCATGTTGCGGGGTTTGTTTTGGTGTGTAAGATGACTTAGATGAGAGATGGCATTTATATCCATTCCTCTATAAGCAATGATCCTGTAAGAAGCAGACACTATACCTCCATTATTATAGCTGTTATTGTTGGACTGTGGGTGGGAGCTGTACTTTAAGTTGTTATCTTTTTTAACTTTATAGATAGATAGTTTTGTTTAGCTTATTGTTGCTGTTCTGTTGGATGTGGACATGTGGTTGCAATGACCCTAGTGACGCATGCTGCCTTGGCCAAGTGTACTGATTACTGAAAAACCCCAACTATAGTGCAATATTGATCTCTCATGGCAAAGATTACCATAAATAACAATCAGGCAGTGAAACTTACTGTTAAAATGGATCCTGGTAACTGGAAACTTGTTTTATTTATTTTTTTCATTATTTGAAGTTAAATGTGTTTTAGTAAAAAGAATTGCTTAAAAAGTTTAAGTTCTATATTGGCGTAGAAATCATTGCTATGAAATGTTTGTTCAGTAAATGGTTTTCCCGTCTCTCCACCTCTTTAGTATAAACAGAAAATACATTTTCATGTTAGGAATTTGGATACGAATTTTATCCAATCTGGAGAGAGAGAAGGCCTCAAAGATATTTAAAGCATCAAATTAATGGTCTTTCAGTTCACATTTTGTCTGTTCTTTTTTTGTTTTTTGTTTAATCACTTCCAATTTCACTTGTTTCTATGAGTCCTCTCTCCTGATTTGATAATATTGGTATCACAAGCTCAGAATATATTTGCTGAGCTGTAGAGAGGTGGAGACCCTGGTTACTGAACAAACACTGATCAAATATCAGAGTATGGAGCTATTTAACACTTACTTTAGCAAAGATATCTACAGTAAATAACCTGCAATCCCTTTACCCTTGCAGCACTTTCAAACGTATGCCTTAATAACCTCTCAAATGATTGTGATGTCTGATAAGAAATAACCTCTCAAATAATGATTGTGATGTCTGATAAGCATAACCTCTCAAATAATGATTGTGATGTCTGATATATAGAGGGAAAAATAACTGGAATGATTTAAACTAAACATTAAATTGATTGTCTCAAGCATTTATGCAATTTTCCCCCCCAATTGGTTTCCCAGGTTGTGACACAGCACTGTTCATATATACACACACACAGTATTATGCTAAATTATAATGCAGAGTGGACAACAATGTATTGCTGATTTCCTAAAATGCTTCAGCTTGCTGCAGCCTTGGTTCCTCGAATTTTTTGTTACGCTATACTATACCAATAAAGTCTCAAAGAGAAACCTTGCTGTGATTCTTATTTGTTACCATTGTTCTGCCTTCGGCACAATTGTTTAGTGTCATGGCCCCCTGCCGTGGTGGTACTAGTGTCATGGCCCCCTGCCGTGGTGGTACTAGTGTCATGGCCCCCTGCCGTGGTGGTACTAGTGTCATGGCCCCCTGCCGTGGTGGTACTAGTGTCATGGCCCCCTGCCGTGGTGGTACTAGTGTCATGGCCCCCTGCCGTGGTGGTACTAGTGTCATGGCCCCCTGCCGTGGTGGTACTAGTGTCATGGCCCCCTGCCGTGGTGGTACTAGTGTCATGGCCCCCTGCCGTGGTGGTACTAGTGTCATGGCCCCCTGCCGTGTCGGTACTCGTGCTGAGGGTGGCGGTATTATCCTTCATGGCCCCCTGCCGTGTTGGTAACTTGGTACTATAGTGCGTCGGGTGGTATATTATCCTCAGGCAGTTTCCTTCTTGGGGAGAGGAAGTATAGGACAAGAAGGAACACATTGTGCTGCGGTATACGAGTTCTCATGAAGACAGACAATATTAACCATTTAATCCCTATACAAGGATATAGGCAAGTAAATTGACCCTATATGGGAGCCAACCCAGGGCAAAGCCAGCCTTGTTCCACAGGCTCCATAAATGGCCTACTAGTGTAGCCTACACCAAGCTCTGATAAACAGTAAATGTGAATATGGTTATAGGGAGCCATAATTTCTAATGTCTAATAACGGAGTGGCATGGTGGTGATGTGATATAGATGACAACATTCTTGCCCAAATATGGAGGGCTGGCGGCATGCATGCGCACATCGGTGTAGTCAGTCATGCAGTGCACGGCGACCGGTTGTGTTGTGAGTGAGGTCAGATCAGAACTCTGCTCTGTATTATAATAAAAATTCAACAAAATATTTTACCAGGGGTTTTAGCTGGCTGTACTCAAGTGCTGTGAGAGAAGGATATAGAAAACATATTGGGAGTCAAAGACAGGATAAATAAATTGTCCATAAGGAGACAGAAGAGAGGATAATAGGGAGACAGAGAGAGTACACATTGTCCATCCCCCGACAGAACCTACAACGCCATCACAGTCCATGTATAGATGATGAACCACCACTCCAGGAAGGAGTCTGAATCTCCCCAGGCTAAGGTCCACCGTTCTGGTTGTACATACAAATGGAGCCGCGACGACCTAATGCCCAGAAAGGGACCGATCCCCGCAGAATCCTGTCAGCAAATCACCAGTATTGTAACCAGCCAGGAACAAGGAGACGCAGACAAACCAAGATTGTACAGTCATCGGCGGTTTACCGAGACTTTGACTCCACCAGGAGAAGTGAAGTCACGTCAGATGACCTATACAGGAATGAAAACTCACGTCTGTAAACTGTGTGCCAAGAGCTTCAATAATTTAAGCAGGCTGCAGGCACACCAGCGTGTCCACACTGGAGTAAAACCTTTTCACTGTAAACATTGTGATAAGAGTTACAGTCGCCTTGGTCACCTGAACAGACACCATCGTGTCCACACAGGAGAAAAACCTTTTCACTGTAAACATTGTGATAAGAGTTTCAGTGAAATAGGTTACCTGAAGATACACCATCGTATCCACACAGGAGAGAGGCCATTCGTCTGTAAACAATGTGAAAATAGTTTTAATCAGTTATCGAACCTCAGGACACACCAGCATATCCACACTGGAGAAAAAACGTTCATGTGTACAGAGTGTGACACGAGTTTTAGGCAGATAGGTGACCTCAAGACACACCAACGTATCCACACAGGAGAGAGGCCTTTTTGTTGTAAACAGTGTGACAAGAGTTTTACTGTGTCAAGCAATCTCATGCGCCACCAGCGTATCCACACTGGAGAAAAAACGTTCAGTTGTAAAGAGTGTGACACGAGTTTTACTCAGATAGGTGACCTCAAGATTCACCAACGTATCCACACAGGAGAGAGGCCTTTTGTATGTAAACACTGTGACAAGAGTTTTAGCAGGTTAGGGAGCCTCAGGAAACACCTGCGTGTCCACACTGGGGAAAGACCCTTTTGTTGTAAACAGTGTGACAAGAGTTTTACTGTGTCAAGCAATCTCATGCGCCACCAACGTATCCACACAGGAGGGAGGCCTTTTGTATGTAAACACTGTGACAAGAGTTTTAGTAAGTTACGTAGGGAGCCTCAGTACACACCAGCGTGTCCACACTGGGGAAAGACCCTTCTGTTGTAAACAGTGTGACAAGAGTTTTACTGTCTTAAGCAATCTCAAGCACCACCAGCATATCCACACTTGAGAAAAAACGTTCAGCTTGCGCAAGTAAATATAGCTGCAAGCAGTTATAAGACGGGGTCAAACAAGAATAAAGATATCACAAAGTACCGATTTCAGCTCTGATAAACAGCGCACATCGGTGTAGTCAGGCATGCACGGCAACCGGTTGTGTTGTGAGTGAGGTCAGATTAGAACTCTGCTCTGTATTATAATTATTCAAAATAAATATTTTTCAATTCCACTTCATTCCACAGAGACCAGGGTTTTTTTGCTGGGTGTACTCAAGTGCTGTGAGAGAAGGAGATAGAAAACATATTGTCAAAGAGAGGATAAATAAATTGTCCATAAGGAGACAGAAGAGAGGATAATAGGGAGACAGAGAGAGTACACATTGTCCATCCCCCGACAGAACCTACAACGCCATCACAGTCCATGTATAGATGATGAACCACCACTCCAGGAAGGAGTCTGAATCTCCCCAGGCTAAGGTCCACCGTTCTGGTTGTACATACAAATCGAGCCGCGACGACCTAATGCCCAGAAAGGGACCGATCCCCGCAGAATCCTGTCAGCAAATCACCAGTATTGTAACCAGCCAGGAACAAGGAGACGCAGACAAACCAAGATTGTACAGTCATCAACGGTTTACCGAGACTTTGACTCCACCAGGAGAAGTGAAGTCACGTCAGATGACCTATACAGGAATGAAAACTCACATCTGTAAACAGTGTGACAAGAGCTTCAAATATTTAAGCTCGCTGCAGCAACACCAGCGTGTCCACACTGGAGAAAAACCTTTTCACTGTAAACATTGTGATAAGAGTTACAGTCACCTTGGTCACCTGAACAGACACCATCGTGTCCACACAGGAGAAAAACCTTTTCACTGTAAACATTGTGATAAGAGTTTCAGTGAAATAGAATGCCTGAAGATACACCATCGTATCCACACAGGAGAGAGGCCTTTTGTATGTAAACACTGTGACAAGAGTTTTAGTCAGTTAGGGAGCCTCAGGACACACCAGCATATCCACACTGGGGCAAGACCCTTCTGTTGTAAACAGTGTGACAAGAGTTTTAGGCAGTTAGGGAGCCTTAGGGCACACCAGTGTGTCCACACTGGGGAAAGACCCTTCTGTTGTAAACAGTGTGACAAGAGTTTTACTGTATTAAGCAATCTCAAGCGCCACCAGCATGTCCACACTGGAGAAAAACCTTTTCACTGTAAACAGTGTGACAAGAGTTTCAGTGAAATGGGTAACCTGAAGAAACACCAGCGTATCCACACAGAAGAGGCCTTTCGTCTGTAAACACTGTGACAAGAGTTTTAGTAAGTTAGGGAGCCTCAGGACACACCAGTGTGTCCACACTGGCGAAAGACCCTTCTGTTGTAAACAGTGTGACAAGAGTTTTACTATGTTAAGCAATCTCAAGCGCCACCAGCGTATCCACACAGGAGAGAGGCCTTTCGTCTGTAAACACTGTGACAAGATGCTTCCATCAGTTAGTCAATCTCCTTTCCGCCTCTCCCCAGCTGATTCCCTGTCTCTTCAGCTCCGCCTTAGTGTCCCGCCTCCAGGTCTTCTTAGGCAGCCCTCTCTGGATGCACACAAGTAGGCCATTACTAGTGCGCAAGCAGAGCGTGCAAGTACTGTCGACAGCTACAAATTGTCAAAACTCAGCTTCTCTGCTGAGATTTGACAGAGCGCTGGACAGTACTTGCGCACTCTGCTTGCACACTAGTAGGCCATGTATGGCCTACTAGTGTGCAACAAGCAACAAACAAAAGATTAAAGGAAATGCCTCTATGTACAGTATATGTAATTGCGAACGCAGTGAGCACTTACTATGAGACCTAGCAGATCATGTCTGTCTGTGTGTCCGTGTGTCCCCCCTTTGTGCCCATATATGGAGCTGAGTGATTTGTTTGTGATTGATGCAACACACTCCATATTTGGACGTATAGCTGCTTTGGGGACTCCTTATATGGTTATGGCTAAGTTAAAAACGTAACTTAAAAATAACTTAACTTATAAATAAATCTTAAAAAAACCCAAATATGTACGAGCTGCGATCGCTTCCCGCGTTTGCGCGTCTTACTGGTTTGTACGTTGATTAGCGGTATACTGTGGTTACTTTGCACCCCGTTTGATGCGTATGTATCGTGCCAACATATGACGTCAGGGTATAACTGGTATAACTAGCTCTCAATGATGACGATTTTAGTGTCGGGAGGATTAAAGGTAATGCCCCTATGTATACATGTATGTAATCTGGCACCACTGTATCAGGCACAAGTCGTCATTACGTCATACACTGGCACGGCGCATACGAATCAAACATCGTCCTGGACGAAAACTATTACTTGCGCCCATATATGGAGTTAATTATCAGGCATGTGACGCATGTCCAAATATGGAGTCTATGCAGATGTCAGAACACCATTGTGATGTCAGAACAGCTCCATATAGAGATCTAGGGGTGATCTAGGGGTGATCACGTGTGATCAATTGGCTAATTTGGGCCCTGTCCTTAGCCTGGGCAGGTTGGGCAGCCCTGGCTCTCCAGAGCCAAGTAGGTCAGTGCCATTGGGCCCTGCCACTGACCTTGGATCGATGCAAGTTGGAAGTGCATGCCTCACCCAGTTATTCTGTCTCCCTTTTATGCCCATATATGGAGTTCTTTGTCAGGCATGCCCAAATATGGAGTCTATGGAGATGTCAGAATGATGTCAGAACAAGACAGCTCCATTTGGAGATCAGGTTCAGAGCCCATGCAGGCAGAGGGCCTTTTGTGGCGGTTATGGAGAACCGTGGGTCCGACCGACTCGATACCGGGCACTGGCGCACTGCACTCCGTGCGGGGGTGTGGAACGCGTGTGTCGAATTTGAAGTCGGTGGGGTGAACGGTTCTTCTCGAGATACATGCAATACAGACGTACAGACGTACGGTACGTACAGACATGATGCATTTATAGTTATAGATATTGAAACCAGCCCTTCTTTAAATTATAGCTGTTCCAAGACTAAAAAAACTAAGCAATAATGATAGACAAATATTTTTGTGGATTATTGCGTATTATCGCCATTATTTAAATCAACTGAACATTTGCTGTGTTTTTGTAACATTAAACACTGCAAAAAAAACTGTTTTAATTTTTTTTATATTTTTTTTAATTTAATTTTGCTTTTGCATGCATTAGACTCGCTATCATGAACCAGAGCTGCCTATCATCATATCAGTGTCTCAGCAGCAGGAAAATAATGGTATGCGGTGAGGTTTTGAACTGAACCACAAGGGGGCGTGCCGGGAGTGGGGCTTTCTGCGTGGACGAATGGATGCAGCAATCTATCAGTGTTGACAGACGGGCGGGGTGGGCTGGGGAGCAGAGCGCGGCACAGCGCAGCGCAGAGCGGCGCGCACACTGCACAGCGACAGCAGCACCACGTCTGTAGTGTCTGTCTACAGCCGAACAGGGAGAGACGAGGCGAGGCGAGGCGAGGCGAGGCGGGGGATTGCGAATAGACGCCTTGCCTGAAATAGAGGCTCTCGATCCTCCTCGGGGTCGGCAGACTATTCTGACTGAAGTCTGTTCAAATACTTGGGGGGAAAAAACTTGTCTACCGCCGGGTGTACCTCACCTCACACTGCATGGGCGGCAGAGTGTGACGAGATTGCGGCTCGATCATCGGCGGCTCCCCCCCCCCCCGCGTTTACTAAAGGTTGGTGTGTGTGGATGTATTTTTTTGTGTCATTTTGGTCACTCTGGAAGGCTATTGGTTTCGTTACTTTTGTTGCCATGCCATGCATGCACGTCGCGCTGCAAAGACCGAGAGCAGGAGAGGCTACTTTAGTGGTTGAGCTGGCTGGACAGGAGCCATTCTGTTTTTGGATTCCCAATGAACCTGCAGTACAAGGCGGGCAAGCCCCGGGTTAATATTATTCCTGGACTGGCGGCTGGCGCAATATTGTCTAGCTGCAAAGCTGGAAATGTTCGGTAATTTTGACAAACACAACACATTGTTTTTAATTGAAGTGCTATTGTGCCCACGTGATAGAATCAATAATGTGTGTTCTGACTGTGCTAATTTGTGTGTGTGTGTGTGTGTGTGTGTGTGTGTGTGTGTGAACAAGGGCTGCAGTGCAGAAGGCTGTATTATGTTAAGTAAAACAGGTTATTTATCAATACGGTGGCCCTCGGACTACCACATATCGTGCCTTTGTCAGTCCTCCTGGGAAATATTTGGTCATGTCTGTCGAATCATCAGACTCCCTTTGTCGCCCCACGAATATGGATTTAAACTCTTTTGTTATGTTTCTGCAGTCTACTTGGGGGTCTTATAAGCTAGCCTACGAGACCCTGCCCCCCACCTTAGTTACCCCCTGAAAGACAGCCCCAGCCCGGGCTGCCCCCGGGCATTCCTCGGCCGCTCAGCCCACGGTTCGTGAGGCACGCTGCCTGCTTGTTATGCTGTCATACTTTTTTTTCTTCCTCTGCATTGCATAATTTCGGCAGGACCGTATTCCCCCCAGTGCCTCATTACAGTAGCCTCCACATTTAATGTAACCAGCAGATATAGACGCAGAGATAGATAAGTGGAAATGCAGCAACTAAACGAACGACACATGTTGGAATGGATGCTCAGATTTGCTCATGGTTGGCGTGCAGCCATGGCGACATGTGTTTTGAATGAACCACTGGGACAAAAGCACTCACAATCTCACGGTTTTTCAGTGGCTGGAGACAAAAAGCACAGGTCGTGATCCTAGAGGACAGGATTATATAGTACTTTCTATGTTAATAGTTGTCCCATTTGCAATTATATACTGATTAGTGGTCGCATTGTTATTATACTGTGTATTGTATTCATATCATGGTATGGATATTCTTGCCAGTCACATGGAATGGTGACATGCTTACAGTAATACAGGCTCATACAGGCTAATACGGGCTAATACGGACTCAAACACTACAGACTTATTGAGACTCTAATACAATCTCTGTACATTTTGGAGGCTGGTGAAAGGTCATTCTTTAGAACCATAATCACAAGCTTTGTTGTAGTTGTACTATAGTACTATTTGAAATTAAAAATTATAGCTGCCAAACAAGTACAGTGAGAATAAGGAATGTAAAATGAATTAAAACCGACTACAATGACTGACTTTTTTCCAGTTTCTTATACAACCCTGGGCAACACCAACCTGTAGAGAGGGATACCTGAGAACTCGCCAGTTTACCAAGCCGCCATGGCGGAAATTCTTCATCGATGTCTTCATCGTTATTCGTTATGCTAACATGCTGTCTCTTCATCAGTGTAGTATGTCAAACTCACAGATGTTATAGTAAAATTATTTTGCGCAATTAAATGGTCAGCCTGATCATGATGATAAAAAGTTGAGTATGTGAAAACCAATGATGATAAGTAGGCCTATACCATTTCAGGAATTGTTTACTAATGAATGACATTGTTTCGGTACTGTGGTGTTTAAACTTTTAGCATTCCTACTTTCTCTAGTATAAACTCTAAACAACTATCCTCTCTATCTCTCAATTCAATGCAATTTAAAGGAAGGTGAAGTAAAAACTAAAATGGCACTAAATCGTGGCGAGTTGGTTAAAACTGGCGAGTTCTCCGGATACCGTAGAGAGCAGCCACTGTGTGGCACACTTATGGTTTTTCACAGAGCAACAAGTTGGCTGAGGGCTCCTCTGAGAATTCACTTTGTTCTGGCTGCATGCAGAGAGAGAGGGGGACTCGTTGTGGGGGCTTCTATACAATGGAATTCACTGTCTGGTACGGTCCTCTGTCAGCCATCCACAGAATTATATAAATACACGGTGCCAGATTAGAGAGAGGAAACAAATCCAAAAGAAAATCTGGAGATTTCGAGTTGTAACTCTGAACTGTACTGTTGTCTGAGAAGTCCATCTGAATTTATTGTTAATGGTGGTTAATGCCAATGAGCGGCTGACTCAAAAACGCGAGGCCCCCGCCAAGTTTGATGATGTAACGTTTGATCTTAAGCCATGTACTGTACTGTACTGTACTGTACTGTACTGTACTGTAACTGCCTCTTGTCTGCCTTCTGAAAACGTTCCTATGGGTTTTACAGATATGGATGGAGGGATGGATGATTGATATAGACAGATTAGAAGGATGTTTATGTAAAATTCCCATTAAAGAGAGTTCCTAAAATAAAGTTGAAATGCCTCCAGCAAACCTCGAGCATCTTGAGCTGCTTAACCTTGTCTCTGGTCTAAACAAGTCTAAAGTCTAAAGTACAGTGTACTAAATGAATATTCTGTAATGTTCAACTTTTAAAAGTACTGTAGATCTTTAAGCTATATTCCCTATATATATGAACATCAGACTTGGCAGTTGGCATCAACATGTTCATTATGAATCATTTAGACAGTTTAGTAGTTTAACATTGACCTTGAACTTCTATCATAAATCAGCCACTACTATTTGCATGGGGGTACCATTTTAACAACCAAGGTCTCTCTCTGTCTATGCTTCCAATCCTTGTTGAGCTGAACAGTTGTTGGACTTAGTATGTGTATTCTTTTTTGGAACTTTTAATCTTAGACACAAGTGCTTCCACTCCACCAGATTCCAACTGGTGTGAAAATGGCACCCAGTCCCGTGCAGGCTAGACTCAACAGATAGGCCTATCTAATGAACAGATTAGTGGGTGACACACTCTCTCACGCTTCCTATCACAGGGACAGTGCAACGCACTGGCACCATGATGATGTCACTCTTAATATATAGTCTTTGTCTTTTATGGGAATAAACAGTAGTCATACAGTCACGCAGATGTGTAGTGTAACGTCTCCGCTCTGCTCTACCAATCGTAAATTAATGTACAGTGGTGCTGTCACATCAGCAGCAGGTTGAGGCTGTTTACCGTGTTATTGTATGATGTTATTGTATGACACTAGTACAGTCATCAGGTGCCTGTCGGAACCTTTTGGAGACAACCGGTCTGCAGACTTAACACCTGTTGGGAGCGTGAACTGTTAAGGAGGGAGGGGGGGGATTACTGTATAGAACACACACACACACACACACACACACACACACACACACACACACGAGATGATATGACTCACAGTTCACATGGTTGTGACAGATAAATCAGTGTTCTTTCGTTTCGCTGTGTCCTCTCGACTCTCGTACAGTGCACACAGAGAAAGAGATTCCTAGAGATTTGGTTTCAATTTGACATGATCACAGTAGTTCTGCTGGGACAGGCCCAGCGTACTGTCAGACAGTACCACACACACACACACACACACACACACACACACACACACACACACACACACACACACACACACACACACACACACACACTAAAAGCCCAGGCGTTACATAATGCAGTGTGTCTGTCAGTGTGCGTCATGGTTCTTTCTTGGAACAGATAAAATAGAAACCACTTTACAATTGTCATGTTCTCTCTTGTCATGTTTCTTTGTCACTCTCACTTTGGCCCAGACTTCTGACTTCTCCAACCAACTCGAATCTATTCTGGGTGTCGTGACTGTCTGTCTCGCCCCGGAGTATGTGTGTGTGTATGTATTCGTTAAGCACGATGAGGAGGGAGCGCCCCGTTTATAGATTGTGTGTTCTCACGCCTCGCTAAAAGCACCTGCTCTTAACTTAGCCAGGCTGTCAGTCAGTGCGACGGGCCGACTGACTGTTATTTAAGGCAAGAAGAAAGAGAATTTGATATGAGAGAGAGAGTTTCTGGCTGGCGGCGGCTCCTCTTCGATGGTGGTGGGTACCGTGTGCCCTGTATGAGTGGGTTAAATGTCAAGGGGATTCTCTCTGACAGATAAATCAATGACAGGCCGTCCGCTCATACCCCCAAAACACCACCATCGCTGTCCATCAGGGTCAGGGACGACAAGGGAGAGAGGGGCCTCGGGGTCCTTCACAGAGGCGCGCTATTTGTCGAGAATTGTATTTGTTTTTATAATTTGTTTTTTATCCCACGATTTTGTAACCCATTTTTCACCCCTGTGTCAATTATCTAATGTGATCCTGGGCTCTACACAAATACACACCCTCCACCAACCTAGTCCCCATATATGGGGGACAAGGGGAGAGCAACGGACTTGAACTCATGCATACTCAGAATTGTATTTTTTGAGAAAAATGCACACATTGGGAAGGGAGTTTAAAGTCCCGGCTCCAGTTTTGAACGCTCTGCCCTTTACAGTGTACTGTAGCAGTTTCAATGATTAATAATAATGTAATTTTGCATTGCAGGACTGTAAGAGAAACCGGAAGTAATATCGTGGAGGCTATCTGGTAAAAGATTCTTAGCATGACAGACTAGTGTCCAGTGTCTCTCCTAGTGTTATTGGAGTCCCACGTAGGAGTGGTGCGTGGGGTCGCGTTGCCATTAGCACTAGGTGGCTTTGCCCTAGTGAAGGGTCAGATTACTGTCTTGGATATCCTCCTGTGCGGTCATATAGGTTACCGCCACAGCAATCTGTGTTGACTGCTCTGTTGTGGTTTGTGGTGAGCAGAGGAGCGGGAGGCGGTGCCCGGCCCGGGGCTGTTCCTATAACAGTATGTCTGGTGGTGGTGGTGGGTCGGGTCATAGCGTGACTTAAGGCCGTCTGCATTGTGGTCTGTGGCAGGTTGTGGTATGGGAGTAATTAGTTGAGTAACAGGAGGTGGGATTGTGAGACTTAAAGGGTTAACCTGTGTGTTGAGTCACATGGAATGGCGTGTGTGTGTGCTAAGAGTGGTCTGGTTGGTATGTGTGTGTTCACGTTTCATGTCTCACTCGCAGACTTTTGTGCTCAAGGGCTTCTGCCTTAATTCTGAAACTGAAACATTTCTTGTCTCTCTTCTCTTCCATCTCCTGCAGGTGATACGAGTCCACCGGTTCTCTAGTTTGGAGATGAGGAACCCTCCGGTGCTCAGAACATTCTGAGGTCCGATCGAGGTTGGAAACGATCATTGGAGCCGTCATGGTGGACCGGGACGGGGGTCTGCCCTCCATCGGCGCCATCGGCCAGATCCACGTCGAGGTGGAGTACGACTACGAGTACAAGGCCAAGGACAAGATGGTGACCATCCGTCAGGGAGAGAGCTACATGCTGGTCCGGAAGACCAACGAGGACTGGTGGCAGGTGCGGAGGGAGGAGGGCACCAAGGCCTTCTACGTGCCGGCGCAGTACGTCAAGGAGGTGCGCCGGGCGCTCCTGCCCCCTCAGAAGCCCACGCCGCGGGCCAAGCCCACGGTCCTGGAGATCTGCCGGGCTCTCTCCGACGAGAACCTCAACCGGCCGCCGCAGCAGATGGAGATGTCCAGCTTCGGCCGCCCGCCGCCCTCCTCCACGCCGTCGCCCTCCTCGGACCGCGTCACGCCGCCCGGCCTGGGCCGCGACGCCAACCAGAACGTGGGGAGTCCGCAGCACTGCAAGGTGGTGGCGGAGCTGGTCCTCCTGCACAACAACAACAACCACATCCACGGCGGCAACAACTCCACGCTGCCGCGGATGCGGGCGGACTCGCCTCCGCCCAAGTCGGCGAGCGATCACAACAGCAGCAGGAGTCCCGACAGCGACAAGACCCCCTCCTCTTCGGGCGACCTGACGGGGGAGGGGTCCGACAAGCTCCGGAACGATTCGGAGTCCGGGGACGACCTTAGCAGCAGCTCCATGGAACACATGCAGGTAAGGGCACGGCGCTGGGTCACTTCCTCTTAACCACATCAACGTCTCACTTCACACAAGTGTGATTTCTTTCCCCTTTTGTTGTCAGTCGGTAGGTCTGTCTTGATGACATGATGTGTACAAAATAGCAAAACTCTGCAACCTGGTGGTGTTCTAACAGGCCAATGTGAAGTTTCACGGTAATCAGACGCTACGTGTATGATTCAAGGCATTCTTTTGTTCAAAGACAATCCTGATCTTCTTAGCCAATCAGGATGGAATAGGAGAAATCGGTCAGTCCGTCTTGAGGACATGACTATAGAGAGGATGTGTACCGATTTACGTGATGTTTGCTCAAAATATCGAAAAGTGTTTTGCAAAAAAAACAGCCTTCCGGTGGTGCTAACAGGGCAATGTGAAACATTTGGTGCAGAGGTTCTGCTCTGGCATCCAGGGAGGGAGGGAGTGTGTGCACACTTAAGATTAGCTGTATGAGTCTATGTACACAGACACACGGACGGACAGTAAGATTAGCTGTATGAGTCTATGTACACAGACACACGGACGGACAGGGGGAAAAACATCGTCTCCACCACGCCTTCGGCCTGGCGGAGACAATAAAATAGGAGAAAAAGTAGGTTATGCTTTTAGGGCGTGGCTGTGGCTATATTCATTCCATTTAGAACCGCAGAACTGCTATCCAGTATCCACACGGATGTGGCTGTTCACACTCCCTGATGTCCTTGTCTTTCAGGACCGTGTATGTGTAAGGTGGTTACCACCAGTGCTCTGATTCTGAAGCGAGACCTCTTATCGTTTAAGTGGGTGTTAGGACAGAAGAGTCCGGTTCTGATTGGAGACAACGCCATTCACAGAGATAATGTACTGAACCCTCACAGACAGCATCAGCAATGCATGTAGGACAGAGAATCCACCACAATGAGTCGACTAACTTCCCTTGATGGGTTAGGTAGAGTGAAATGAACAGGGTCATCCCTATGTTCCCCAGGTTCTATGTTACCCAGGTTCTATGTTCCCCACTTACCTTAGGCCGGGTTTAGGGTTAGCGTTATAGGTTTCTGGTTTAAGGACTTCAGTGTTTTGTACTATATATACAATCGTATGTATAAGTACAGAACAAAGGATCTTTGTTTTTGCCATCTTTGTTGAAGAGTCTGAGCAATTATGTTTTAGTTTATTTTATGCCAGTGCTAATTTTTAGTTGGCTAAGACTAGATAGTTTAAGTAGCCTAGGCAGGCCTAAAGTTCAATGGGTTGTTCAAAGACTGAGCTTAAATCAGAATTTGCTACTAAAAGTAACACTAAGACAAAGTTGCTAAAATACTTTTAGTCTTACTACAATTACAACATTACTAGGTTAGGTTTCTGGTTTAGGTTTAGGTTTATTCTAAGTGGGGAACAAAGAACCTTTTTTGCATGGTGGGAACATAGAACCTGGGGAACATATTAGGTACGCTCCCAAATTAACCTCCGCCCATCCATCCATCCATCTGATATCTCTAATGGAGAGTCTACCCACAACTATCTGCAGCTGTGCAGACAGAGGGTTAGACCTAGAAACTGTGAATAAGAGAGAGATTTAACGGAGGCTGTTGTGGAAGATGAACACAGCAGTATGTTTTTTGGAGGGGTGGTGGCATGCCTTTATATCCAGGCAGGGTCAGCCTGTTGGAAGATGAACACAGCAGTATGTTTTTTGGAGGGGTGGTGGCATGCCTTTATATCCAGGCAGGGTCAGCCTGTTGGAAGATGAACACAGCAGTATGTTTTTTGGAGGGGTGGTGGCATGCCTTTATATCCAGGCAGGGTCAGCCTGTTGGAAGATGAACACAGCAGTATGTTTTTTGGAGGGGTGGTGGCATGCCTTTATATCCAGGCAGGGTCAGCCTGTTGGAAGATGAACACAGCAGTATGTTTTTTGGAGGGGTGGTGGCATGCCTTTATATCCAGGCAGGGTCAGCCTGTTGGAAGATGAACACAGCAGTATGTTTTTGGAGGGGTGGGTGGCTTGCCTTTATCCAGGCAGGGACAGGGTCAGCCTGTTGCAAGGCTCCACGTTCAGCCTGGGTTCTTTGTTCCACTGGCCGTGGAGGTCTCCTCTCCACCACTGAGTTTAACAAAGAGAGAGAGAGAGAGAAGGGGGGGGGGGGGGGGCTTGAATAGAAACTAGGTCATATCTGTCGAGGATCAGTCTGAAGCCCCCAGTCGCCCTACCTACCGTGGGGATCTGTGTGTGTGTGTGTGTGTGTGGGGGGGGGGGGGGTGTGTGTGTGACTGTATGTGTGTGTGGGGGTGTGTGTGTATACTGTACGTGTGTGAATGTGCAGTGCACCATGTGGTGTAAAGTAAAGGAAGTGAGAATGGTTGCCCTCTCTTAACACAAGTGTATATGATTTATTTTAGATGTCACATAATAACCACTTAAACCCTATACACTGACTGTCATATGACAAAATTGACCATCTACTAATACGCTCATAATGTGTCCATAGATCTGCTCCATTTGCTTTTTTCAGAAAACGTTTTCCTATAATGACATTCCCAAAAGAGGAACGCTAGGTTGAAAGTGGTGAAAAACTTGGCTGCATTATTCTCTGGGTTGCTTTTGAAAATGTCTCCAGAGCCTTTATTTGAACACAAGAATAAAGGATGGGGGAAGAAAGACCCCATTGGCTGGTTCTGCTCTGCTCTGCTGCCTGTCTACGTTCAACAAGCTTTTTTTGGAATTAATTTCACGCCTGTCAATTTGCACGGGCCAAAGTACACACGTTTTTTGGGGATCTGGGACGTTTGCATGGGTGGGTTTTGGAAGTGTTTATGATGAGCTACAGTAGTCAGAGACGAGCGGCGGTCCAGAGGGGCAGGTTGGAACCACTCTTCGGTTTTGTGTCTTGTTTTGTGGTCTCATGTCGATGAGCCTCTGCACTTTTTTCAACCTGGCATGAGGCATCCATATTTGGGGCATTTCAATATAAGTGAAAACAAGTTAAATTCATTTTCTAAAATAGCAGATCTACAACCTCATAATGCGTAGTCCGATGGGTTGTGTGATCTTGAAGATATTTCTACTATCATCCGACATAATTTGATTAATATATTTGTTGTTAGAAGTTTAAAGCTCTATATTCTGATAATGTGATAATTTTTTGTGGTGCAACCACTTCCTTAAGTGCAACCACTTCCTTATGTGTGTGGGTGGGTGGCTGGTTGGCTGGGTGCATCTGAGCACGAAAACAGCATGGTTGTTTTTCACCACCTGTGCGCAACCTAACACACACACAAACATAGATACGGACATATTAACTGTATATATGGGGATTTCGGGTGTGCCAGTACAGTACAGTACAGTACAGTACAGTGACAGTACAGTACAGTACAGTACAGTACAGTACAGTACAGTACAGTACAGTGACAGTACAGTACAGTGGAGGGTACAGTAGAGGGACCCCCACACGGTAACTCTGTCATTTCTCAACCGTTTCGGACGCGGAGCAGCTCGCCGGAACCGGGCCGGCACTATGGGTGCGTTCCTGGAACACGGAGTTGCACCACTTAGTTCACACGGGTGTGGGAGCATGGGGAATGGGAGCACCGATGCTACGCTGCTACCAAGTAAAAAAGTACATTTTGAGCCCAGCATCATTGCTAAAGAATGTTTGTTCAGTAACGGGGGGTCTCCCCATCTCTCTAGCCAGCTCTTTAATCCACACAAAACACATTTTCAGGTGGGTTGCCAGTTAGTTTCAGCCATTCTTGTTATCTTTCTCTCTGGAGAGAGTACCCATTTATCAGCTTCAATTTTATTGTTCCAGTTCCAATTCCGTCTGCTTGTTTCTTTGAGAGTGAGAAAATAACTAGTAGGAAGACCCCCTTTGAGTCATCACTTCCAATTACATTTGTTCTATCTCTTGATAGAATAAAATTGGTTAAATGCATTTAATGTTTACTACTAATAATAATTCTTGTCTTACCTTGCACCTTCATGCAATGAATCATGAATTAGCCTTTCGTCTTCCCTGTCTGGCCTGTTGCCAGGCGAGTGATTGGACCCTGCGTGCGTGCGTGCGTGCGTGTGTGCGTGCGTGCGTGATTGCAAGCGTGTGTGCGACAAAACTAGACACAAACACACACACACACACACACACACACACACACACACACACATACACACCATGGTATCACTCTGACAAATCAATGCAGTAACACTTTTATCACAGAATTTAATTAATTTGGAGCACTATAGTGACACACTGCTCTCTGTCTCTTCCTACTAGCTAGTGTTTCATTCAACTGTCCATTCCTCACTCTTTCCACCCACCACTACTTTCTTAAGAACGGACAGACGGATGTGTGTGTGTGTGTGTGTGTGTGTGTGTGAGGGATTTGTCAGTGACGGTCCTTTGCTGGAGTGCCAGCTGCTTGCCTGTAATTGATTTGATTTCACCACTGATTGATGGTTAACGCCCCCCTTGACTTGTCCTTCCATTCTTTTCTGTGTAATTTGCTTATCTCTGGAGCCTCATGGCAACGTGGAGATTGGTCACTTTCCTTCACCTCCTCCTGACAGAGTGAGGGTCCACTGGGTTTCCTGGCATTTGAATTCTACTTGGTGACCCAAGTTAATTTGGGCATTTATCAGAAGCTGTTATTCAGAGAGACTTTGCGTGTGTGGTGTGCGCATGTGTGCGTGCGCGCGCATATAAACATGCATACACAAGATCCTGAATTCAAATGTGCTTATGTATACCCTTGGTCTTCACACAATAATATCTCCTTTTCAAACCAGTTTTTCACATATAACCTTTTCAGCTTTTTAATGTAAAAACGTATGTGTGAGAACTAGCCAGATTGCTGTTGTTGTTTTCTCTCCATGATGGTGAGTCACAGACAGCGCTCTGAGGTGGCCCCAGGATCTGTTTGTGTGTGTGTGTGTGTGTGTGTGTGTGGTGTGGTCTGCATCGCGTTGCGGTGCCAGCGGGCCTGGCCTGCTCTCGCTCAACACTCCCATTATATGATCATACGTGACCTCCAGAAGCCCTTCACGGTCACGGACGGCCTTCATACCGTCTGACAACACGTCTCAGGACATGGTGGTGTGAAGCCCATCCCCCCCCCCCCCCGCGAGGCTCCCCCCCTCCAACACAAACACGCATTTAGTCACTCGATAAAATAATAGTATCTCAGTATGTGCAGCGAGCGGTCACTGTACCTTCTGTAGCCGGCATGTCACCGAGATTAGGAGCTATATCAGTCACCGCCTAAAATAAACTGTGCGTATGTATTCCTGTTGCGTGTCTTGTCCTGACTACCCTGTGGATCTGCTTTGAAGCTTTGACGGCGCCTCTACAGTTGCTCTGACATGACATAACTGGATCGTAAATACATCCGGACTAATTTGATGTAGAAAGAGAGGGAGAGAGAGAGAACAGCTGAGCTTGTCCGAAGTCTACATTCCTCGGGGCTGATTTAGCCACACTGTAAGGTCTTGGCTTATCTTCTGTTTGCTAGTGTAGTAGTGTGTGTGTGTGTGTGTGTGTGTGTGTGGGGGGGGGGGGGGGGGGTGGGGTGGGGGTGTGTGTGTGCACATGCGTGTGTGTGTGTGTCTGGGATCTCAAACCTATTTTGAGTTTGGGACAAAATGAGAGACCCGTTTCTGCGGTGACAGAGATGCTGCTGTCAGTCACTGAGGCTAGACTTGAACCCAGGGCCAACAGACTATAGGCACACAATGTGTTACATGTTTGTGTGAAGAGAGCAGTCTGTGCTGAGCTGTGAACACCCAGGCATGGCTTCTGCATTCCGATAAATCATATGGCATGAAAGTTTACGTGAAACGTTGCAACATACATCACCATTAAAGATGGTTGAAAACATTCTAACCGATTGCTTCACTGTTGAGCATCAGCTGCTAAGTGAAGTGAAATTAAATGACCTTCATTGTTCGCCATGCTGTTCGCCATCATGAGTGACTTGTGCATTGTGCACATGCACGTCTCTCTCCCGCTGCCACGGCTAAAGTTGTATGTTTACAGACTTGTGCAACGGAGCAAAGGTTGTGATTTGCGAACGAGCACAGCAGGGTTTGGCAGCTTATTGAAATAGCGTTCTTACTTAAAGATGTTATCCATTATAGTAGAAGTATTTTGGTCTATTCACTAGTATGACGTGCACCTTCAGTTTCTGGTTCTGTGAATTGCTGCATTAACGCATTTTGACCTGAGATCAGATTCAAAAAATTCTTCTACATCCTGACAGTTTTCTGAAAAAGCTATGTTTCTATGTCAGTGGTTCTTTGATTTTTCAGAAATAGCAGACCTACAAGCTCGTAGCGCGCCACTCGGTGGCGCGCTATGAGCTTGTAGGTCTGATATTTTTCAATAGCTAAAGCATAACATAATGCTAACACCAGAAGGGGTTCTCGCCCAAAATGCATTAATGTGCACTGTAGTGATGTCCTGGATGCAGCAGGATTTATGTACAGTACTGTTCATGGAAAGCATGGCTACTTTTTATGTCTCCCGAGTCCCTGTACATTGTACAAGAATGACTTCTTCCTTCCTAGACCCAAAATAAAGTGCCATAGCACTACAACAAGCTACTAATTACACTTTCTTAAATAGATGTCTTCACAGCCGAGGCTTTAAATGTCAACCGGGCCACGTAGTAGTGAATTTTTTACAAGACTCAATTAGCAAATTTAATTGAACTCCTATTTTGAAGTAAGCATGAAGAGAATACACTTTTGTTATTACATAATGAGCTCGTAAAAATACCAGTGGATTCTGGGCTGCAAATGTTCCCGTTAAGTAAAGCACGGCCTCCTCCTCCTGTCTGCGGTGCCCCGTAATCTGGAACCGTGCCCAGAGTCTTACTCCCATAGACGTTAAAAATGAGGCCCCTGCATGTTTTCCACAGCATACTTGTCATTCCTGCTACAGTTCGCACGCGCACATGAGCGCGCACACACACACACACACACACGCATGCACGCACGCACGCACGCATGCACGCACGCACGCACGCACTCGTGCGCGCACACGCACGCACACTTACAGTGCGGACCAGGCTGGCCATGAGTCAGCCGGGCGGCTTAATTCAATGGACTGCTTTCCCCTCAAATATGAAGCATTGCACATGGAGCCAGCCTATAATTTAATACATTACTGACCCGAGCAAATACTGTAGAACTTCTGAACACTCTCCTTTCCCCGACTCTGTGCCTATAATATGAGTGTCTGCTTATCTTTTTCATCCCAACATAGTTGTTATCTCTCTCGTATACTGCCTCTTCTCCCTGCAATAGCGTGTATTATTGAATCCAATGTGTACTAGTGTGTACTGTGTACAGACTACAGAGCTTCTTGTGCAGTGCAGCACTGCAGGACAGTATTCAATGGATACGAAATGGGAGGACCGCACTCAGAAACATGGCATGTTGATTTCTTCTCTTATTCCATTTTTAAATTGTTGCATCGAAGGTCGTTTTCGGCTAGTTATGCATTCGTCAGTGTCTGACACAGTGATGAAGACCAGAGATATAGGGTGCATTTTGCATCCCAAAACGCAGTTTATAGTTAAGGGACGCAATAAAACAACGACCTCTTCATCCACGGGATGTGCTACTGTACTACTGTACTGTTTTTATTCTACCACATTATAACCATAAAATGAAATGGGAGTTAAATGCTGCAATTTGTAAAAATGGCAAAATATGACTTCTGATGTCGTTGAAGTGGGACTCATAAAATGTCTCTGGGACTCATCTAAAAGACCATCCCTGCATCCTGGGACTCACATTGAAAATGTATTTAGATCACTGGAAGAGAAATTAACCAAACAAGCACAACTGCAGATACAGTGAATAAATGGCATGAATACAGTCAACAAACGACAGGATATATATTTTGTATGTATGTAAACTAGAATTTCGCCCCCCTTCGGGGGGCTCAATCCTAGTGTCGTTGCAGCGCAATATGGGAAGAAGGAAATTGCGTTGACAGAGTTGACAGACTCCACTTCATGTTTCAGCTGTGTTTTTAAACTCAGTAGTGTGCCCTGCACATGTAGTAACGGATGGGTTATAAATTATTATAATAACAGAAAGTGTTTTTTATTTCTCATAAATACGCAAACATGGTGAAACAACTACAGTCACAGAGAGCAGTGCCAAGGTAGCTGCTGCCTGCTAACGATGCAAACAACAGCCTTGCCTGTCGTGTGTGTGTGTGGGGGGGGGGGGGGGGGATAGCACTATTTTTCGACATTTTACTGTGTCATAAATATTTACATCTGTAGCCTATATTGTGATTACATTTGACCGTACATTTGACTCTTGTGTTATATTCTTGTGAAATATTCAGTAAAGTATTGTGGTGAAATATTCACCCCAAGTTGATAAGATATGCAGAGAATATAATACCAAGAAGCCCCAGTTTGAAATGCATTAGGCCACAGACCCCCATTTGATACCATTTGCTCTCTGGGAAAATCAGGGTCCATTTGGTTCCATTTGTATGCTCTTGGAGTATGATGACTGTGCTAACAGTATTATCATAAAATATGTCTCAGTTTGAAGATTCAAAAAAACATATTTCATATGTGTGAGCTTGTAAAGGAACGTTCAACCTAGAGACAGTGTTGCCAAGTCTGATCATTATAAGCTACTTTGGACTTGTTTATCTATTGGTAGTCCTTGACATGGAAATGTTTGAGTTCCACTGCTCTGAAACAACATTAGACAACAAAGTTTGACAGTCAACACTATAATTGATTATTTTAAGACTAATTTCCGGACCATTTTTGATTTACCTACTTTGAACTGGCCTATTAACATTTTTATAGACCTGGTTGCTTGTTTCACTCTCACATCCACGATATGTGGCAACCCTGGTCCCTGGTTTGTTTTGCGTGTGGATGTTTTTTGTGTTGCTTTAGCATCTTTAGCACAGTAGCTATCAGAGGCTGCAGTCATGTGGAAGCAGGAGGGAAAAAGGAAAAAAGACGAAAACACACAGCATTGCGCGGCCGCAGATCTGCCCTTAAACGGCAGATCTGTCGTTTTATGGATCATAGAACGAACGTATGCTGTTAGCTTGTTGCCCCCCCCCCCCCCCTCCCTCTCTCTCTCTCTCTCTCTCTCTCTCTCTCTGACGTTCTCTCTCTCTCGCTCGCGCGCGTTACTCTAACACGTCTTTCTGTCTTTCTCTCTCTCTCTCTCTCTCTCTCTCTCTCTCTCTGTCAGAAAGCGTTGTCAGTTTACTCAGTCACAGCACCGTCACTCCTGTCAGTTATTTCGTCGTGTATCGGTAGCCTATATGAGCCCAATATTGGCGTTACGCATTTCACTTGAATAATGTTGTGTGCGCACGTGCGCACGCTGAGAAAGACAGTTATTTAATGAAACTGAAAATTATAACGTGCTGCGCTGTATCGCCGCCGTATAGCCATTCCTGTGTGTGTGTGTGTGTGTGTGTATGTGTGTGTGTGTGTGCGCGTGTGCGCAAGACAGACGTGCGTGTGTGTGCAGGCTGAGAGCTGCTGACTGTGATTGACGTGTGAGCTGGATAAATCAGTGAGAGTTGGAAGAAGCGCACGCAGAGCCAACTCGCAGGCAGTGCCTCAGGCCAGATGCCTGAGAATCGGCACAGGATTCTCTGGGTCACCAGTGTTGGTGTGACACACACGGCTTCCACATTTAGCTTCATACTGGGTGAAAGTGGCGTTCCAAAAATTATTTTTCCCCTCGGAATTCTTATTCACAATGAGATGGAGTTGAGGTGTTTGTGTTTGCTTGCTGGAGCTATAATTAATGTATTTGCATTAAATGTCCACTCGCGCATCGAAGTAAAAAGCAAGATGGCCGATTGTGAGACTGAAAAGTAGCTGTGGGGGCGGGCCTGGTGGGCCTATGAGAACACAGAGCAGTGTTGCCAGGTTTGCGAATTGTAAGCGAGTTGTAGTGTGTGCAAGTAGCCTGGTTAAAAGGGCTTGTTTCTGCCGCTGTTGGGGCAACAGAACATGTCGACCAGTTTCTGTCAACCGCTTTTGGTCAGGTGACCAACTCCACAAATGTTAAATTAGATAGAGTGCAAAGAAAAATTATTTAGTACTTCAAAGTAACTACTAGTACACCAGGTAAACGTCAAACCAAAGGTCTGTCTACTCTAAACAACACGCTACATCTAAATATTCTTAGCATCTGTGGTCATGCAAACCTTCAACCTTCCTCCACCTATACCTGAAATAATGGAATGATAGGAATCATCAAAGGCAATGTATAAGTGTAGAACTTCTATCTCATATATTATCCACCCTGTAATGGCCTCACGTTGGCCTTTCTCCACCTGTATGAGCACATACTTTAAAGTGTTGTCTTGCTCCATGGACGTCGCTGACCATTTGGTTTCCCTACGCATATGTCTGTGCTCTCCTCTCGCCTCCTTTTTGGCACATTTTGTTGCCCCTTCGGCGTGTTGCCCTGCGCACAGTGGGTCTTGTGCGTATGCGGCTGTGGCTGTGGCACAGTGGCTGTGGCACAGTGGGTCTTGTGTGTGTGGGGCGGCTGTGGCTCAGGTGGCTCAGGAGGTAGAGCAGGTCGTCCAATGATCCCTGGGTCGGCGGTTCGAATCCCGGCTCCTCCTGTCCACATGTCGAAGTGTCCTTGGGAAAGACACTGAACCCTACATGAGTCGGTCGGTGTGAGCTCGCCACCGTTGGTGTGTGAATGTGGGAAGTGAGGACGCTGGTGTCGACTGTTCGCCGCTTCACCTCCCAATGTATGAATTAATGAACCGTTGTAAAGCGCTTTGAGCACTTGGAAAAGCGCTATAAAAATGCAATTCATTAAATGCCTAGCGACGGTACTGTCAGTGTTGCTCACTGCTCCTCATTTAGTTGTGCTAAACCGCCTCTACTCTGCAGAATGGACGGGTCTAACCTGTAATGACCTTTCATTTCATCTCCCACCACCTCCTATCCTCCCCTCTTTCGCTGTCCTGATCCTTAGGGATTAGACCTCCCTGGGGGGGCTGAGCCTTCAAGACGACCACATTGAGGCAGATAGATCTTGGGTTTTTCGGAGGGGGTCTCGTGTCTGTTATGTAATGTCCAGGATTTGGCCCCTAATCCATCTGAAGGAGGTGGTGGTGGTTGTTGTTTTCTTTTGGGAGGGAGAGTGTCGTCGTGGGGGAAAGAATGGTTGCTAAGTACCTGATCATCTCTCTATCCTCACATAATGAGGATGGAGTGGTTGACAGTGAGCAGAATGACTAATGATTTATTTAACTGTGCTCTTTACTGTCTCCTACATTGGTTAACGTGTCCTCTCTCTCTCTCTCTCTCTCTCTCTCTCTGTCTCTGTCTCTCTCTCTCTCTCTCTCTGTCTCTCTCTCTCCCTCCCCGCTGAGCGTGGTGTTTATTCCCGTCTGTCATGACGGGGTTACATCAACCTTTTTCATTTGCTCTCTCGCGCCATTATCTCTCTCCCTTGATCGCTCACTGTCATTTTGTTCAGTCGCTCCCCTCTGTCATTCCCTCTCTTCTCCCTCGACTCCCCGAGCAAAGCCAGCTCAATCTGGAACTTCGCTGACTCGTTGTTGCGTTGTTCAGTGGACTGTCTCTCTGACTGCGGGGACAGCATGTACCCGGAGGAGAAGGTGAGAACAACGCCTCCTGGCGTAGTGGCGTTTGGGCAGAGCCTTCGTCTTTATTTCTGCTCGGCCTCCCTCTTCTCTTCGCTATGGTTTCTGCATACCTGAATGAGCCAGCTGGGTCTCATTAGTCGTCAGTCACGCCCCACGATCTGCTGCCTTCCTTCTGTTGTTTATGTGGTCGTTGGCGTTGCACTGACTGTACTGTACTGTACTGTACTCCGGCTACAGGAATATGGTCTAATCTGTTGTTTATTATTTGTGTGTCTGCCGCCTCTAAGGCTGCTGCCAGGTGATTATGACATGATGTCCACTTAACAAAACTGTTGTGGCAATATTAGTGTATTCTCTGATTCTCTGATTCTCTGATTCTCTTGATTGATTGAATACTTTTATTAGTCAAAAATGAAAACAGCACGTGGAGTTTACAGTAAAACATTTAGGCTAAAGGGATAAGTCCTATGGGGACTTGTTTCCATTGTGGCCCTTATAGTTCTGCAAAGCAACACTGCCTGCACCTCATTCTTATAAGTTAGAATGATTTCAGCCAACTGCTGAATAACATGGTTTATTTTTGGCAACTTATTGTTCAAGTATTACATTTTTCACAAATCATACCTATAACTCGACAGCCAGGAAACTCCTGGTTATAATGCCCCAACAACACTATATAGCTAATGCCGTGCTAAAGGTCAAGACTCGCACACAGCACGGCACCAACTGCTGTTTACACTGTTATGTGTTTGAGTACCTGTTAAGTAGGTTTTATTTAGTCAGTGCCCCCCTCACTGGGCTGTGGAGGGCCATGTCGATGCACATGTTGAGGATGTAAGGCCCAGGGCGCCGGGAGGGAGTCTGGAGGCACGGTTACATAACGGTTACACGGCTGTGTCCGGACAGGAGGACAGGCTTTTCAACAGCTGGTAGACATTTCCCCCCCAGTGGGTCGGAGTCTACCCCGCTCTGGATGAGTGAACAGGTCAAACTATGCTTAATCCATTCTGCGCGGGAACCCCCTTTCGGTGTTTTTTTTTAAGCATTATGTTATGCTTTAGCTGCTGAAAAATAGCAGATCTACAAGCTCATGAACTTGTAAGTCTGCTATTTTTGAAAAATCTTTAAAATGTGCTTGAAATCTTTGAATATAATATTGTTACAGAGCGAGTTTTTAACTCAAATCTTTGCTACTGGGAGGTGTCCCTGGAACAACATATATATTTGGGGTCCCTGACATAGAAACATAGGTTTTTCGAGAAAACTGTCAGGATTTCGGAGACATTTGTAGAATCGTTAACCCAGGTCAAAATGTGTTAACTCTCAAACCACAGAGGAGATAATGATCTCGGCTCTGGAAAACCCATTTCACAGACCCCCAAAAATAATACCTCACAGCCCACAGAGCTGCAGTCGCCCGGGTGTTTATGAGATGTGCGAGGCTAGTATTATAGCTATAGCTGACAGCAAAGTCATTTTTGATATCGGGTTTGCACACCTGTGTTGTGTTGCAGCCATAAAAGCCCTTTTGGCCCCGGTTGTGTAAAAGCACTGCATTTGTGGCGGTGTGTTTTGTGACATGTTTCCGATCTCTCGTATATTTCTGCAGAAGAATCCACCTATAGGGGAATGGAGTTAGTACAGTAGAGCGCTGAAGTGGAGAAATGGTGGATTTGTGATTCACTCCTCCTGTTTTCTCCTCCTCTCCTATTATCTTCCTCTCTCGCTCTCTGTCTCTCTGTTCGCCCACACAGGTGTTCAGCTTCCGCTGAGACCGAGTCTAATCATTTTCAAAGGTTGAGCAAAGCATGCTTCAGAATGAAAAGGTGACTGGCTGGCTGTGCCCTTTTGAACCTACAGTAATATTCCCATCATTATTTCTTTACCCCCTATATGCTATATTCCTCAACCACTTAACCCCTATAGACTTCATTGACCGGGGGGGGGGGGTGTCCACCAGGGTTCTGTACTAGGCCCCCCTCCTTTTTCCTTTCTTCTTCAAGCTCCCAACGCGTTCTAATGTATTGTGTAGTCTTGGAGATCTAATGTTTCCGTGGAATGTTCGTCTATGATGACATATGATGCCCAAAAGAGAGACGTTTTGGGTTCATGTGAAGGAATAATAAATGTTAATCTTGTCAGTAAAGTGGTTTGTGTAATATCACAATAAGGATTGTGTTATTTGCATTGCATTGTATTATTTAAAATAACATTATCTTTGGTATTGACCTCAGACTGATTGGGGGCAGTCAGTCAACATGATGACATATTAAAACGTGAGTATATTTTCAATTCTCACGCGCTCTCTCTTCCCCAGTTTTTCTGTTTTCGCCACGGTGTCCTGTCTGTTGCAACCCTGGGATGTTTTTTTCCCATTTCTGTTTGTCTCCATTGGTGCTGGATCATATAAGCCTCAAGGACAACATTAAGCAAAACAAGGCAGTGCATTACTGCTGATCAAAGACAACAGATGTAAACCATCAGGCATTTCTCTCTTATTTGTTTCTCTCTCTCCCCTCCCCTCCCCATGTCCTCTGAGCAGCAGCAGGTTGTGTGTGTGTGTGTGTGTGTGTGTGTGTGTGCGTGCGCGTGCGAGGATGCGTTGGCATGTGGAAGCACTGATGCGTGGGTGTCGTGGAGCATTGGGGAGCATTGGAGCACCCATTGTCTCTTGACATGTGCCAGCGAGAATGCTAATTACCTACAGGCAGGCGTGCATCTTTGTGCCAAGCAGACAAAAAGGATCATTCCTGCCCAGAAAACAACACAGAAAGTACTGTATTCTGTACTGTATATGATGAACCATCAGATGAATGTGTTTCCAGAGTGGAATAGCAGCCCATAGGGCCATAGGTGGATGTTCTGAATGCAGTGCACGGGGCCGGGGCGGCGATGGTGTTGGTTGCATTTGTATTGCTGTCATTTTGGAAGGTGCAGCGAGAACAAACCGGTGCCGAGGAGAGGAGGAGGTCAGGACAGGAGAAGGAGGCACTTTCCTTCCCTTCACTACACGAGCCTGGGCTTTGTGGAAATCACTTTAGCGCCGGGCGGCCATGCTGCTGCTGGTTGTATTGAACATCCATCACTACAGTGACTGGGGTTAATTATTTCCACTGATGGGTCTGTCATTATGTTTTATGGCCGTTTTGTGGTGGTTTGTAGGTCGTGTGTGTGTGGGTGTGTGGGTGTGTGGGTGTGTGGGTGTGTGGGGGCGACACGCATGTGTGCTCTGTGCTGCTTCTAGTGGTTCTGGTGTTGGTCCCGTGATACCGGTCGAATGAATGAATGGACCTTCTGGACTCTCTCTGAGCACTTTTGTCCTCAGTCAGAACCTTCCACCATGCAGCCAGGCCACCACCACCAGAAGAGAGAGAAGCTGCTCTCACAAACAAACAAACAAACAAACAAAGCGCGGAACGGACAGAGAGGGAGAGAATGAGCATCTGTTGTCATGATGTTTGGGTCTATCTCTATCCAGATCCTTCTTCCATAGCTTGACAGTGCTGCCTGTGCCCAAACAATCGTTTCAGATGCCACACTAGTGCCCCAGCAGCGATCCAATTGGAACACAACAACAGTTACAACACCAACATCCTAGTTTAATTGTACCCTGTAGGGCTCGCAGCTCAGCAGGGGGGGCCCTGACAGCCAAAATTCTGCTCATGCTTGCCTGCACCGTCGAAGCATATTACTTTCTCTTATTATTTTCAGCACATATCGGTCGTTCTTCTCAAGGTTCAAGGTTCAAGGTCTATATTAGTGTCAATTAGGTTACAGCAAAAGTAGTGGTTTAAACATACAAACAATACAGGACAACAACAGACATGAAACACCATAGCATGAACAGAGGTCTGGGCGCATCTAGTGCAGATGTGCCCTTTATTTGTTTGAGCATATATAGGCCTTTTCAGACGGGCAGTGACTGACACGCCTAGTACCGGTAATTCATTTTCAATGAGAGGCGTGCGTTTATTTTGGACGCGCAGAGAAGTTGAGGGGCGACAACGCAAGCGTATTTTCACACGTGAAATTGTCGCACGTGTGCACGAAACGAGCACACGTATTTCGGGGCTACTAGACATGGATTTCTTACGCTGTGCGTCCCGTGCCTCGTCATGAGTAGACCCTGCGCCACACGGCCCGCGTCTCAAAAGGACCTTATCTTGTCTTTTTTTTATTAGTTTCAGCATATCTTGTCTTTCTACTGTTATTATATTTATCACAGAGAACATTGTGGAGCCCGTCATTTTTTATTAGGTGGGATAAAAGTCTTGCTTTTATCAGTTGCACATTTATTATTCCAAGTTGGGCTACATTTATTTTTCGCCTTGCCAACAACCCCAGAGAGGTATTAGCCCATTTTGGGTGGGAACCCCTTTTGGTGTTAGCATTATGTTATGCTTTAGCTATTGAAAAATAGCAGATCTACAAGCTCATAGGAGTGGCGCGCTACGAGCTTGTAGGTCTGCTATTTTTGAAAAATCGAAGAACCACTGACATAGAAACATAGCTTTTTCATAAAACTGTCAGGATGTAGAAGACATTTGTAGAATCTGATCTCAGGTCAGAATGGTAAACTGTCAGGATGTAGAAGACATCTTTAGAATCTGATCTCAGGTCAGAATGGGTTAGGTTAGTGTGATATCTGGCCTCGCTCTCTGTGTGCTACAATGAGGAGTGTTCCGATGGCACCGGCTGATGCCACTCTGCCGTCTGATTGGCCCAGAGACTCTCTCCCTGTGTTCCATTAATGAAATAGATATCACCGTGGTAACGGATGTTCCAGTGTTCCCTTCATGCACGGCGGCTCTGCACTGCCATTGGCCGGTTAGACCCCAGCCACCCCCCCCCCCCCTCCTCTCTCACACACACACCTTCCTCATCTCTGCAGCGTGTGTGTTGGTTTTGTGGCAGAGAGGGATTACAGAGTTTAAGCCTCATTAAGAAAGGAGAGAAACCATTTAAGAGAACGATGCTCATTGTTTGAATGTTGATCTGAGTTAAGGGGAAATGTTAACCAAGGCCAGTACAATATTAATATTCCGTTTTCATTTTGTTTGTGTAATGTTTATGCTTATTGCCGTGAGTGAACTCTGGGGATGTTGTGTCAGTGTGAAATGCTAATCATTCATCGTGATTTCGAGATGCTCGTAGCTGTAAACAAGGACAAGAACCTTGAGGAAGCTGCTCAGTGTTTTCACATTTCTCACCACATGCATGCCAATTCCTTTTAACTCTGTTTCTTTTTCTTTTTATTGCCTTTCATTCTGTCTGGAGTGGACCTTGGTTAGGTGGCCTTGCTCTGTACAGAAAAGAGACCAAAAACAACGGAGTGTTTTTGTGTATCTATCTTGTATGTTCCAGTGTGTTTATTACACGTTGTTGTTGTCCCAGTTCTGGCACTTTAATTATGTCCAGGAACTGTGCTTTGCCTCACACCTGACATTCCTTAACAATTTAATCAAATATTCTACGCTGCTGAGATTGTTTTATTACCTTTGGAGCATACGCTGAAGTATTTGCAGCTTTCAACCACAAAAATCTGGCGAAAAATAGTCAGATGGTTTGTTATGATGAGATGAGCCAGTGGCCATGACAATGTGGAACGAAACCACAGTGCAGAGCAAGTTGTAGTCCAAACAAACCCCCCGTTCACTTACATTGGGCTCAATTTCCCAGAAGCCCTAGCAGCCCAGATGATGACTTGATTTCCGGTTTTCGTCATCATAACGCGACAGCCTCGTCATCAGGGCCCGGATAAATCCGCTGTTTCTTAAAAAAAAAAAAAACGGCGAATTAAACACATTAAACAAATGTCGGGTAATAGCGTTTTACGCGCGGTGGAGCACTGGATTAAACAATTTGCGGCCCTCAAACTGTTAATACAACTCAGAGGAGTTGAGTCCTCTGAGTCGGGCTCGTTCTTCCATTGTCACTGTCAGGTCTGAGTAACAAGGCGTCTTTGTTATGCGCAGGACAGGTGTCACACACACACACAAAAGAATGGCTGATGTTCAAGCTGATGTGCAGCGACGTGTTGGTGTTGTGATCTTGTACACAACGCTCAACCGAGTGTACATATTATGTCAGGCATCACTTCAGGTGCTCATCATGTTGACCTGGCCTTTTCTGTTCAGTTGTGGTTCTTTTAGCTTTGAGTTTAGATTGTTAGGGCGAGGGGGAGATTATGGAGTCTATCTCAGACCACCTCATGGATGACTGGACTGAGGGGATCAAACCGTTGTGAAACGGAATAAGAACCGAGTCAAGGCCACCGTACGCCTGGCTCTTCGTTCATGGCTCATGCGCGGTCCGGTCACTTCCCTATAGTTTACCCCTGCAGAAAGAATGCCTCGTCTCTCCTAATCCAGGCCTCTCTCCGTGGTTTTGATCAGATGGATATACTAAGCTCTTCATTTCTGACTTCTCAACTACCTCTCGTTTTCGTTTTCATTATTATTATTATTATTATTATTATTTAGTCTAGTAGCCAGCCCATAGAGCCCCATTGTGAACCCGGACATGTTGAGTTTGAGTTGAGTTTTATGTTATAAATGTTTAGTATGGGTCCCCAGCATGTAGAAACTGCCGGATGCTAACTTGCATAATGTTGAGCAATTTTCATAATTGGCATGATATACCTATTACAACCTATAGAAGGCAAAATATTCAAAATTTCATTATGCTTTATCTAGCATGTGATGTGTCAAACTAGGGGGTTTTCATGATGCTGAATGGTCACATAATATCATGCCAATTATGAAAATTGCTCAACATATGCAAGTTAGCACCCGGCAGTTTGTACATGCTGCATTGGGATCCATACTCAACATTTCTAACATCAATGTTGGTGTACTGTACTCAACATGTCCGGGTTCACTTTTTGGCTACTAGGCTAATTATCATTATTCAGATTTGCAGTGATGCACCAATTTTCTAAAATGATCTCAGCTCAGAGTCAGATCATCTCCCTTATTTCCACACACACAACCTCTACTTCACACAGAGAGAAGGGAAATGCGTCACAGTAAAAATCAAATGCTGGCTGGAGATGAGAAGCTACTCTGACGCAATGTTGGGGAGATTCAGGAGCTTAGCCAAATGAAGGCAACACAGTTAATTAATTACCGCCTTGGTTAGAAAACATAATTGCCGAGTCTCTCCCACTCTTCCTGTGGGCTGATTAATCTCTCTCTCTCTCCTCGCTCTCTCAGTGTGTGTGTGTGTGTGTGTGTGTGTGTGTGTGTGTGTGTGTGTGGACTCGGAGTTGGCAATCTCCACTTAGAATGTACTGTACATTGTACATAATGCTCTACTTTGAGCGTACATACTGTACATGCACAGCGGAGAGATGAGATACCTCACATGACCCTGGCCATCTGCTGCGACGAAACTCTTGTCTGTACACTCTCTCACACACACACACACACACACACACACACACACACACACACACACACAGCGCTTGTTTATGCAGACGTACTGTAACAAGGCTTCAGACTTCAGAGAGCACAACCCCATCTTCGTTTCATTTCCCCCTATTAGGATTATGTAGGCGAGCCGCCGATGCCTCGTCTGACCGACCGTACGCTGTCGCTGACTGGGAGGTCATATGTGGAGAGCCTGCCTGCCTGTCCCTGCCAGGGGTCATCAATAGGTCCGCAATGTGTCCGTGCCAAACGCATGGTCAGGGCATGTCCATAGCAAATGTTAGATTTTGTTTTTACACACCATTATAGAGCGCCGCAGTCCCGCCCCCTTTCATGACGACGCCAGGCCCAGGAAATGATTCCCAATGCATTTTTCCCATAGACATTTCAAAAGGTATTTATTTAAAGACTGTTACGCCGCAGACAAAGCCAACTCTTGTCGTGACAACTCATGACAACAAACAAATAATTACAAAGAAGAAAAACAACAAAAAAAAGTGTTGTAACCTGCCGTTTTTTTCTTCTTTCTAATTATTTGTTCAGCCCAAATTTTTTTGTTTGTTGTCATGATTTGGTCACGACAAGAGTTGGCTTTGTCCGCGTCTTTAAATAAATACTTTCTGAAAAGTAAATCATTTCCTGGGCCCTGGTAGGGGGGGGGGGGGGGGACTGCGACACTCTATAATGTTCCTATTCTGATCATAAGGGATAAGGCCCAATTACTGAAGTCCCCAGGTTATGAGACTTATTTACTATACACTATGGAGTCCAACTATAGTACTAGTGGTTCTAAAATGTTTTATTTTAAAACCCCCATTTGAACACTCAGAGTTACGGACCTGTTCTGGTCATTCAGGGATATCTCTTATTCTCTTAATGTGTTTGTTTCACTTTTTGCCTACTCATTTTGTATGTCAGAGGTAACAATGTCCACCACAAGCCATTGTGACGGTGACCCCTGCGCCACACACACACACACACACACACACACACACACACACACACACACACACACACACACACACACACACACCGTGGGTCGGGTAGAAGGTCAGATGGCTGAGCATTTCTAATGCATTTTTCCACTTCCTCACTAAAGCAGCCACTTTCACTTTCTGCATGAGAGTCTGTGTGCTTGTTGTTTGGCTGCACAGACAGATGAGTCAGTGTGGTTATATTAGTACATGGTGTGGATGATATGCTATGGAAATTGAGGACGTCACGTAATCTAGGAACTTACATTACACAACCTCGTCGTAATCACTTGAACCCTGTCTATGTTGTTGATCAGGGCCTCCCCCAGGGCTCTGTACTAGGTCCGCTATAGTATTGTCCTGTACACCAAATGCTGAAATTAGCCGGTCTACACCGCGGCATACAACACACGATGCGTTTTTAGTTTGTAGATCTGCTATTTTGTTTGGTGTGTGTGTGTGTGTGTGTGTGTGTGTGTGTGTGTGTGCATGTGTGTCGTTATTGCGACACACATTCCGTGCTCATACCGACACACACACACTCACAGACAGACCTACACAAAAGGTCATGTAATGGGGTGGTTAGCACCATTCAAACACACACACACACACACACACACACACACACACACACACACACACACACACACACACACACCTCACAGTGGTCTGTGTTCTGCAGAACTCGACCCTGAAAGAAATGGCTAAAAATCCATTCTCTCCTCCAAGTCTATACCTGTATATATCTGTACTACACCTCGTTAAGGTGCCAGACCTGTCTTTCCCCTATTCATCTCAGAATGTTTACTTTAGTGTAAGTGCGGCAGGGCTTTGAGAACTCTCTCCCTCCCTTCCCTTCCCCCGCTATAGCTCTCTGCTCCCTCCAACACAGCGGGCGTTTATTGAAGCCAGGCTGGCAGGTAATCTCTCGTTTTTCCCCGTGTTGTGTGCTGTCGTGGGCCACGTTGTGTGGCTGGCGTGTGTTATCCTCTGGGTCGTGTGCTGTCGTGGGCCACGTTGTGTGGCTGGCGTGTGTTATCCTCTGGGTCGTGTGCTGTCGTGACTCGTGGGCCACGTTGTGTGGCTGGCGTGTGGTTGGTGACTCTCCCTCCCACTCTCCCAGCGTTCCAATAGAGAGCTGTCACCATAAATCCTCTTTGATATCTCATATCTGGGTTCGGTTCGACTCAGCCCCCCGTTGAGCTAAACGTAGTGGGTGTTTAAAATAAAACCATGAGCGCATATTCAAATTTAGAAAAGTAAACCGTACTTCTCCACTCTGGTAAATCGGGTGCAAGACAAACTGAAGATCGTCAAACTAGCTTTAACATGCATTGCCTAAAAGATTAACTTTTTACAGTGATTTGTTTTGAGGGCTGAGGAGCCATCTATCAGGAGATATCAAGCTGTCTCAACTCATTACTTCCTCATTAGTGATCCGCCCCAAGCTTTTATCACCTACGTTTAGGTGCCAAGGCCAAGCCCTACTGTACTTCCCCCCCAACGTAACAATCTGAAACAGTCATCCATTCATTCATCTCCTCAAGGCTGGCCTACTGTACTGTAATGCTCCATATTATGGTATCACCCAATCCTCTCTCAGACGACTCCAATTAGTCCACAATGCTGCTGCCCGCCTTCTCACCGCTACCAAATAGTTTTACCCACATCACACCCTCACTCCTTTGGCTCCCTATTAAACAAATCATTTATTTTAAATTCTCCTATTTACTTTTAAATCTTTCAATGGCCTGCGCCCCCCCCCCCCCATATATGGCCGAACTCATACAGTCCCTCCAGAGGTCTGCTGACCAGTCACTGCTGACCAGTCAGCAACAACCCGAACCCTCAGAACAAGAGGTGCTAAGCACCACTGATACAGAAACATACGGTTTTTCAGAAAACGGTTTTTCAGAGAAACGTCAGGCCAAAATAGGTTAAGTAACTGGGTGCCCTCCCTGGTGCCCTGCCAACGCTATGGGAACCTAATTCGCCCCAATGGGAGTATTAGAGGATTTGGTCCTGAGTCCTGACAGAGCTGGGGAGCTTTTTACGTGCCGCGGCTCGGCCTGGCCATGCAAGACAAAAGTACCATTCTCACTGACGTGGCGAGATGTGCCTGGTGAAAATTGAATTGCCTTCTACAGAAGGACGCTCTGTGGCCGTCAATTACCCGCCTGAGACCCTTGACGGGTCACTTGGAGGACGAAGGCAGAGGCTCTCGAATAAGCCATGTTTGAGCCTGGGAAAGCTTATCTGTGCTGTGGAATCGCTTATTTTCTCTCTATCGGTCTTTTTCAGTACAGCCTACTGCTTTAGTGGGATTATATGTCATTTTATTTGCTTCGTTTCCAAAAAAAAAAGGAAGGGAAAAGAAATGTTGGCTGTGGATTATTATGTTGTTCTTTTTTTGCTAAATCAGATTTTCAGTTTGTGTCAGAGCTCAGAGCCAGGGTTGCATTTCACAATAGGCCACAGAACAACACAACACAGCCCTTACAGTCTTATTGGGGCAGGAGGCGGGCGGGCGGTCCACGGCGGGTTCAGCGTGTGGTCATGTTTTCGGTGTGACAGGCAGATCTGTGGCCACAGCTGATGATATGGTTTGTCTGCTTTTCTAAAGAGCCTCGGCCCATGTGACATGATGGGGCCGATGGTAGCGATGACAAGGCAGGCTCTCTCTCTCTCTGTCTCTGACAGGGTGGACTGTACTGAACAATGCCCTTATACAGTGGCCAGTCTGACTGCTACTGGAACTTTTCTCTGGGATGGATGGATGGATGGATGGAGGGATGGATGGGGGTGGGGTGGACCCAACACATGGAGCCTGGAGGGCCGGGCCTAGCCCGCTTGGCAGGCCCCGGGTATAGTGTGGGCTGGCCATGGGTGACCTCTGACCCATATGAGCATTGGGACACAATGCTCCGTCAGCACAATGCGTCCCTCTGTCGCCCGGTCGCACTGTACCCCCCTCCCACCCTCAGCCCGCCAACACACACACATGCTCAAACACCCTGAGTCATGGCATGTGGGCTATGTAGATTGGAACAGCTTTCCAACATTTTGCTCTGCATGCCTTCACGATTGTGTGTGTGTGCGCCACTGGCGGTTAGCTCGCGTTATACCTGCTGGTTGAGTTGTTATTTATTTATTGTTGCTATACAATGTATAGCAACAATAAATAAATGGATAAATACATGGATCTCATTTAGAGATGACAACATAACATTACTTCCCCCCCCCCGTGGGATAATAAAGGTATAAATTGATCTATCTATTTAACCCATTTTGGGCGGGAACCCCTTTTGGTGTTTTAAGCATTATGTTACACTTTAGCTATTGAAACATAGCAGATCTACTTGTACGTAGGTCTGCTATTTTTGAAAAATCGTGAAAATGTGGCGCACATCACATGAATATATATTATTTGAGAGCGAACGTTTTTAACTCAAATCTTTGCTTCTGGGGGGGTCCCTGGAACAACATATTTTCAGATGGGGGTCGGCGGCCAATTACATATAATCTTGGGGGTCTTTGACATGTTTGAGAACAACTGACATAGAAACTTACACACACACACACACACACACACACACACACACACACACACACACACACACACACACACACACAGCGCTTGTTTACGCACTGTACGTACTGTAACAAGGCTTCAGACTTCAGTACAACATTCATTTCAAACATTTGAAATGTTTATTTATGTCCACATAATGAGAAGTACAGGAACACCTTGTACAAAGGACATAAACACTGCTAGTGCAGTTTGACAATAGGAGAGCAGCCGGTTACAACGTGCATGGACGGCAAAGCATAGTTACATACACACACACACACACACACACACACACACACACACACACACTGCCTTAGTTTCTCAACAAAAAGAGGGGATCTTATGAACATTTGTTATTATAGAAGAACGTGTATATCTCCTCACGTGTTTCACGAAGACCGGCAGAGTGTAAAAACGAACAGGCATACAAACGTTGACATTGTGTTCATTATTTCCTCTGAAAACTCCTCCTATGCTGCCTGCGTCTAGGGTGGTGGAGATGTAGCCTGTTGTCCTAAACCCTGCTGTGTTTGTGTAGTCTCTCTCTCTCTCTCTCTCTCTCTCTCTCAGACTCCAATTCCATGTTCAGGCTCCACAGGGGGTCTCTCTGCTCTCAGCCTCTTACAAACCCAACCCAGCCACACAGCTTACTGTCTATGGTCTTACAAACCCAACCCAGCCACACAGCATACTGTCTATGGTCTTACAAACCCAACCCAGCCACCCAGCTATACTGTCTATGGTCTTACAAACCCAACCCAGCTACACAGCCTACTGTCTATGGTCTTACAAACCCAATCCAGCCACACAGATACTGTCTATCTATGGTCTTACAAACCCAACCCAGCCACACAGATACTGTCTATCTATGGTCTTACAAACCCAACCCAGCCAACACAGCTATACTGTCTCTTATGGAAAGCCCATATAGGGCCATAATTGGTCATTCCCACAGTGTTTTTATGACCGCTGACTGATTCACGAGACGAATCGTGACCCCAGTCCGTTGGGCCCCTATGGCTTTTACGAGACAACCTATAATTAAACATCTCCCTCCGACGATCCTTTTCTCTTTTGTTCTCTCTTGCGCCGTCCGTTCACTTTCCCTTATTCTCTCCCATCGTCAGGTTAATCCCCCCCCCTCCCTCCCCCCCCCCCTCCCTCCTGCGCTGTCTCTCTCCATCCATCTATCCTCCTTCGCCTTCCCTTTCCCTTCCCGTCTCCAGTCGGTAAATGGCACTGCTGCACCTGATAAGGATCTCCTAACTGACATTTAGACATCTCATTTTGTTTGTTGTCTCGGCGTGTTGGTGGTGGCCATTCCTATCGGGCAACGACGGAGGCAATCGACAAGATCTTGTAGCCATTGTTGTCTCATTCATGTGTAGCTCCCACTTCTCACATCTGACACCCGGCATCATCTTAACCGCTCCACAGTCTTCTCCTTCATTCTGCTGACCCGAGCTCTGAAACAAACCACAGCTCAGTACAAATGACTGTTCCACAGTTGCATATTTGCATTATGTTTAGCTTTATTTCTATATTATTATTAGCTATTAGAGGGACAGGAAACTGAAGAGGGGGAGGAAGGACATGCAACATGGCAGGTCTCTAGTCTAAATTGACACCGGGACGTTGTAATTATGTGGTTGACACTATCCGATCAGCTAATAGCGCTATCCTTCAAGGAACATCTCTCTATCATCCTGAAGTCTGTCTTCATCGTTCATTCTTAACGTCGTCACCTTCTTAAACTAATGGCCTAAGTCATTGTTTTGAGGATTTATTACCCCTAAGTCAGCTCCTTGTGACACTGGCCACCTCTGGTCAAATCGCCGGTCCTAATTGAAAAGGATCGTGCTGATCCTGCCCCTTTTTAGTAAAATGGCCTATCTCACTGAAGAGTGTGACAAGAGACAGAGAGTGATGCCAAAATAGGCCATTTCTTGGCCTAAGTCATTGGTTTTGTAGCCTGTGTAAAAGCGCTCTGGGGGAGGCTGACACCGAGCGGGGACCTGAATAATTTAGGCTACATGAACACACATGTCGCATGCACGCCCACACACACATACCAACAGGTGCCCTAAGGCAAGGCAAGTTTACTTGGATGGTACATTTCAACAACAAGGCAATTCAAAGGGCTTCACAACACCAAACATTACATTTGGCATTAAAGAAGCACACTATAAAAGGAGAGTGAAGGTCCCTGCACACTGGCTGCATTTTTTGATTTTTTTGCAGAGTTTTCCAGTCCAGTGTGCAACCACCTTTTAGAGTATATGACTAAAGATAAAGTTACAGTGCAACATAAGACACAAAATCGCTCTTTAAAATAATAGAGAGGTTCTGAGATCTGAGAGTTGTAGAAGACCTGCAGTTTTCTGGAAGATTGTCGGGAATGCGAGCAGCATTCATGTTTTGTTTCATTCTTACTCTGGAGACAGAATGCAAACCTGTCCCAGATTAACTGAGAGATCTGGATGGTTCCAGAATCAGATGTAGTACGATCAGT
Source organism: Protomyctophum bolini (assembly GCF_963924005.1). Classification (NCBI taxonomy): domain Eukaryota; kingdom Metazoa; phylum Chordata; class Actinopteri; order Myctophiformes; family Myctophidae; genus Protomyctophum; species Protomyctophum bolini. Next base: position 23,601,199 of record NC_137882.1, read on the forward strand.
ATGATCAGAAACGTATTTTGGCCCTAAAACCATTCAGTGCTTTGTAAACCAGCTGTAGTATTTTTTATTCAGCTATTTGGTAGACAGAAAGCCAGTGTACACTAGACTAGAAAGTGTGATACGAGCTTCATGGTCTATGTTCTTGGTCTGAAATTCTGAATGGTCTCATTGTGAGAGATGCAGACACGTAATGATTTATTAGTAATCGATTCAAACTGGTGACAATTTAAATCGATTTAATAGTGTTATCACAATGCAAAACAAGGATCTTTGTACGAGAATTGATAAAAGGTAATTTGCTACCGACACTGTATTGAAAAGAGCGTAAGAGAAAACAGTGTTGTAAAAAAGAAAATTAATAATAATAATAATAAAGAAGAAAATACTGGATTTGTCTAAGAGAAATAATAAGAATATGATTTATTTTCTGTCATTTGTCTGGAAAATTAATTTGCGAAAAATCACATCGTAAACCAGTATGAGTTGAGTGTTGAGTGAGTTGAGTGAATCATTAACATGCATGAACTAATCCGGGTGAAAGGGTTGAAGTTGGAGTGTGTGCTGCTGGTGGTAAGAGTGAGAGATTGAGAGAGAGGAGGGTGAGGTGTGTGGAGTGATGCCACTCCAACCTCCAGGGTGGAGAGGTGGAGGGGTGGCTGTTTAACTGGGTAGGAGGGTGAGGTGTGTGGAATGATGCCACTTCAACCTCCAGGGTGGAGAGGTGGCTGTTAACTGGGTAGGAGGGTGAGGTGTGTGGAATGATGCCACTCCAACCTCCAGGGTGGATGGGGTGGCTGTTAACTGGGTCACATTCTGTAGAGACGGATCGTTAAATCTAGAGCATCAGAATCCACTTCATGAGAGCTGACACATAATGTACACAGTAGTACACACATACTCCTATGCACACACAGACACAGGCATACAGTACACACACACATTGCGTATACATACACATGCACGCTAGCACATACCGTATAGCTAGTGTACACCCACACACGAGCTACATCTTCTTGGCAAAATGCACTGCTGTACTGGAAGCAAAAAGCCAAAAACAGTGTGGTGTGGATAAGAAGCAGCGCTTTTCTCTGCATGTTCGATTTTCAATTAACCTGATTCACCTGCGCTAATGCGCTTGAGACACACACACACACACACACACACACACACACACACACACACACACACACACACACACACACACACACACACACACACACACAGTGGCGGTGCCGACGTTCGTTCTCTCCAAACACTAATGACTCATCCTCAGTTTGAGTGGTGGAGAATCATTTTGTCAGACACACACAGGCACACCGTCTCTCTCATTCTCCTGCAGACTACACACCACACACACAACCACACACACAACCACACACACACGCGCACACACACACACACACACACACACACACACACACACACACACACACACACACACAGTGGCTTCCTCCAGTATGGATCCATAAATGAAACACAGGCCCTGTGCCCAGACAAGAAGCAGGTGATTACACCAGAACTGAGCCATGAGAGTGGTACAGAGTATAGGCTCTGCAGGGCTCACAGAGAAAGATGTTTTTTCCATCGTGTTTTAATAGGCTCTGTGCTCTCTGTGCATACCGGGTAACTGTAGTTATCTGTATATCTGGGGTCTGTATATCTGTAACTGTAGTCCAAGCTGGGGCGACACCTGTCAGCAGAGTGTTGGGTGGTGATAGTAGGGCTCTATGTCAGCTGTACACACACATGTGTGTGGGGAGGGACACATTGGCATAATAAAATTAAATAGGTAGAAAAGCAAAATAATTACCCTCCCCCCCCCCCCTCATTTGACCTGAGATCAGATTCTAAAAATGTCTTCTACATCCTGACAGTTTTCTGAAAAAGCTATGTTTCTGTCAGTCGTTCTTCGATTTAAAAAAAATAGCAGACCTACAAGCTCGTAGCGCGCCACTCAGTGGTGCCACTCAGTTCACACAGGTGTGATTTATTTTCTTTCTGTGTCAGATTGGTCTGGTTTCCAGGCTACAGTGTATAGGTATAGGATATATATATATATAGTCTGGTTTCCAGGCTACAGTGTATAGGTATAGGATAGGATTAAGTCATTGTATCTTCTTTGGAATTGCTTCGTTCAGCAGTATCATGTCATGCTGTTAAATCACCTTTATCACTGATTGTTGGCGCTTTCTAGATTGTATTTCCTTATCTATCTCCTCTTCGTCAGCTGTGTGTGTGTGTGTGTGTGTGTGTGTGTGTGTGTGTGTGTGTGTGTGTGTGTGTGTGTGTGTGTGTGTGTGTGTGTGTGTGTGTGTGTGTGTGCGCGCGCGTGTATACTTATTTTAGACTAGTCATTGGTTAGACATGGGTTAAGGTTACCCTGTGTGTGTGTAAGCACGCATTACAACTTGGTTTAGGTGTCCAGTTTCACACCTCTCAGGAATTTGCTTCACGTTTCACTCTACAGACAGGCAGACGGACACACACACGCACACACACACACACACACACACACACACACACACACACACACACACACACACACACTTGCTCTGTCCCTCCCCTCTCCCTGCAGGCATAAGGCATAACTGAAAGAACTGACTATAATTTTTTAATTGTGTCTTTTGTCTGTCCGTCTGAAATTGCACCCACAGAGTGGCACCATTCATTTAGATTGGGTCGGGATCTGATTTTGAACCAATCCCCCTCCCTGCTTGTGGGTTGTGTGATAGGATAGACGACCCCCTTTTAATGAGGTATCATTATCATGGTCATCAGTGTCACTGTCTCTATTTTCATTGACCTTCGTTTATAGACATACGAGATAGATTCAATTTAACTGACTGTCAGCGCTGGCCTTTTGTTTTCACATGCAGCTGGCACCAGAATTACACCAACTATACTAACTCCTAAATCTAATCTCCATAATCTCCTTCTGCCGCTCACAACAGAGAGAGGGAGAAGAAAAAAGCCACTGTCGATTTCTCCCCCAATTTCCTGATTGCTGTTTGGGGGGGAGGGGGGGATGATGTTATTGTGTAAAAGCCGGGGGTTTAGATGACAGTTGTCGAAATGCTTTGGTTTTGTTTTGGGCTCAAAGCAGAGAGATTAGCATCGTGTTATGAACCGAGCTGATCCAAGCCTGTGTTTCTCAACTCCTGTATGTACAGTATGTACAGTACATTTAGGACTAGGGGCTGTATTTTGCGTGTCTTAAGTACCAGGTCTTATTCCCTAACTTTGGCTATTCTGAGTGGCCAAAGAGCATTGATCACGCCTCCAGGTCTTTAAGTTATAGGGAATAAGACCTGGTACTTAAGACACGCAAAATACAGCCCTGGGAGTAGAATTCTAACCAACAGCTTCTCATGTAACTGGAGCATGTGAACCGCTGACTTAATGACCCCAGGGGGTCATGAACTCTGACCCTTAGCGGCCTGCTGTGTGACCCCCGAGCACGGCCAACCGTTTAGCGCTCCACTCACACCCTCCTCCTCCTTCACCAGGCTCTGTTTTCTCTCCTCTCTGTCTCAGAGGCTGAGGAGGTCAACCAGCTAATGAGTGCTCCTATTTAAGGAGAGCACACGCGCTGTAAATAGCATTCTTAAGATCCTTTAATCGTTGCGCAGACGCCGCTGTCATTCTGCGTGTCGGTACGGTAGGCAGGAGGAGGAGAGAGAGAGAGGCAGGCAGGCGCAGTCCAACCTGGACAGTATTGACCAGTCAAATCTATCCCCATAGCACTGACTGGTCAGCCTGGGACTGTTGACGGAGCCATGTTTTCCTACTTGAGGACCCCCCACTACATTGTGAGTACATGGAATAAAGTTCTCGGTCGCCCACGAGTTGATTTCGGTCTTGTAGATTCCATAGAAGCCCAGCATGTCATCTATGGGAAGCATGTTGTTGCTCAGCGAAAATAGCAGATCTACGAGCTTGTAGATCGGCTACATCCGGTGATTTTATGATTAGAGCATTTGACGTGGTTCAAACTATAGCAACATGTTCAGAAGCATCTTCCATAAAACTCTTAATGGTCTTAATGGTTAAAGCCTCAATCTGTGATTTCGTCACTTTGGTCACACTTGTCACGCACGTCAGGACACACTTCTTCAGTTGTGTTTGTTGTTTTGGCTTTTAATCCATTGTGAGTAGCTGTTGTTGTCATGCTGTGTACCTTTATGTCTGTGTTGAAGGTGGGCTGGTTGCATTAGGCTGTAGTGTACCTGTTTATTATGTCTGTGGTGAAGGTGGGCTGGTTGCATTAGGCTGTAGTGTACCTGTTTATTATGTCTGTGGTGAAGGTGGGCTGGTTGCATTAGGCTGTAGTGTACCTGTTTATTATGTCTGTGGTGAAGGTGGGCTGGTTGCATTAGGCTGTAGTGTACCTGTTTATTATGTCTGTGGTAAAGGTGGGCTGGTTGCATTAGGCTGTAGTGTACCTGTTTATTATGTCTGTGGTAAAGGTGGGCTGGTTGCATTAGGCTGTAGTGTACCTGTTTATTATGTCTGTGTTGAAGGTGGGCTGGTTGCATTAGGCTGTAGTGTACCTGTTTATTATGTCTGTGGTAAAGGTGGGCTGGTTGCATTAGGCTGTAGTGTACCTGTTTATTATGTCTGTGGTAAAGGTGGGCTGGTTGCATTAGGCTGTAGTGTACCTGTTTATTATGTCTGTGGTGAAGGTGGGCTGGTTGCATTAGGCTGTAGTGTACCTGTTTATGTCTGTGGTGAAGGTGGGCTGGTTGCATTAGGGCTGTAGTGTACATGTTTATTATGTCTGTGGTGAAGGTGGGCTGGTTGCATTAGGCTGTAGTGTACCTGTTTATGTCTGTGGTGATGGTGGGCTGGTTGCATTAGGCTGTAGTGTACCTGTTTATGTCTGTGGTGATGGTGGGCTGGTTGCATTAGGCTGTAGTGTACCTGTTTATGTCTGTGGTGAAAGTGGGCTGGTTGCATTAGGCTGTAGTGTACCTGTTTATGTCTGTGGTGAAGGTGGGCTGGTTGCATTAGGCTTATGGCTTTGTGGTTACAGAGAGATGTAGATCAGCTATTAGCCGTACCAACAACTCGCCCCTAATGGATGGCACAGTGTGTACAACCCTGTGTTAATGTGTGCACTAACTAACACTCCTCTAGGGATTTTACATAACGGTGTACAAAGTGTCATTGTTGTTGTTGTTTTTATTGAGATGAGTGAACGATTGTGTTGATGACGCCACCTGAGGCCTCATTCACATGTATCAAACACCAATCAAGCTAATGTTTGTTTGATTGGTGTTGAATGTGAATGAGGCCTGAGTCTTATTTACAGGTGATGGTTCTATGCGTGTTTTGAAGGGGTATTGGTGCTGTTGATATAGTGTATCGATACTGCGATGTTGTGATCCTCACTTTTGCAAAGTATAGCTTAATTGTAGCTTAGCTTAATTGTAGCTTAGCTTAGTTGTCTCCCTGAATCTCCCATGTCAACAATCTACCTCCAGTCCATGTTATGTCATGCTTGTAATAACAACAACAATAACTAGGGCTGTCACGATCAGGACATTTTACTTATTGAGGTGAAAGCATGTTTTCTTAACGTAAGTGCTAAACGCCACATTGACAATTTCAACATTTATGACATCTATTGATTATCCTCCCTCAAGTCCCTCCATATCGTCCATTAAAATTCACACCCCATGGAGAGAAGAGATAAATTGCCAGGCTCTTAAGTGTAGTAGTAAATAGCCGTCAGGTTGTCTATCGTAGGAGGCCTCCTGGGTTACATCATAAGGGGGGACTGTCTTGATGGTAGCGGTCCGCAGCCTCTCTCAGCTTCAAAAAGGAATCCAACGAGGAACCAAAGATATGACCTTCACTTAACTGCAGGGCAAATGCAGTTCAACTTGAATGGTTCACTGAGGAGGATTGGATCTGTCAGAGTGAACAGGGCTGATTTTTGATGTGACAACGCCTTGAGAGTGTGTGTGTGTGTGTGTGTGCGTGTTTTGTGTACAGTGTGCATGTGAGTTTCTATTCATAATCTTTGCATGTGTTTGCTTGCACAGGTAATTGTGTTAACCCATTTTGGACGGGAACCCCTTTTGGTGTTAGAATTATGTTATGCTTTATGCTATTGAAAAATAGCAGATCTAACAGCTCATAGTGCGCCACCGAGTGGTGCACTATGAGCTTGTAGATCTGCTATTTTTGAAGAATCGTGTAAAGTGACATGAAAGTGTTTGAGAACGACTGACATAGAAAAACATATAGATTTTTCAAGAAAACAGTCGGGATGTAGAAGACATTTTTATAGAATCTGATCTCAGGTCAAATTGTGTTAACTTGTGCACTTGAATAAGCTTGTCCTCAATCCTAGAATGCGTTCTACAGTCAGTGTACTGTGACTGTTTATAAAAGCTTCACGTGTCTGACGACTGAACGGTGAAGAGAAGAGAGAGAGAGAGAGCCCTGTGTGACCATGTAAAGACTTATTTTATTCTCTCAACAATAAGCAGCCACGTGGGTCTCTCATGCAAGCACGCACGCACACACGCACGCACGCACGCACGCACGTCACACACACCGCCTCCACCCTCGGCCAGTGAAAGGCCTGCTATACCTACTGTGACTTCATTCTTCTCCCATTGTTACACAGCCTGCTTTCTCTCTCTCTCTCTTACTTTCTTCCTTTGTCACTCTCCCTCTCTCTCTGTCTCTCTGGTGGAGCTGGCTGACCGTGTGACGGCCCTGCTTTTCCTTTTACACCTCTCTAATCCCCCTCCCTCCCTCCCTCCCTCTTGGTCTTCTTTTCTTCTCCTTATGTACCCTCTTCTCTCCTCCTGTCATTGTCAGCTGGTCAGCTGTTGTGTGGTGACTGAGCAGGGTGGGGGGGTGGGTGGGGGGTGAATGGTCATTGTCTTCCCTTGTACCAAGGCCTCTTGTTTCCCGGCCCATCTCTCTCTGCAGTTCATACGGCAGCGCATCAATCAATGGACCTCGGCCGGGCCCTATTGCCGACTGACTGGGCCGGCCCTCTGGCTCTCTCTGTCCCCTACTCCGCCGGTCACCCAATTTACACCAACCTTTTCTTTTCTTTATCCAATCAGATTCTATACTTTGATGATGACAAGCAGGAACATTGTGTTCCAAAGTTTGAGGCTCATTCGCATCATGTATCCTAGTCCCTGTAAACTCGTTTTCCAAACCACACCTCCAATTGTGTTCATCGCAGGCTATACGCTGTCCTCCCATTGGCTGGCTGTTTACATTAGCTAACTAGCTAGCCAGTCGAGTACTACAGTATGTGCAATTTGGAAACGGGTGAGAACTGTCCACCATATAGCTTGCGTACATAGGCCGCTCTGCACGTCTGCCTGTGTTGATAAGTTGTATAAAAGTCACAGAGATGGGACCGTGGTTCTGACCTGAGATCAGATTCTAAAAATGTCTTCTACATCCTGACAGTTTTCTGAAAAAGCTATGTTTCTATGGCAGTCGTTCTTCGATTTTTCAAAAATAGCAGACCTCATAGAATACTGGCTTTTTCATGAATACATACCACAATGTTGTTTTTCTTCAGTGGATAGACCCCCATGCCCTCTGTCTGTATGTTGTGATGCTTTTCAGAAGATACTTGTTTACAACAGGTGGAACATGTGCTTGTCTGACTTCAGTGAATTCTCTTTCCCAGAATCCAGACTGTGTCTGAAGAGACTTCACAAACTGGAGCATGGCTGCTTTGAATCAAACCCTCTTTGATGGTGGTGGGTGACAGAGCTGTGTGATTATTCATGGTTTTTATATAGGACGGCGTTATGTAACAGATGGTACGGATACGGATTCTGGCTGTGGGATATTGGGTCGATAGGAGGCTTAAAGAGGCCATTGTCGGTGTTGGAGAATATCCAGGAGAAGGAGCTAAAATCAGAAGAACCATGTGTGACTAAATTTGACTGAGGGACTGCCATTGGATTTTTTTGAATTTTCATTTTTTTCATGTCATATAAAAGCAGGGAATCATAGCTTCAAATTGACATATTGGTTGTTCAGTTTGACCCACCAGTTTTGGAGATATGGCTTATAGAGTAATGTCTTGCAGAAAACAGCGAGTTGAGAAAACTACATGTTTAAGCATTTATTTCATATTAATAACATGTCGATTTCAGCTCTGACACTTATTTCAGACATGCTCTAGTATGTGAAGAGTCTGCCTGTGATATTAACTCATAACTTTTTTCTGGTGAAAAGCTGGAGTTTGCGCGATGGCAGTCTCTCGGTCAAACCTGGTCACATGTGTGTGGAGTCAGACTCCGGACCTGTGTCACATGTCACTCCCTCATTCTTTCCCGTCTTTTTCCTATACCATATAATGGATATACCGTAAGGAGGTAAAAGTAAGTAAGCTTTTCCGCGCCATGAGGCCCATAGGGCCCATGGGTGACCTGCCGTCTTATATTTCATCCAAATTCGACCTGGTCCGAAACGGCCTAAACCTCTCAGGTCAAATGCTTGGCTGCGGTGTGTAGTACCAGCATTCAAATCCGAGGGGGGTAAAAAATGTCTGGCCTTCTTTCTTTGGCCCTTGGTCGTGAAATTATCTACAGTCCAGACTAAAATTGGCTTTGAAAGTTCCCTTGAGAAGTTTCAAAATATCGGCTCAGATCGTGTAGATTGTGTATATGGTGTATTTTGCCCTGCTACTAAAAAGTAGGACAGGTGACTTGTTGTATTTATGCATAGGTACTTATAGGTGTATTATGGATGTTGTATTTTGCTGGTTTGCCGCCCCCTTTCATGACGACGCCAGGCCCAGGAAATCATTCCCAATGCATGTTTCCCATAGACATTTCAAAACGTATTTATTTAAAGACCTTACAAGCGTCGTACAAAGCCAACTCAAACACTCAAAACGACAAAAAAGTGTTGTAACCTGCAGTTTTCTTCTTCTTTCTAATTATTTGTTCAGCCCGAAAATTTGTGTTTGTTGTCATGATTTGTCACGACAAGAGTTGGCTTTGTCTGCGGCGTAAACGTCTTTAAATAAATACTTTCTGAAAAGTCTATGAGGAAAATTAACGGGGATTTCTTTTCCAGGTCTCTCGAGGGGGCGGGACTGCGACGCTCTATAATATCTATTACACAAATAGTACAGTATCTTACCATCATTGGCCAGGGACTACATGCTCTTTTTAGATTCTTTCAGATTTCAAGAATGTTTGATTTATCTCATTTGGGGAAAATAATCTGTGTTCATTTAACGTAGAACACGCATTCAATCTTTTGCATAATGATCCCAGACTAATAGTACAAGTGAAGTCATTATTGTTCGGTAAAGTAATGGGCCAGAGCCACATGGTAATGATGACAGACACATTAGTACACTCAAGGGTTCATTTTCTTTACACTCTTAAATGAACACAGCATACTTTTCAGTGTTATGTAATGTGTCTGTGTCGGACCCAGTTGGCTGTTGCTGTCTCTGGCACTTGATTCTGTTGGGTTAGTAACCCCATCTGTTTTTGCCAGAGAGAGAGAGGGACCCAACTTCACATCCAGATGTGAAGTTGCACAGGGCAGCAGAGAGAGAGGGACCCAACTTCACATCCAGATGTGTTGCACATGGCAGCAGAGAGAGAGGGACCCAATTTAACATCCAGTTTGCACATGCACAATTGCACGGGGCAGCAGAGCGAGAATAGGCAACAGATCTGATCATATACAGTATGTGCGGCTGTGGCTCGGGAGGTAGAGCAGGTCGTCCAATGATCCATGGGTCGGCGGTTCGAATCCCTGCTCCTCCTCTTGTCTACATGTCGAAGTGTCCTCGGGCAAGACACTGAACCTTACATTGCCTCCAATGAGTTGGTCGGTGTGAGCTTGCCACCATTGGTGTGTGAATGTGGGAAGTGAGGACGCTGGCGTCGACTGTTCGCCGCTTCACCTCCCAACGTATGAATGAATGAACCATTGTAAAGCGCTTTGAGCACTTGGAAAAGCGCTATAAAAATGCAATTCATTATTAATATTATATTGTGTTGTGCGACACATGGCACACAACTACATCTAACTCAGGCTAATATTTGTTTTAATGATATTCTAGTCTAGATACTCCTCTTGACCTTACAAACAATCGAAATGATGGAACTTGCACAAAAATGATTTGTGTTTTACACCTATAAACTTGTGAACGTGACAATAACCCGATTTCTTTATTGACGACTTTTAAGATTATATTGTTTGATGATCTGCCCATACCTGTCTGCATCTGTGTCGTATTTAAAATTTAAATCGCTTTGGGACACGAGATGAGTTTACACAGTTATTTGGGGGGATTAGGGGAACATTTGTGTGTACAGTGACTGTGCACAGCTGACAACACAGAGCACACACACACACACACACACACACACACACACACACACACACACACACACACACACACACACACACACACAGAGCCTGCTAACAATGCAAGCTGCTCCACATCCTGTCATAGTGTTTTCAGCGGCTTCTAAGGAACTCTTAATTTGATCCGAAGTGGAAGTACACTGCAAGACAAAGACACATGCACGTACGTGCGTGCAAACACACACACACACAGTCACACACACACACACACACACACACACAGACACACTACTGTAACGGATGTAATAATAATAGCAATGTTTTATGGGAATCATTATTTGGTTGCGTCGGCACTGGAGCTCCACTGTAGCGTGTAATCTTGTTATTGTTTGTCCAGAATCTCGGCCAGCTTGTTAAATCACTGCGCTTTAAAGCCAGGGAATGTTCGGGGGCTTTGTTCAGTGTAATTGGGATTTTACGTTCGGCGGTGGTGCCTTTTTATGTGTAGATGTATGTGACTGTAAATATGAAATACATGACCTCGGCAAGAGTTTATTTAAGAGCGATGCAGCCGCTCCAATGCACAGCTGTGTGTGTGTGTGTGTGTGTGTGTGTGTGTGTGTGTGTGTGTGTGTCTGTGTGTGGGCGTGTGTGCGCACGTCTAGGTCTGTCTGAACATTTGAGCATGGGATGTCTGTGATGTCATGTTGTTGCCATCACCAGACGTCATCATTGTGATGAAAGGCAACGCTGACTTCACACGAGTGATTTTTATTAAATGGTGGAAACTTAGTGTGTGTGTGTGTGTGTGTGTGTGCGTGTGCGTGTGTGCGATGTGTAAAATGATGTGTGGGCGTGCTTGTGTTGTTCCCCTCTTGTCTTGAAGACAAACCGCCTGGTGGGAAGTCTCATTGATGTGTACAGGGCCAGGCGAGGCGGACCAGACCCGGCTTCTTGCCGGGGCAGATATTTGGGATGAAAGGGATGCTAATGGCAACAATGTCAGTGTTACTGCTTTGTTGTGCCGAGTGGAAGTGGCCTGTGGTTCACGCCTTCACGGTCTTCACACACACACACACACACACACACACACACACACACACACACACACACACACACACACACACACACACACACACACACACACACACACACACACACACACACACACACACATGTATCAGTGGTCAGATTGAAAAGCTTAAACAAGCTTAAATGTACCACAAATTCACAATGTAAGTCTCAATATGAATATCATTCATATAATCCTCTTCATATACATCCTGTATGATATTACTGGAGGTGTGATCAGCCCTCAAACTGCCGTCAATTGTTCTGTTTCCACGTCAACACGGCAGATTAGCATGGACGCTTTGGATGAATATGAATAATCTCCTACAGTACATCATAATATTCAATTATATTCTATATATATATATATATATATATACATGCGCGCACACACACACACACACACACACACACACACACACACACACACACACACACTAATGCTGAACAGTGATGTAAATAGATTTTCAATTTAATGAGTCCTGGGATGCAGGGATGGTCTTTTAGATGACATTTTATCCCACTTCAACCACGTTTCTTTTTTTACAAATTGCAGCATTTAACTCCCATTTCATTTTATATGGTTATATTCATGTAGAAAACAGAAGAAGAAATCATTATTATAACTAAAACTAGCAAAAATAATCTAGAATAAAAAACTGTACATTAGTACAGTAGTGCATCCCGTGGATGCAGAGGTCGTTGTTTTATTGCGTTCCTTAACTATAAACTGCATTTTGGGACCTATTTTAATCTCTGGCTGAAATGTGAACAAACCAAATGGTGAGACGTTCTGCTAGCTCAGCCAGTTAACAACAATACTGCCCTCTCTGCCCTGTCCTGTCTCTCTCTCTCTCTCTCCAGCTTCCAATCATCAAAACAATAATCTCACAAAGTCACTTTGGAGCCTGGAATGTCCGACTGTTGGCAGGCGTTGGACTGGATGTTTCTGTGTGCCTGCCCTGTGAAGGGAACTGGCTGTGACCGGCAGGCAGTGCGGTTTATACTGTTAACAGCTAGTCCGATGCTTAGCGGTGGTTGACACTATAGTGCAGGCCTGGCCAGGCGTCATCAAGCCTCTCGGGTGATTCCCTAAAAGCCAGTGGTATTACTGACCTCCTTCCATGGGGCTGACCACATGGCCTTTCCTGGTTGACTGGACAAATGTTTTTTTAACCTGCCCAGTCACCTCTTTACCTGGTCCTAGTCCTGGCCCCGCCCACCCCGCCTGACACCAGCCATTCACAGGCCGTGGGAGAGAGCTGGCGTAATTAGGTGGAACCAATCAACACTGAAGGCATTATGGGCAAGATTAGCCATTAGACAGGGGCTTAGCTGTCAGCTGTCTGCCATGGAGGAATGCCGCTAAGTCCCTGCTACAGGATTCAGAGCTCCCTACTGCTCCCAAGGAAAAAAGAGAGGGAATCTAGGACTGAATAAAAGATCATTCATAAAAAAACTGTTATGTGTTAATTAATAGAGCAAAAGGATGGACCGGACCCAACTGTGAATGTCCCTGTTGGCTGCCTACCTGTTCTAGCTTGGCTGTTACCTAATGCTGTTGCTTATTTGCTTTGCCACCCATGCGTAGAAATGCCCAGCACAGAAATGTCGAATTTCATTCTGGAAATTGCTGACCTGTGTGGCCAAATTGCATTAGCTCTGACTTTCCCCAGTAGTTTCCCCCCATTAATTAATGTTCTATAGCGGTTAGTAGACCCTAGTGGTTTATACTGCTAGCATAACAAGGATGGCCAGGTGGATGCAATTACCTCTACCTCATAGGATAGAGAGCCAGTGGTGTTCCAGACAGCGGGTTGGAGAACCTTGCTCTGGTCCCCAGTCTTCCAGAAGGTGTAATGTGTTGCCTGGCCAGCAGAGAACAGCATTGGTTTGGCCCGCGGTAAAAAACCTCAGTGATATGGAGTCCCAGCATAGGGAGGCTTTTGTACAGCAAAAGGCTGTACAAATGTAAGTAATATAAAGGAGGATTTGGCAATGCTGTTGCCATTAAAGAAATTTAATTTTCCTTCCAGCTCGTCGTCGATTTTCCAAAACTTGTCGTGCGGCCAAGCGGAACAAATTGATCCTGTCAGGCCCGCTGGCAGGTCGTTTGACTTCGCCGGCCAGGATTCATTTATCGCGTCCCTTCCTCCCCGCCTGTCTCCCCCCCCCCCCGCCCGGGGAATGCAATGCATGCGCAATTCATCAGGAGTGTTTGACCGGATGCTTGTGGTAGAGGAACAGCATGCAATGCAGCTCTGTCTGTCTGTCCCTCTGTCCCCCGGGTCTGCCTGTCTGTCTGTCCCTCTGTCCCCCGGGTCTGCCCGTCTGTCTGTCCCTTTGTCCCCCGGGTCTGCCCGTCTGTCTGTCCCTCTGTCCCCCGGGTCTGCCCGTCTGTCTGTCCCTTTGTCCCCTGGGGTCTGTCTGTCTGTCCACATCAGACTTGAGATTCCAAAGCACCAAAAATAGCATCCGATGATGAGGAGCGTTGTGTGGGGAGGGAGACGAGGCGAGAGGAAAGCTGGAGTCAGGAGTGGATGCGAGATGAGAGCATTGAGAGGTTGTATTGTTTTGGAAAATGGATTAAATCCTGCAGGGGAAATTTGGTTTCAGCTTCAGCCAGCTACTTGGATGGTTATGAACGATGAATGCTGAGGGGGTTCTTAGGGGATAAGTGACTTGCTTTGGGGGGGACACAGACGGAGTCAAACCGGTGACCTTCTGTTTCACCAGACTGCCTCCTCTCTTCCCGCTAAACTGAGTTAATTGCAGGCTGTTGACCCTGAGCGTAATTAATGCGTGACATGTAGATGTGACACATCGAGAGCCACCACGAGGCACACAAAACCAGGGGCTGTATGGGGTGCGTACGCTTTTCCGACATGTCAGTAGAACGACCGGATTCAGGTTGTCGAACATGCGTTAAGGTTGGCGAACATGCGTTAAGGTTGGCGAACATGCGTTAAGGTTGGCGAACATGCGTTAACGTTGGGGAACATGCGTTGCTCCGTGCTTGCGTTTACGTTATGGTTTGAGGTAGGTTGTCGTTGTCGGACCTTGTCGTTGTCAGAACTCAGTACTGCAGTACCTCCTGTATCATGGATCCTGTTCTGATCCCGGGCCAAGTGGCCAGGTGGAGGGAGGAGGATGGAGAGGAAGGAGTTGGGGAGGATGTGGAGGAGGAGGAGAGATGCCGTCATGATCAGGGGAAAGGGCAGGTGAGCGGATGGCATCCTGCTTTGCGGATGAAAGGAATTTGCAGGTCCAACCCTATACCCCCCCCCCCACACACACACACACACACACACACACACACACACACACACACACACACACACACAGACACAAGCAGAGAGCAAGTGTGCACAAATAGTCTGTCACGCACACCCTGATATAGCCTCTCTCACTCTCTCTCCTCACACACACAAACGCACACTAAACCCTTTCTCTGTTAGCCTATTTTTTGAAGAGAGTGACAAACACAAAAGTCTTATTTAACTCTAGTATAGGGCGATGTGTTGTGTTTGCATCCCCCCCACTACAGTATGACTCTCCTACCCGGCCGCAGTTGGACACCACTCCAATCCAAGTTGATCCGTTGGAGTGTGTAAAATGGCCATTGGCCATGAACATGTTGTCCCAGATACAAATTGTGTGATCACCCTGCACACACACACACACACACACACACACACACACACACACGCAATATGGAATCTGTGCTCCGACAGTCTGTTTATTTGGAAGACTCAACTGTTCCCAATGCCCTCTCCGCCCTTCATTATAATTTCATGGCACAATTCCTTTCCAAAAATATTCCAAGTGGTGTGAGTTGAGAGTCATGGTTAAGTCGAGTAATCCTCCTCCCGTTACAGTGTGTCGGATCGCTCTTTAGAGAGCAGAGACGAGCTTTTGTTTGAACAGTTCTGAGAGCCTAGTGTGAAGGCGTTTGGTGTGAGTCAATAATATATATTCACAGGGAAAATATTAAGTCTGGCTCCAGACTCCAGCCAGGCCTATTGGATATCATTGTGGCCGAAAATAGAAGAGATGTTAACTGAGTTATGTGGGTGTCGGGCAAAAGAACATACCCAGTCAGTACAAGGTCACATATTGCATCGTGACATGGTGTGAACTCTCTCAGCTATCTTTGATTTGCAGCAGCGGGAAAAGATATTTGTTTTGCCCAAAATCGAAATATTTTCATTCAGTCAATTTGTTGGGTTAAGTGTTTCACTCCCTTACTTGAAGTAATCATAATCGTCAATCTCCACACGCTACTTCTGAGATTGTATCCTAGCTGCTATTTTTGAAAAATGTGATGCAAATCTTTGAATATATATTCTTTCAGAGCGAGCGTTTTTAACTCAAATCTTTGCTTCTGGGGAACAACATATTTTCAGGTGGGGGTCGGCGGCCAAATATATTTTTTCGGGGCTCCTTGACATGAAAACATTTGAGAACAACTGACATAGAAACATAGGGTTTTTCAGAAAACTGTCAGGATTTAGAAGACATTTGTAGAATCGTTCCAGGTCTAAATGGGTTAATATCACATAGGTAAATGTGTCTGTCAGGGTATGAGTCCTTGTTGGCATACATAAAATGGGGCCGAATGAAAACAGCTGGCATCAAACCTTCACAACGGCCAGACGAAAACATGCTGACTCACCCTTTGTCCTTTAGGTTTCCTAACCTATTTTGACCTGAGATCAGATTAAAAAAAATATCTTCTACATCCTGACAGTTTTCTGAAAAAGCTATGTTTCTATGTCAGTCGTTCTTCGATTTAAAAAAAATAGCAGACCTACAAGATCTGTAGATCTGCTATTTTTCAATGGCTAAAGCATAACATAATGCTATCACCAAAAGGGGTTCCCTTTGCCGTTTTCGTCCCAAACACAGCTTACGGTTTGCTGACCTGCACAATAATATCCTCAGTGTTAAATTAATTCAGAGAGTAGTATATATTATTATAATGGACCTCAATTTTGAAGATCTGGGTCAGCTTTTACAGAGAAATACAGTTTCTTATGGGTGTGTGCGGCTGCCTACCTACACCTCCATCAGTGCCTGCGTTCAAAGAATTCAGTCAGTATTATATAAATCCATTAAAACGTTTTTTTTTTTTTTTTTTTTTTTTTTTTTTTTTTAAACGTCTACCCCGGTGCATGACTGTCTGTCTGGAAACTGTGTGCATTTTGAGCAGGCATGCACACATATTGTTGTGCATGTTGTGCCTCTAGATGAGACTGGGGGCTAAGGGGGTTGGGGGTAGAGTGTGTGTGGGTGGTGGGGTATGTCTGTGTATGAAATGTCACAGATGTGATGATGGGGAATGTGGTCTGACTGGGGTCCAGTGGGGTGGAAATGTAGGTTAATCTGGTCATATGGACACAACCAACACTATGCCATCACCTACCAGAGAGAGAGAGAGAGAGAGAGAGAGAGAGAGGGCGTTGGCTGAGCCAGGGAGAGAAAGGAAGAGAGAGATGGAGAGAAGAGGAGGGGGGGAAAGAGGGGAGGTGAAGAGAGAGATGGAAAGAGAGGAGGGGGAAACGAGGGGAGGTGAAGGAGATAAAGGAAGAGAGAGATGGAGAGAGAGAGGAGGGGAAACGAGGGGAGGTGAAGGAGAGAATGGAAGAGAGAGAATGGCTCAAGAGAGGTTGTGAGGGATTATCAAATGATGAGACACAACAGGAAAAGGGCAGAGTGTGTTCGTTCTGTGGAGGGAAAGGAAAGGGGGAGATTCAGGACACCGGTGTTTTGTATGAGAGATGAATGGATGGATGGATAGATATTTATTTACTTTAACCCATTTTGGACTGAAGTGAATCTTTCTGAAAAACCCATGTTTCTATGTCAGTGGTGCTCAACCTTTTTCATGTCAAGGACCCCCCGAATTATCTCTATTGGGCCACGGACCCCCCATCTGAAAACATGTAGTTCCAGGGACCCCCCCAGAAGCCAATATTTTAGTTAGAAATGTTCGCTCTGACTGAAATAATATATTCAGTCTTTTAGTTTTACTCTATACTACTACTTTTAGTCTACTAAATATCACAATATTTTAGTCGACTACCGGTATATCTACAGTTGATTTAGTCGACTAAAATGTATTTTTGCAGGCATTGATGGCGTCGTAATGCCTGATTTTAAACTTTGTTGCATGCTGAAAATAGCCGATCTACAAGCTCACAGTGTTATGCATTGTGAGCTTGCAGATCTGCTATTTTCAGAGCGCAACACTGGATCTCTTCTCCGCTAGTTTTTATGTAGTTCTCTGGGGAAAAAAGTGGTAGTGGACGAAACATTTTCGTCATAGTTTTACGTTTTAGTCCAAACCACGTTGGATGCAGTGTGATATGTCCTGTTGCATGTCGGTGCATGGTGGCCCATGTCAGTGATCAAAGTGAACATTTCTATCTACTATCCAGTTTGTCGCCGTCCGATCTTCCTAGCCCGTGTAACGTGTTATTGAAGAAAAACGGGCGATAATGGCCAAAAGAAACTCAATCGAAAATCGGCCAAAGTGTCTGTTTTCAAGATGTTTTGGCCATTATCTCTATAACACTGTCCCTCCGTCTCACTCACTTGAAGCCGCTATAGCCGTGTCGTTGGGTTATTATGCAGTGGGCTTACATAACCCGGTTACAGGGAGCAGGCACGCACACATGAGGTGAAGGTTCTGTCCAGTGTGTTACAGGGAGCAGGCACGCACACATGAGGTGAAGGTTCTGTCCAGTGTGTTACAGGGAGCAGGCACGCACACATGAGGTGAAGGTTCTGTCCAGTGTGTTACAGGGAGCAGGCACGCACACATGAGGTGAAGGTTCTGTCCAGTGTGTTACAGGGAGCAGGCACGCACACATGAGGTGAAGGTTCTGTGAGTCCAGTGTGTTACAGGGAGCAGGCACGCACACATGAGGTGAAGGTTCTGTCCAGTGTGTTACAGGGAGCAGGCACGCACACATGAGGTGAAGGTTCTGTCCAGTGTGTTACAGGGAGCAGGCACGCACACATGAGGTGAAGGTTCTGTCCAGTGTGTTACAGGGAGCAGGCACGCACACATGAGGTGAAGGTTCTGTCCAGTGTGTTACAGGGAGCAGGCACGCACACATGAGGTGAAGGTTCTGTCCAGTGAGAGCAGGCAGAGGTGGAGTGAATCTTATAGAGCCACACAGACCGGTTAGTTATCAGGCAGAGCAATCTAGGGGTGCAGGAGTTAATCGAACAAACTGATTATTAGAAAATAATAAACTAATTAATTTGCCAAAAGAATTGCAGATCTTGTGTGCTTGTGGATTGGCTATTTTTGCACGATACAGTGAAGTATAACATGGTGGCTTAAAGAGGTTAATCAGACTGACCGATTTAGCCAATTATAAAAAATATATTAAAAATGTCCTTGCGTCAATTCGTGCATATATAAAAAAATAAAAGAAACATTTCAAGATTATTCGATTAATCTAAAACCTAATTTGATAGAATAATCGCTAAATCAATCATTTATATACAGTCAGTCATCGCTGTCTTGGTGTCTGCATCGATAATGACATCACCTATTCCCACCGTCGGTTAAGTTGCCAGTTTAGTTGTCTCCTGAGTCAACATGAGCTTTGTAGAAAAAGCCTTTGATGCACGCATTGAGCCACGTGGTGAATGTTTGTAAATGTACGGTATGCCCCTGCATTGAGCCACGTGGTGAATGTCTGTAAATGTACGGTATGCCCCTGCATTGAGCCACGTGGTGAATGTTTGTAAATGTACGGTATGCCCCTGCACTACGTAAGAGTCAATCTTTGCTTTGGTGACAGCTGTGCTCTTGACATGACAACAGGAAGGAAGGAAGCTAATGTGATAGATAGAGTATAGACTGATGTTGTCCTATGTGCATGCACAGCATGTCTTCATGCGCTGCAGGGAGGGGGGGGTGGAGGGGAGGGGAGGGAGGGAGGGAGGGAGGGGAGGGGAGGGGAGGGGAGGGGAGGGGAGGGAGGGAGGGGAGGGGAGGGGAGGGGGGGGGAGGGGAGGGGAGGGGAGGGGAGGGGAGGGAGGGAGGGGAGGGGAGGGGAGGGAGGGCGCACAGATGGATGGAGCGGGTTGCCATGTGCGCAACTGGAGAAACCCCTCCCCCTCCTGCTATACTTTTCCTCATGGCCACTTATTAGGTATAGATCCCATATGCCGGATGGACTTTTGTCTGTGAGGAATGCATGTTGGGCAAAGCATTTATGTATGTGTGGAAACCAACTGTGCAGTCTGTATGTGTAATACGCTACCTTGAGGACAGCTGCAGTGTTAACCAGGCCCATTCTACAAAATCAGTAGTGAAATCAAAATGATTCAATTCATTTCTCAATTCACAATTTCAAGATATATTTTTTTTTAAAGCTAAAATCTAAAGTCTAAACATTAAAATCTAAACGGATGCTTTCCCTGTTTTCATGGAAGCAGCCTGTTTGTTCATGCAATATAGGCAATATAGTGGATTGTCAAATAAAAAATTGAATTAGTGATTATACCCATTTGTTTAACCCAATTAGGCCTGAGTTAAAAACATTCACTTTGAAAGAATATATATTCAAAGATTTGCGCCACATTTTTACGATTTTTCAAAAATAGCTAAAGCATAACATAATGTTTAAAACACCAAAAGGGGTTCACCTTCTGTCCATCCATCACAACACACCCATTCCTCCAGGCCATGGCATGTAGTAGGATGAGGCTCACCATCTACACAGTGGCACTATGGAGACATCTAGTGGACGCAGTGTGCAATTACAGCTCACGCTGCAAGGCTTTGCACTCACTCTGACCCTGCACTCCCCTTCACTGTGAATTATTTATGGTCTAATTTACGATTGGCCTCCAGGCGGGAGGCATTCCTAGATATGATACACCTTTCACTGGGACAGGGGACCGGTTAAAACGAATGAAGTGGGGCAGAGACTCCGTGAATGTATTCCCAACATGGGTCATAAATATACCGGCTTGGATTAAAGTGTTGGGCCTATACGGTCCCGCCTAGCAGGAGAAAATCCATTAACCTGCAGTCGCTTCTTCGCTCGGCTCCACTGCTCCCTCCCTTCCTTCCTGCATTCAAGTACTCGATTAAACTCGTCTAAGTTGAACGAATGATTGTTTGTAGTTCCAATTCCCATCCTGTGTGCTTTCTAATGCCATCTCTAATGTGGATGTATAGGATCCCCAGCATACTATAGGCTACTGTACCGGCCTGAAGATACTATAGGCTACTGTACCGGCCTGAAGACAGCATACTATAGGCTACTGTACCGGCTACTGTACCGACTGGAGCTCATTTTTTATCACCGCCTGCTAAAAAGCTGCTGCTTGTGGACTATTATTCTCACTATTCTGTCAACTCTCTCTCTCCATACCTTGTTCCTGTCTTTCTCTTTCCTCCCTCTATCACTCCTCTCCATACCTTGCTCTGTCTGTACAGTATGTATGCCTCTCTCTCTCTCTCTCTCTCTCTCTCTCTCTCCCCCTCTCTCTCTCTCACACACGCACACACACACGCACACACACATGCACACACGCAGTAACGCACACACAAGATGAATAAGCCTCATGGACACATGCAGTACAAACTGGAAGTATCTATAGACCTTAAACTGTAGGGCTGTGTATGTGAGCAACTTGACACTCCTAGACTCAAGTCTCTCTCATCTTCTTCTACCGGGCTTCCTTTCTTTATTTTCTCTCACTTTTACTACTACCCTCTCCCTCCTACAGTACCCCCCCCCCCCCCCCCGATCGAACCGAACGAACGATCTTCTAAAAGATTATAAAATGATATCGGCCTACAGAAAAAATAAAAACCTTAAAGATTATCTAGTACACAGCAAGCTAAAAGAAATCAACACACCAGCACGCCAGGGACCAGAATACTTCAAACCCAAACAATTAGTAAAAAATAGAACCACAAAACGCGTCTTAGAGATTAAACAACAAATAACAGCCAGAACCAGCAACTGCATTTATTTAATCACATGTGAAAAATGTGGTTTACAATATGTCGGAGAGACAGGTAAAACAATAGGTACTAGGCTGGGACGACACAGATACAATATTAACAATGCCAAAAAGACAACCACAAGATTGGTGCAACATTTCATGGCTCACGGCATTGAAGCTCTAAAATGCGCTGGACTTCAACACAATCCTAACTGGACAGTAGGACAAAGACGTTTTAATGAAAAACAGTGGATTAAGAACCTCAACACGGATTTTCCTGGAGGCTTAAACATGCCTAAAATCAGATCTTGAACACTACAAAACTTAAACTCAGGATTAAACTGGAGAAATCTAAAAGTGATTGGATCAGACTTCCTTCGGATACATGGCGAATGCATTTATTCCTTGCATTGTGCCTACACATGTTGCAGTCGCAACATGTGTAGGCACAGTGCACTGAAGTCTTTTAATTCTCCCCCCCCCCACAATCTCTCATTCCCATCTCGCTCGTCCAGTTAAGAATGATGGTCACCTCACCACACATGTACTGTAGTCTGTACTGTATCTGTAATTAGCTGTCAAAGACCCCCCCAGCTGCCCGGCCACTGTCTGCCACATCTCATTCCATCTAGCCGTGGAGACCAGAGCGTTCTGCCAGAGATAACATTCCAGGTCACACGGGCAACAACACGAGACTTTTACTACCAGCGTTTCACATTCACCTGTTGCTGGCACGGGGAAAATTATATAAAGAGTGTAAGTGACACATACATTTGCTACGCTAGCGAAAGGTTATTCTGTGGGAACTCTGGTATTAAGTTAGTAGGTTGCACACGTCGAGTTCCTTGCTGGTGCTGGACACACAATGACAATTTGAAAAGATAAAAGTCTGCCACATAACGATGTCATGGAGGCCATTTATGAAACGCTGTGCACCCTGTAAAGACTGTGTTTTAAAATAAACTAATAATAACACTGAGGAATTGTGCTGCGGACTTTTAACTCTGGTAAGTTAGCCAGTCAGGGATATACAAGGTATTTATTTTTAAAGATGTCTAACTGTTCTCCCTGCAACCACCCACAGCTATTGAATTTTCTTTTTTTATAAAGCACAGATTCAATCCACTGGTAGTCTAGTGTTTGTGTTGTCGACTCCAGGCTCGGGTGGTGTGAATGCAGACCACGTGTTCTGATGGTTCTGTCTGAAGAGGCAGGGCAACCCGTCTGGCTGTTCTGTTCTGATGGTTCTGTCTGAAGAGGCAGGGCAACCCGTCTGGCTGTTCTGCTCTGCACACGGAACTGATACCCCCCCCCTCCCCCCTTTCTCCCTTTTTTTAAGCGAATAAGCATCAAAGCTCTGCACAATAACATAACTGGATTTATGATGGGTGTCTACCGTGCTTCCTCTCTCTCTCTCTCTCTCTCTCTCTCTCTCTCTCTCTCTCTCTCTAGCTCCCACTTCTGTTTCATCTCTCTCTCTCTTTGTTTCTCCTCGCTCTGTGCCGCTCATATTTTTTTGGATTTGCTCAGTTTTGGAGGACAGTAGGATTTTTGTAAAGATCGGCACCCCATCTCCCTGTGCACAATCTGCACACATACAGTACATGCACACATACAGTACATGCACACGTGCACCTTATAGGAGATCACAATCATCACAGTATGAATGCCGAAAGCACACACGTATATGTAGTGCAATGCACACACACACACACACACACACACACACACACACACACACACACACACACACACACACACACACACAATCTTGCATAAGGTACATACTGTCCAAGTGTCCATGCATAGTGCATGTACGGTATGCACAATGCACATACACACTGAATAGGTATGATCGGAGATCATCAAGCACTCCTTAGACGAAGCTGAATGCATAAATACAGCATAATGCATATGCATAACTCTCACAGACACACACACGCACACACACACACACACACACACATGCACACACACACACACACATGGTTGCAGAGTGACTTTTTACCCTGTATATCTGTGATAGAGGAAGTAAAAGGGAGGGCTATTTCCTGTGTGTGTGTGTGTGTGTGTGTGTGTGTGTGTGTGTGTGTGCATGCACACGCGTGTGCGTGTCAGTACGTCCCTCTGTCCATCCGTTGGTGGGGGGGGTAGATAGATTCTGTTCCCCATTGGCTCTCTGACACAGCCTTTGGTTTCTACGTCGTCAGGCTGAAAGGACACCAGAGACAGACAGGACAGAGAGGCTCAGTCTGGGTCTAGTTGAGAGAGAGAGAGAGAGAGAGAGAGAGAGAGAGAGAGAGACAGTCTGGGTCAGTCTGGGTCTAGTTGAGAGAGAGAGAGACAGTCTGGGTCAGTCTGGGTCTAGTTGAGAGAGAGACAGACAGTCTGGGTCAGTCTGGGTCTAGTTGAGAGAGAGACAGACAGTCTGGGTCTAGTTGAGAGAGAGACAGACAGTCTGGGTCTAGTTGAGAGAGAGAGAGAGACAGTCTGGGTCTAGTTGAGAGAGAGAGAGAGAGAGAGAGACAGACAGTCTGGGTCAGTCTGGGTCTAGTTGAGAGAGAGAGAGACAGTCTGGGTCTAGTTGAGAGAGAGAGAGAGAGAGAGAGAGACAGACAGTCTGGGTCAGTCTGGGTCTAGTTGAGAGAGAGACAGACAGTCTGGGTCTAGTTGAGGAGAGACAGACAGGACAGAGATTCTCAGTCTGGGTCTAGTTGAGGTTCTGGACCAGTCCAACCATGCTGCGTACCTTCAGTTTGTTCCGAGGCTACAGAAGGGCGAGCGAGGATGACGACGATGTGTTTGTGAGCGGTCCCAAATGCAAGGTGGTGTTCTTTGATTTATACTTTATTATTTCTCAAAGGGACAAAGTTTAGACGTCAATGTGGCATTCTATGCAATTAGCGTGGGCAATGATTAGTAGATTTATGTTTTTATCGATTGAGTGTAAAAGTGTTGGTAATCGTCAAAACGCTACCCCGAAATGGTAAAGATGAATGATTTCAGGTGAGAAATTAGGGTGTGTGTGTGTGTGTGTGTGTGTGTGTGTGTGTGTGTGTGTCCAGATTGTAGTGGCATTTAGACCTTTTTGGGGTTTGATGACATGAACAAGCATCACCATTCCTGTATTCATAATAACATGTTCAATATTCATTCGAGAAATGTATCGTGAAATCAACGCTGCCTGGTATGGTACATGCTGTCTCTTATCTGTAAAGGAAGGATATATCTCTTGTTAGTGTCATAACATGTTCCTGGGTTTGTGGCTTTGTTGCGCACATTTTGTCAATGAGTAACAAGTGCATGCGTGTGTGTGTGTATGTCTGGGGCTGGGACACGGCGGTACTTTTCTCTTGTTGAATACATTGGTGCTGTGCATTCATCCCTTCCCTTTGGGAATGACATGATCTAATTGTAATATCTGGGGCACGTGCCTCTGCATGGGTGCATACTCTAAATGACTGCTTTTGTCAAAATAAAAGTACTGTAGGGTTCAGACTCGGAGACATGTTTGAGCCTCTCCTCATTGAACAGAATGGATGCTGAAGTTGATTTATTGCTTCTGGGCTGGCTGAGTGGCTGACCTGTTTTATACTTGACTGTGTGACTGACTGTGTCGTGTGAAAATAGAAGATCTATTCTAGAAGCTCCCCAACCTATCACAATGTGACGTTTTGTTAGCTGTTAGATCTGCTATTTTCACTATATATATTTATATATAATCGAGGCGAAAGTTTTAAATAACCGTGATATTGATTTGATCTCTTGAACAGATCATTCCTCATGATCTGTTGTGTGGTAGCTTTAGTGCATTTGTTTTTATTTTCTCCTGTACAGCACTTTGTAAACTCTGAGTTTTGAAACGTGCTATATAAATAAAGTGGATTGGATTGGATGCAAGAATGCCTATTACAGTCCAGTACACCAGCTCTGTTCTGGCTTCAACTGATGAACTTGGACTGTGCTCTGCCAAACCGTCATCTCTTTGAGGGTTTGCCTCCAAACAACATGCCTTGCTAAATCAGCTGGAGTGAAACTAGCGCTAAGCATCTAACCAAAAGCAGCAGGATCGTGTCTGGAATCTGGCCTCTGTTAAGCACATTTGCAGGATATGAAAGAGGAAAAAAAAGAAATCAATAAAAAGTCCTGTTATTCAACACTGGCAGGAAGCCCCATCTGTTTCCACAGGCCATGTCTGTCTGTCGTTCTGTCTGTCTGTCTGTCTGTCTGTCTGTCTGTCTGTCTGTCTGTCTGTCTGTCTGTCTGTCCCGAGACTTGTTGAAATTCCCCCCTGAAGCTCTGAAAGCATTTCCTGTCACATTCCATCCTCACCTGTCGGGGGAAAAACATGGACGCACGTCCAACAACGTGACCCTCAAGTAAACAAAGGACAGACTTTCCTCCATGCCAGTGTCTGGCACAGAGAGACTCCAGCAGTGATTGTGTTATTGTTTGGCGTAATTAACCTGTTTAGCTTTGTTTGCAGAATGTTTGCCTGGAACCCTTTCCAGAGAGATAAGAATGTGCCGTCCACTTCAGTCACTAACACTTCACTGTCGCGACAAAACCAAAATATTATTATTTCAGAAGAGACTTCGAGTGATGTGCAATATACAACTATTGTCGAACAACTTTTAAGATGGCGCCAAGAGTTCCCCTAATGTCACACGGATATAGTTTTTTCGATCCTTGTGCCAATTGAATTGATTGGAGTACGGTTACAGTAAGACTGTGGTACATCAACAGGGATCTTTCAACCCTTCCCAAAAAATCATAACTCGGATATAGGGGGAAAAAAGTGAAGTGGTCTTTCTTAAGCCCTAACCACACCAAAGGGTCACCGTGCAACTCCTTGTGTTCAAACGGTTGCTAAAACCGTCTTGACCCTTTGGTGTGGTTTGGACCATTGAATTCCAATTGGTGGTTACTGCTAATATTGCATTGTACGTTTTCAACTTTTCACATGATTCTTCTTACATAATGTCAATAGTTTGACGGTTGCTATCAGTAACCTTTCTCAATGGAAAGGCTGCTCAATAGCAACTCCTGCACTTCCTCTTTTCATCATCCTGTTAGCTGTCATTGCCATGCACCAAATCCAAGCCTATTTTACTCAAATCCTCTTTTTGCTTGTTTACTATTATATAATCACATTGCATAATTGTATTGTTGGAAATGCATTTCATGCTGACCGGCATTATCAGAAACCGTTAATGTGGTGTTACTGTTACAGCCAGGCAGTCTAGTGTCATCATTAACTTAAGTCACTAAGTTGTTGAAGCGAAATTGAGCTTATAGTGTAGGACACTCGGTGATCCATATCTTCAGTAAGGATTTTGAAATGCGTGGTGGAAGATGCATGTGGTTGCTGTCTGATTTCAACAGTGTCTCCATCCGATTTCTCCATCGTGCCGAGCAGAATTTAGAAACTATTTTTTTTAATGGCCAGCCAGTGACTGTCTCTCCTCTTCTTCTTCAGTGACTGTCTCTCCTCTTCTCTTCTCCGAGCCAGATCTCACTGTGTTTGTGCAGCTGAATGACTGCTGTGTACAGTGCATGTTTTGTGTTAAACAGTAGGACGTCTTATATAGACATTAGACACAAGGAGAACTGAGATACTGTGTCAACCAGTCCCTCGTCTATATTTTGACAATTCTAATTTCACTCTGTGCTGACTGCTTGAGATATACAGTACTTAGCTCAAGGGAAAAAAGGACCTCTGTGCACTGCAGCCTTATTATCGCTGATTCAGTAGCAGGGTTTAGTATCTCTTTGAAGTCTCTCCGTGTTTCTCCAGATGGAGTTGTGTTCTCACACTGTTACATAAGGAGCCATCTGAGAACTCACTTAAGGAGTAACTCCCCAAATCCGTTTAAAAGCGAACCTAGTCGCCACCTTCTGGTTCTAAACTCTCTGCTCTTCTCTTTTCCTCTCCAGACGATCGTCGTCACCTAGCTCAGGCCCGCCTCCGACTCCCGGTCTACACCAACCTCCAGGAGCTGAAGATCTCCCAGTCCAGCCTCCGCCGGTCCCCGCCACCTCCCCGCTGCACGTCCTCGGAGACTGGGAGACGCACAAGGACCTGAGCGGCAGACACTTCTACTTCAACCGGCCACGGGGGAGAGGACCTGGAAGCCCCCGCGCACCCGGGACACCCTCAGTAGCACCAGCAGCGGCCGAGGGAGTCCAGAGCACGGTGGACACAGAGGTCAGTGGATGTTCAGAATACTGACTAGAAATACACTCTCTCTCTCTCTCTCTCTCTGCCAACTTTCTCTGCCAACTTTCGCCTTATTAAAAGCCATGTACAGTATGGCCTACTTGTGGGCCACTGACAACTATCTGACACAGTTCTAAATCCCTTAGAAAGTACCTTAGTTACGTCACCAAGAATGGTGGTCCCTTATTGGCTGTTGATGGTTACGTAACCACGGTAACTATGGTCTTAACCATTTTGACCTGAGATCAGATTCTAAAAATGTCTGTTTGAAAATGACAGTTTTCTGAAAAAGCTATGTTTCTATGTCAGTCGTTCTTCGAATTCTCAAAAATAGCAGACTTACATACATACATACATACATTGCGCAAGTAATAATAATGGAACTTTATTTTTATTTGCACAGCACCTTTCATGACATAAAATGCAGCTCAAAGTGCTTTACAGAGCAATGGTAGAAGGCATAAAACAACATTAAAATAATAGCAGTAATGCAATACAGTGATGTTCTTGGAAATATAGTCTTTGATTGTGCATCCCTAGTTCACTTGTGTCCAGAGACAGGGCTTTGTTCTGTAGCCCCAGGTGCGTTTTGTCTTTTTTTTCAAGTAAATATAGGATAGTAGAGGCAGGAAATTAAGGGCAGAGCGAGGGGGAGGGAAGGGGGTTATTCTCAGAATGTAACAGAATGGGCTGTGGTTGATGCACTGCATTGCTAGTCACTCCTTCTGATTCTTTTATAGCAGCTATCCTGTGCATTTTAACCCATTTCGACCGAGACCGATTCTACAACATCTCTTCTAAATCAGTGGTTCTCAAATTATTTCATGTCAAGGACCCGGAAATGTTATGAAATTGGCTGCAGACCCCCATCTGAAAATATGTTGTTCCAGGGACTCCCTGGGAGCAAAGATTTGAGTTAAATTTTCAAAAATCTGTGTCACATTTTCACGATTTAAAAAAAAAATAGCAGGCCTACAAGCTTGTAAATCTGCTATTTTTCAATAGCTAAAGTATAACATAATGAAACACCAAAAGGGGCTCCCGCCCCCAAAATGTGTTAAACTTCCTCTGTTTTCTTGAGGTGAAGTAAAGGTTGATTTATATAATATTGATTATAACATAGTTACTCCACAACGGTGAGGTTATGTCCAAGTCAAACAAAGGTAAATAGAGCATGTATGCACCTCCACTCTATAGCCCAGGTGCTGGTCAAATGGCAGTACGAGAGGAAGAAATAGGACTACGCTGGTATGCCAGTGATCAAAACGTTGAATAAATAAACCAGTGGAGCTGAGTTTTTCATACCAGTGTTGGCGGACTCTTATTTCTTCCCCCTATGTCCAAGTCAACACTAACTACTAAAGCCAATAAACATGCCACAAAATAAAGAGATTGTATAAAAAACGACTAGGAAAATGGTCTCTAAATGTAAAACATCAGATGTAGTGGAAACAGTTTGAAATAGTGCTCCAGTGGTAACAGGGGACCACATCCAGGACTTAGCACTAGAGGAGTGGTACACTGCACATTAAAGTTGTGTTGTGGTTACTGGAGGTAAAGAAACAAAAGAGAGCTCCTTTTATGTGTGGAAATCACATCATCTCACTCAGCCAGGTTGTTAAAGACATCAGGTTGTTAAAGAAATCATGCTGGTTCTCATGAATGGAGTCATGTCGGGTATGTTTGGAAAGCCAGCACTGCCCTCAAGTGGTGTGATGGGTTATTGCAGTAAAAGATGTACCAGTACTTGAACAAGGGAGAAAGGGGGAAATTGTCTACACTACAGTATGTACTATGTATTGATTGTGTACTGTACAATGGCCATAACTCATGTAAAGTATGCAGGATTTGAACATGCACGGTACTTCATGCTCAGACCTAAA
Source organism: Protomyctophum bolini (assembly GCF_963924005.1). Lineage (NCBI taxonomy): Eukaryota > Metazoa > Chordata > Actinopteri > Myctophiformes > Myctophidae > Protomyctophum > Protomyctophum bolini. The sequence continues at coordinate 23,630,686 of NC_137882.1, forward strand.
TTTCCCCTTCAATTTCTTTATGTCCAAGATGATTGGCTATTGACACGTTTGTAGCAATTTGTATACATTTTAGAAATATTAGGGTCAGATCAACATGGAATGAATTCTGTACTGGCCATATAAGGAGCGTGTCTTGAGTGTACAGGGTTTGATGAGGTCAGATCAACATGTGGAATGTCAGAACAGGTCAGCTTCATGTATGGAGATCTAAGGGTAGTAGCGGGGACATTCTCTTGAGTGTACAGGGTGTAATGAGGGCCGGGCCTGTCGAGAGAACTCTACTTTTCGCTGGCTGTCGGGCGTGGCTGCCCTAATAGCTTTGGGGTAGGCCCGTCTAGAGTTTGAATGGACAGGTATCAATCAAAAGGGAGACATCAAAGAGGATCTACAAGCTCATATCTTGCAGATCTGCTATTTTTGAGAGAAAAAAATAATATATTATATATTTTTTCAGAGCAAACATTTTTAACTCAAATCTTTGCTTCTGGGGGGTCCCTGGAACAACATATTTTCAGATGGGGGTCGGCGGACAATTAGATATATTTTTGGGGGTCCTTGACGTGAAAATGTTTGAGAACGACTGACATAGAAACATTTTTTTCCCAGAAAACTGTCAGGATTTAGAAGACATTTTGTAGTATCGTCCTCAGGTCTAAATGAATAAAAAATTGTATATCGACTGTACTTGCGAATCTCTTTATCTCCATTCTTCTTCTCTGTTCTTGTCCTGTCCGTCCGTCCTCCAGACATTGTCTTCAGAGGAGACCACTCACAGCACCCACTCCAGTCAGTCTGACAGTCAGTATGGATCGCCCCCTAGAGGCTGGTCTGAGGAGCTCGATGAACACGGACACACGCTCTACGTGTCTGAGCACACACAGGAGAAGGTACTGTACATTACTGTTTCTTTCTTTGTTTGTTTGTTTTATTGGTGTGGCCAATTATCTTTTTACCCCCTTTTTCTCCCCCAATTGACTAGTTATACCAATTAAACTCTCCCCACATTCATGTCTGTGTTTTTTTGCCACTGCTGTTTGGCGGGAACCCCTTTTGGTGTTAGCATTATGTTATGCTTTAGCTATTGAAAAATAGCAGATCTGCAAGCTCATAGCGCGCCACCGAGTGGCGCACTACGAGCTTGTAGGTCTGCTATTTTTGAAAAATCGTTAAAATGTGATGCAAATCTGTGTCAGATTGTTGATTGTGTTAGATTGTTGATTGTGTTAGATTGTTGATTGTGTCAGATTGTTGATTGTGTTAGATTGTTGATTGTGTTAGATTGTTGATTGTGTCAGATTGTTGATTGTGTCAGATTGTTGATTGTGTTAGATTGTTGATTGTGTCAGATTGTTGATTGTGTCAGATTGTTGATTGTGTCAGATTGTTGATTGTGTCAGATTGTTGATTGTGTCAGATTGTTGATTGTGTCAGATTGTTGATTGTGTTAGATTGTTGATTGTGTCAGATTGTTGATTGTGTTAGATTGTTGATTGTGTTAGATTGTTGATTGTGTCAGATTGTTGATTGTGTCAGATTGTTGATTGTGTCAGTTAGTCAAAACCTGGCCGGCGTCTTACTGTATGAGTGAAACCAGTTTCTAATACGAGTTTCAGTGGTTGCTATTGTCCCAGAGCAACCACCACAGCATCAGCCATTGAATAGGGCAATGGGGAAAACACGTTTTTATTGTCACATTTAAAAAAATACTTTGGCAACAGAAGATTATTACAGACATTAAATACTACATTAAAATAGCAATAACAACAACAAAAGCAGTTTTATGTTGCAAAATGGAAAAGTAAAATTTAAATTGCATTTGCATAATTTAACCACATTATGAGCCTGTGATCCTTTTTACAGTACAGTCGAGAGACTGCAGTCTTTATTTTTTTTGGCTTTTCAATAAAATACATTTATAGAACAGATATTCAGAAAAAGTTATTTAAAGTTTAGGTTGATGTGGGTTTCGTTCAGGGCAGGCCCCACGTGGCACTTCACAGTCTATTTCATTCACTTACATCTCATTAACGCTGTATTTGTTTCACTTTGTGTAGATCTGTATGTTTGTTCTATACTAGTTGTATGTACAGTAACCCAGAGCACTTTCTGTGTGTGTTTTCCAGTGGATAAAGCATGTGGATGAGCAGGGACGGCCGTATTACTACAGCTCAGATGGATCCAGGTCAGAGTGGGAACTACCTAAGGTGAGGCATGTCCATGCACCAGCTCATCTGTTCATCAAGGTCCATACTCTGTCGCACAATAGTGTCGCTCGCCGAAAATAGCAGACCTAAAAGCTCACAACCGTTGTGAGCTTTTCCGTTGGCTGTTTCCGGCGTGTGACTATAGGCCTGTAAAAAATATTATTACATAATCGCCTAATCTTAATTATTTGAGGTAATTGCAATTATCTTTGCATAATCGTCAATCGTTTCCATGTTGAAAAAATTACCATACACTTTCAAAAAAAAATCTGAAATAGCAGATCTACAAGTTTACAACACATCCCTTCGTGACGTGTTGTAAGCTTGTAGATCAATTATTTCTGCTGTTTTTGTAGATTATTTGTAAAGGAAAAAAAAATCATTCAAAAATTAACTATTAAATGTGTCTGTGATTTAAGTCATCTGCCCTGCGCAATTCATGATTGCAAAGCCTACAGCCTGTAAATGGCAAACAAAATGTATCGTCAACTTAAATTTGTAATCGTGACATGTTTGACACCGCTGTTTAAAAAGGCTTTATGAGGAGGAGATATTGTGACTGTTTATTTTTTGTTTTATGATTTTACTGCTATAGCTTAGAGATGTAAAGCTTCCAGCGTTGCATTATGTAACTACTGCCAGACAGACAGTAACACTCCTCCCCCTCTCTCTCTCACATCCTCTAAGAATCGATCTACCCCTCTGGAGTGTTAAGTCCCCCGTTTAGTTGCTTTAAGAGGATGTTGGTGTTGTGTAACAGGATCCTCCTGGAAGCAGGACTAGTGGTGGCTGGCTGTCCGTCCAGTCAATCGGGCTAATCTGGCCGGTTTAGAGTAGCCTGGCTAGGTTTACAGCAGATTAGAATAGACCAGCACCACATCCCAATGAATGAACCACAGACTGTAGTACTACAGACAGACGTGGACGGGACGCGTAGCGTAGGCAGCATTTGGTGGACAATTAACCGATGATAGCGGGAAATAACACGAGAGCGGTCCCACTTTTCCGATGGTGCTGTGGTCGGCGAGCAGGCGGGTAAGGACACTGGTGGACAGTTATTATGACTTTTGCACGACAAATATTGTCTTGAAACATTTGTAGGGAGGGAGAGAGAGTACATTATGAATTAACCAGATATAGTGGGGGGAAAAAGCTGATCTACAAGCTCACACTGCAACACGATGTTGCAATGGATTGTGAGCTTGTAGATGAGCTTTATTTTCACTATTGTTGTTAAAAGATTTCTGGAAAATCTTTGTATATTAAAAAAAAAAAAGTATGTTAAAAAGAAAATGTACTTTTGAATACATAAGTATTTTTTTAAAGCATCTACTGTACTCCTAACTCAAGTACCGGAGTTGAGTCAAGTACTTTGACCACCACTGGCTAATGGAAGATACTGTTAGATCCTTATGTCTAATTTATATATTTTTTAAAATATACTTTTTAGTCCTGAAAAATATCTGTGTGATCAACACAGCCAAATACCCGTGTGCAGAAGACTGCGGATCTGCGTGCAATATTATGTCATTCATATTTTGTTTAACTACCCTTTTGACAACTGTCACTTGACAAAAACAATATAAAAAGTGTTGATGCGACAATTAGTTGAGTTGAAGTACGTTATTTTAGTTTTCTGTACAGTAGAGCCACATTAATGCTAGATTGCTGTGGATGGTTTTAGTGTAGTCAAAGTGGGGTCCAGGGACCCTCAGGGTTGCTTGAGGTGGGTTCCAAAGGGACCCTTTTCAGTTATGTAACTGTGAGGGTACAAGTGGAACCAAATGGACCCGTAACACACTCAGTTAGGGGGTCTTTGAAGTTTGAGAACCATTGATTTAGCTTACTATGCTTATTATTTGAACGTGTCCGTCTGTTTCTGTACCCTCTCTCCCTCTCTCATTATCATACTTTTCCTTCCTCCATATCCATGTTTTTGTACCCTCTCTCCCTCTCTCATTATCATACTTTTCCTTCCTCCATATCCATGTTTTTGTACCCTCTCTCCCTCTCTCATTATCATACTTTTCCTTCCTCCATATCCATGTTTTTGTACCCTCTCTCCCTCTCTCATTATCATACTTTTCCTTCCTCCATATGTTTTTGTACCCTCTCTCCCTCTCTCATTATCATACTTTTCCTTCCTCCATATCTCTCTCTCTGTACAGTACAACGTCTCCCCTGCTCAGTCAGGAGAGATCCCCAAGAGTCGCAGTCTGGAGAGGAAACAGCAGGACCCCATCGTTCTGACCAAGTGGAGACACAGCACCTACGTCTTAGACCTCAACGACAAGGTACGTTCTGGAAGCCTTTTTATTGTTTTGTGTTCTGGCTATGAGGCTTAAGATCCTGTTATAACAGGTCGACAGAATTGCCTAGGAATTCTGGTCAATAATATAATATCAACAGTAATAGTATAGGTCAACGTTATAGTATAGGATCTCTCCAAATGCTGGTTGGTTACCTGGCAAAGTCGACTAATGTACCAAATTATTCTGGTAATAAGGCGTCGTTGTTTGGGAAGTCTGCTCTTCGGCTACTGTACCATTCAATATACTGTACTATGCAGTAGTTTACTGGAATGCGGCTTCACCCGAACAGATCAAGTACAGCTGGTCGGGGCTGTGAACACATTGAGCACAATCTTGGCACGAGATCTTCCTTGTTGGCCGTGAGGGGTTTAAATCCCAGAGAATTATAATGAGACACTTTGAGGTCAGACCGTGCAACCGTGGTCAATAACCTCTCCATAGTGGTGTGTCCTGGGCATAATAAGTGTTAACAAGCTATTGTAGGTTTTGATCAAAACATCTAGACGTGAATTAAAGTTTTCTTTTAACCACAAGAACCCTGTTTTGGGGGATGTCGGAGAATGTTTGGTGAAAATAGACGATCAAAAAGCTAACGACGCGTCACATTGTGACACCAGTCAATGTACTTTGAGGGTTTAAGTGGTTATAAGTGATGGAAAACATTCTAGGCTCATGCTAAAAAGAAAACATGTTTTGTTACAGTTCTCTTTTAAACTCAGGCGGTGTGGTTCTGACCCTCGCAAGAGGAGAAAATTACGTCTCTCTTTTTTCCGTGATAAAGTTGGTACCATCCGTTCTCGTCCTCGCTCCACCAATCTATCTACTTGTTGAGATGATTTATTGTGATTCTATTGCATTGATTTATCACTGGTAGAACAGCCAGGTTCTACCAGTGAACAACCTATGTTCCCCAGGTTCTATGTTCCCCAACATGCAAAAAAGGTTCTTTGTTCCCCACTTAGAATAAACCTAAACCAGTAATTCTAGTGACACTAAAAGTATTTTAGTCTTAGTGTTACTTTTAGTAGCAAATTCAGATTTAAGCTCAGTCTTTGAACAATCTATTGAACTTTAGGCCTGCCTAGGCTACTTAAACTATCTAGTCTTAGCCAACAAAAAATTAGCACTGGCATAAAATAAACTAAAACTTAATTGCTCAGACTCTTCAACAAAGATTTCAAAAACAAACTTTCTTTGTTCTGTACTGTACAAAACACTGAAGTCCTTATACCAGAAACCTAACGTTAACCCTAAACCCTAAGGTAAGTGGGAACACACAGAACCTGGGGAACATAGAACCTGGGGAACATAGGGATGACCCTGATCATTATGTGAGATGAGGACAAATCAAATCACCATGAATACTTCAATCAAAGCTGCCCAATGATTTCTACCCTGTTGTCATCCTGAATCGCACCGATTGATTTTATTTATAGCTGTGAAACTGTCAATGAACACCAACCAGATACTGGAACCTGAGAATCAATCGCTCTCTTTGAATTAACACATTTTCCGTTGTGGCTGCATGTGAATCTCAGCATGCTCTCATTGACAATAAAAACCTAACAAACCCACCACATCCTAATTCAAATTAACATTAATCCCTGTTGTTTTTTTCTGCCCGGATTAACCACATGAACCTTAGCGTGCCGGGGGAGGGGGGGGGGAGAGACATTAATACATGTTCTACGAGCGTTTTCTACAAGCACACAACCTGGTGTATTGTATGCTTGTAGATCGGCTATCTTTGGCCAAGAGATTTTAGTGTATTGGGGAGGGGGGGGGGGGGGGGGGGTAGTGTAGACCCCTGGAGGACACCAGTCAAATTGACTTGACTCCACAACAGGTTTCAGATCCATTGTCTGGTCCTCAGTCCTCACGCCTGCTGTTGTAGTGTTGTTTTGTAGTCGACATGCAGGAACAACAAACACGTACTTACTTTTCCCTCAAACCGGAAGAATAACAAAAGCTCTCGTAGCCTGCAGCTTTTATTGAGAAAAATCGGTTTGAGGGAAAAGGAAGTTGGGGTTTGCTGTTCCTGCCTGTCGACTACAAAACAATACTACAACATGACGTAACGATATCATCCGCTCCCGACCGGATGAAATGATGCCCAGGCTACCTTCGGCCAAAGACAATTCTTTGAATTTGCTCTGATCTGAGCTGCTGAATTTGTCTTGATAGATTCTGTCCTCTCTAACCAACCACTGATCTCTTGTAGTTTAGCGGTCAGATGTTCTAATAGAGTCTGGCTGTATTGACCATGTACCTTCCCTTGTGGACAATAAAGTTTACCTTGACCTCTTGTTGCCAGGAGTCTGCTCCGGCGCCTAAGCAGAGCTCTCCGGACTCTGACTCGTGCCCGTCATCTCCCAAGCACCCCTCGACAGTTAGTATCCCAGCATGTACTGCACTGCCACACTCCTACTACCCTCCTCAGGCACATGCATGGCACACAATGAGTTAAACTGGTGATGGTGCACTTCATCCATTTACAAGCATGTCTTTATTATTATTATTAATGGTTGTCACTAATTCTCATTATAAGGAGTACTTTCCGTGTATTATTTCACTCAGCGTCTCATTGGTTGGGCTCTGGACAAATCTGCCTAGCAACGAGGGATTCCAAGATAATAAAAACTACTGCCTTTCTCTTTTTGGAGAAGTGAAAATGCTGAAATGTGTTCCATTGTTCTTTAATAATAAAAAAGATATTCATAGGGATGCTTTTTCAGAGCCTAAATGGGTTAAATTGACCAAACCTGCCTTTCAGAACTGTCCACAGCCCTCCTCTGAGACCAAGTAGACAGAAATAGTGCCGTCTTATAAAGCGATAACTAGCCAGGACCAATTATATGGTGGTTTTATTTTTTTCTTTCCTCATGCTCATCATGTCATCATAATGTACTGTAATGCTTTATGCTTCATTCTGCTTTTTGGAACTGCATCTTTCTCCACTGTTCTCTCACAGCAACTTGCTTTGTTTGTTTGCATCCAGCCGTCTTTTCCTGCATGTCTCAGCGGTTCATATTCCACTTCCTTACTGCCATAGTGATATAATAATATAATAATATAAATAATATCAGTCTGGCCTCTTCCCTGCTGTCAACCTCACTATGGAAATGAATGGGGGGTAATTCTGCCATCATGAATCAGTTGTGTGAGAGCATTGTAAGGGTGTTTTAGTGCCATCTGCTGGTGTTCTTGTGGAATAACATACATGCACACTTGAGTGTCTATCACACTATCATGCTTCTTGCCCAAGTGTGTGTGTGTGTGTGTGTGTGTGTGTGTGTGTGTGTGTGTGTGAGACAGAGACAGAGCATGTTTGTGTGTATGCGCTTTTTTATGGTTATTTTCCTTATTTTATCGTAGTGTTCTGTACTCTACACATTTCTTGCTGGCTATCTGTGTGTCTGTGTGAGTGCACGCTTGCGTGCGTGCGTGCGTGATATACTGCACATCACTCAACCCCGGGTTGTGTGAAATCCTGTCCCACTGATCATATTCACACATATATCCGCCGTGCGGATACAATCAATACCATGGTGTAAGGCTCATCGTTCTGTGTTCTGTTCCACAGCCTTCAGAGAAGTGTGGAGTCCTCAACGTTACCAAAATCACCGAAAATGGGAAGAAAGTCAGGTAGGCATTGACACTGAATAATAATAATAATAATACTTTATTTGTTTAGCATCTTTCATGACATGAAATGCCTTATTAACAGAAGTGCATTATTTGTCTATGGGACAATATACTGGCGATAGCAGGCGATTAGGAGATAGTCAATGAAATTCATGCCTCGCATGAACAAGCAAAGCAACAAAAACTACATTAATATATAGTAGCAGTGAATAAAAACTACATTAATATATAGTGGCAGTGAATAAAAACTACATTAATATATAGTAGCAGTGAATAAAAACTACATTAATATATAGTAGCAGTGAATAAAAACTACATTAATATATAGTAGCAGTGAATAAAAACTACATTAATATATAGTAGCAGTGAATTAAAACTACATTAATATATAGTAGCAGTGAATAAAAACTACATTAATATATAGTAGCAGTGAATAAAAACTACATTAATATATAGTAGCAGTGAATAAAAACTACATTAATATATAGTAGCAGTGAATAAAAACTACATTAATATATAGTAGCAGTGAATAAAAACTACATTAATATATAGTAGCAGTGAATAAAAACTACATTAATATATAGTAGCAGTGAATAAAAACTACATTAATATATAGTAGCAGTGAATAAAAACTACATTAATATATAGTAGCAGTGAATAAAAACTACATTAATATATAGTGGCAGTGAATAAAAACGACATTAATATATAGTGGCAGTGAATAAAAACTACATTAATATATAGTAGCAGTGAATAAAAACTACATTAATATATAGTAGCAGTGAATAAAAACTACATTAATATATAGTAGCAGTGAATAAAAAACTACATTAATATATAGTAGCAGTGAATAAAAACTACATTAATATATAGTAGCAGTGAATAAAAACTACATTAATATATAGTAGCAGTGAATAAGGCAATACAGTGAGGTCGACTATGGTCGACCATGGTCGAGATGGTCTTCTAATTGTGTTAGAGAGGTATGTTGGGAGTGTATGATATGTGTGTTTTGTTGTCTTTGTAAAAATAACAAAATGCTAATGAATGACAAACGCATTGCTTTGGGGGTTTACAGGAAGAACTGGACGTCTTCCTGGACCGTGCTGCAGGGCTCTTCTCTGCTCTTCGCCAAGGGCCAGGGCGGAGGAACCAGCTGGGTACGTATCCCCTCCCAACAGACATACAATACAGCCCCCACAGGCTTCACCACCTGTTGATTTATACCTGGAAAAGCTGTTGTTTCATTCTATTTCTCTGTGGTATACTTGTCTTTCTAAGGCCTGACTCACACCTTCACAACAGATTGATGTATAGCTGATGCATGAGACTTGCTGACTGATGCAAGCTCGCAATGCATTTCCAATGGGAGTCACATGGTTTGACACAACATTTGTGTTGTATGAGGGGGAGGGGGGCAGTCGAAGCCGAAAGCCGTACAACACAAATGTTGTGTCAAACCATGTGACTTCCATTGGAAATGCATTGGGAGCTTGCATCAGTAAACGAGTCTCGTACATCTAGCATGCATCAATGTTGTTTGCTAGATCGAAAGGTGTGAGTGAAGCCTTATCCTTCATATATCTGGTTGTCACCTGTTCTTTTTTCTGTGGTTTTCATTTTGTCCTCCTCCTCCCCACTTCTCTCCTTTCTGCTCCTCCTCTCCTCTCTCCGTGTCCCCTACACTCCTCTCCTCTCCTCCTCTCCTCTCCTCTCCTCCCTAAGTCCTACTACCGTAGTGGGTCTATTCCAGAGTTGCTCCTCACCCTGCTTAGCAACTGGAAGCGCTCAGTCAAGTCCCGCCCAGCTGTCTCCTATGTACACTGTGCGCCTGTCCATGTCCAGGCCGCCACAGTATGTCCCCTCTCTGTGCATGTGTGTTGGTTCTCCCTCTGCCTGTCTGTCTGTCCTGTCCTCTCACACTGACCTATAGCCCCTCGCCTCACTGCTGCTGCTGTCCTTGTCCCCTTGTTTGATTAGGCCCGGATCAGACAGGACGTGCCTTACGCCCTGCAGTCTACAAAGCAGGGCAGCTTGCGGCATATTTTGTTCTCCTACTGCTTTGATTTGATTTTAACTTGTTTTTCAACTCGGGGTGCCCAGGGAACTCCTGCAAAAGGCACATAGAGCTAAAGATGCAAGGCACGCTGCAACATAAACGTAGAGAGTAGGCATGTAACGATTCACTCAACTCACGATACGATTCGTATCACGATATGAGGTTCACGATACGATTTTTCACGATATTAAAAAATATATATAATTTAAAGAATATAATTTATCTTCCCCCCTGAGATTTTTAATTTAACTACATTGCAACAGCAAGTTATCAGCAAGTATCATTACTTTTGACAGTGCAGGAACATAATTGCCTTCCTTGATGAGCATCAACGACCATCATCACCTGGGCACAGTCACAGACACACACAGCTCCCCTCTACAGTCACAGACACACACAGCTCCCCTCTACAGTCACAGACACACACAGCTCCCCTCTACAGTCACAGACACACACAGCTCCCCTCTACAGTCACAGACACACACAGCTCCCCTCTACAGTCACAGACACACACAGCTCCCCTCTACAGACACACACAGCTCCCCTCTACAGTCACAGACACACACAGCTCCCCTCTACAGTCACAGACACACACAGCTCCCCTCTACAGTCACAGACACACACAGCTCCCCTCTACAGTGCTCTACTACTGAAAGTCACTCATTTCTCTCCAACTTGCATATGATGGAATATGACTAAAGCTCACATTTCACATCACACACTAGTCCCCCCTTTTTCTTTTTTTGGAAAATCGATTTTTTTATTTCAATGAATCGATTCATATCGTCGGGATTAATATCGATATATCGATATAGGATATATTGTTACATGCCTAGCAGAGAGCAGAACTATTTACAAAAAGAAGCCCTCAGCTGCCTAATAGCATCCCGTCTGATCAGGGCCCTTTTTGGAGGCTTGTGTGGCTGGTTTTGAAAGCCCAATAAAGCTTCTCAGCTGTTATTACAAATGGAAGCGATCCAGATAAATATACAAACTAATGTTTCAGAACCTGTGCCTGAGTTTGCTGGAATGAGACGTGTGTGCAAAGCTTTTTGAACAAACGTTGGAGGATATCTCCTGGACTGTTGCTTTTCTTAACGGTTATGCATATTACCTCAATTAACTACAATAATTTAACACGGTGTTGCCTTCCACTACTACACTAGACGATACTAAAGAATAGCATTTGTAACACAGATGTTACAAAGTTGAATAAACTTTGAATAAACTGATCTTATTAACATTTAACACACCTTTGTTTATTTTTTGTTCCTGAAAAGCCAACTGGGAATTAACGGCGGAATTCATTGCGATTTCATCGTTCTGTAAAACTACCTCTGATATTCTCTCCTGATCCGTTGCTTCCAGAAGTTTGGCGGTAACCAGTCCAAGCCCGAGTTCACTGTGGACCTCCGTGGAGGGTCTGTGGAATGGGCGTCCAAGGACAAGTCCAGCAAGAAACATGTCATCGAGGTAAATATCCCATTCTGGACAGTTGATTAACCCATTTAGGCCTGATGTCGAAATTTAAAAGAATCTCAGTTTTTTTCAGTTTTCTGAAACAGTGGTGCTCAATATTTCATGTCAAGGATTATAATTATGTAATATGCCTCCGCCCCCCATCTGAAAATATGTTGTTCCAGAAGCAAAGATTTGAGTTAAAATGTTCACTCTGTAATAATTTTTAGGCACATTTTCACGAATTTTCAAAAATAGCAGACCTACAAGCTTGTAGATCTGCTATTTTTCAATAGCTAGCTAAAGTATAACATAATGCTTTAAAACACCGAAAGGGGTTCCGCCCAAAATTGATTCATTGATTGGCTCTTCAGTAACCTCGGCCTCCAACAGATCTGCCTCACCTTTGTGTCATCGCTGACAGTCAGAAGGGACAGGGTGACCCTTTGCTATCTGATCTCCTGTGGGATAATCTTCCGCTCTGACCTTTGACCCTTCCTCCCCTATAGCTAAAGACCCGTCAGGGGACAGAACTGTTGATCCAGTCGGAGATCGACAGCGTGATCAACGACTGGTACCGAGCCCTGACGGAGACCATCAGTACACATGTAAGTGGGAACCTCCTCTTCACTCAGACCGCTTTCCCTTCCTAGAAAACTACAATATTTGTCCTTGAAATGTGGTGGAGTGAGGAAAAAAAACTAAACAAATACTCAAAAATGTATTACTTAAATACAGTACTTTACAGACCACCACTGGAACTATTTTATTTAATATATATATTCTTTATTTACCCAGGGAAGTAGCTGAGCACAGGTGCTCATTTTCAGCAACAACCCTGCACATAGAAACACAGACAGACAGACACACACATTAAACCTGGGAGCTGACCAGTACAACCACAGTCTTATACTGTTGGCCACTAAGCAGCTCCAGGGGGAGCAGTTGGGGGTTCAGTGCCTTGCTCAAGGGCACTTCAGCGGTGTTGGGTGAGTGATGACAATCACTTCCCCACCCAGATTTTTCCTGCCCGGCCGGGGAATCGAACCGGCAACAAGGGCGCTCCTCTAACCCTTAGGCCACCGCTAGCCTATATGTCTTAAATGTGTGTGTCTTTGTGTCCAGGCCTGGGAGTCAGATGAGGCCATCGAGGAGGACCTCCCTGAGTCACCAGGGGCAGAAAAACAGGACAAGGAGAAGGACCACCGGGACAAGAAGAACAGAGGTAACGATCAGTTACCGTGACCACGGAGAGCAAAGTTTCTCAATGGATTTGTCATCTCGGAGGGTTATAACAAATTGAGCCCCAATGTAAATCGCAAAAATGCAGGGAAAATTCATGAGAGCCCCAAATCCATATGGCCGCCATCAAAAACCTGTCAAAAAAACGAAATAATAAAAAAGAAAATCTAAAACCAGCGCCCCTCAAAAAGATGAAGAATTAATGCAATTTGGGGTAAGGACGTCCTAACAGTAGACGTTGCATCTACCGTTTCTCCTCCAGTCATGAAGACCTCTGTGAGCATGGACGCATCAGATCAAAAGAAGACCAGGGTGAAACTCAAGAAGTTCCTGACACGGCGCCCCACCTACCAGGCCGTGCGAGACAAGGGCTATATCAAAGGTATATATCTATATATCAAAGGTATATATCTATATATATATATAAGGGCTACATCAAAGGTACGCTGGTATCTCCTGGGCCGGACGAGCAGCAATAACCCATTTTGGCCTGACCTCGAAATTAAAAAAAGATCTTCTAAATCCTCCAGTTTTCTGAAATAAATATTTTCACGATTTAAAAAAGATTAAAAAAAGACCTACAAGCTCGTAGCACGCCACTCGGTGGCGTGCTATGAGCTTGTAGATCTGCTATTTTTTTTCAATAGCTAAATTATAACATAATGTTTAAAACACCAAAAGGGGGTTCCCGACCAAAATGGGATAATCATAACAATAACAATAATACATTTCAAAGCGCTCTTCAAGCGAGGAGAGCACATAACATAAAGTGCTTTTCAAAGGAAATAAAATGAAATGCAATGATAGACCATCAAAATGGACTATGTGGACTATAAAAAAACGGCAGCATAAAAAGAATAAAACAGGAATGTTATTACACACACAAAAAAAGACTATATAAAACGGCATAAAAGAATTTAACAGCCGTTCTGAAAAGATCTTTCAGTAAGACTATATACGCAAGTGGTTCTCAAACTGTTTTCCAAAGTACACTCTGGTGTGCCCTCCTGGGATTTTGAGACAGCCACACATGCAAACTATACAAAAAGTTATATTTGTTCATTTTCAGTGCTTCGTGTGCACTAATTTCCCAATACAGAGGTTAATCTATACCCTAAAAAATATATTTCAACCTGGCAAAAATTAAAATATATTATTATAATTAATTTGTTTATAATGTATCATTATTATTATTGAGTGTAAACAGACTATCTACAAGCTCACAATGCATTACATCGTGAATATGTGTAGTGAGCTTGTAGATTATCTGTTTACGCTTTTTTTTAAATAAGTGGTTCAACATTTCATTTGGCATTAGTAAGTCAAAATCAACGTTTACAGCGCGATAAGAGTGACAACGTGTTGTAGAGACTATGTTTTTCACAGATATGAACACAGCTGTGCCTTGACATTCTGACCTGCCCCCTGGCTTGCCTCGGGCACAAACAGTTTGAAAATCACTGCTCTATATCAACGCTGGGGAACCAGTATTCCCTGATTAGACTCTAATAATGAACAACACCAGCAGTATCCTGGGTTCGCCCGGGCCTGGACCAAAGCTGAGAAGAATAGCTGTACCAGACTTTTTTTAATTCATCTGCTGTACCTGTGTTATTTTTTTTGTGGTATTTTAGATCAGGTCTTTGGCTGCAGCCTCACCAGCCTTTGTCAAAGAGAGAGTACGTCTGTGCCCAACTTTGTGAACTCGTGCATCGACCACGTGGAGAGTACAGGTATGAACAAACAGACGCACCTCACTATGTTTGTGTAATCAAAGGCAGGAAAGAATGTGTTTCTAGGTTACCCTATGGGTGGGGTTGGCAAAATGGCCTTTCTGTGTGGAGTGTGCATGTTCTCCTCGTGTCCCCTAAGCCAAATTCCAATACCCAAAATCTTGGCCACTCGCTCACTCACACTCGACCACTCCAGCATGGCAAAGTACGGTGAAATTGGTGACCTGTTGAAATATGTGAACATCTTGTGGACTTCATACATGAACTTACATAGAGGTCTTAAAAAAAATAAAATCCATAACGTGTCACTTGCACCCCTCATCCTCTCGTCCGTTCCATCGTCTCTCTGTAGGTCTCAGTATTGACGGCATCTACAGAGTGAGTGGAAACCTGGCCGTGATACAGAAGCTCCGCTTCGCCGTGAACCACGGTAGGACTCCAGTCTCCCAACGCCTGAATCCACAGACACGCCATACACACGTGCACACACACACACACACACACACACACAAACAAACAAACACACGCCTCCTCTGTGCTATCACATCCCCCACAGCAGTTGGTCATACAGCTTGTTGAGCTGGTCGGTCTACACACACAGACAGTAGTTATATTCCTACACACTGCTACAATGTGTTCAATGTTTGCTTTGTTCATTTCATTTCTTTATTTTGATTATGATTTTTTCATTCGTTCGTTGCTTTGGCTTTCTTTCAATGCATTTTGTTCCGTTCGTTGCTTTGGCTTTCTTTCAATGCATTTTGTTCATTCTTTTGCACTTTATTCACACTTTTCTTTCTTTGGGTCTTTATCTTTTTTCTTTCACTCTCTTCCTGTCTCTCTTCTGACTTCACTTTCTCTCTTTCACTTTCTTCCTTATCTTTCTTTCACGTAATCTTTCTTTCTTTGGCTCTCTTTCTTTCTCTCTTCTGACTTCACTTTCTTTCTTTTTCTTTCACTTACTCACTTTATCTTTCTTTCACTTACTGGTATTCTTTCTTTCTTTCCTTTCCTTCTGTCTCTTTCCTCTGGCCTTTCTTTCTTTCATTCTTTCTTTGTTTATTTCTGTCTCTTTCCTCTGGCCTTTCTTTCTTTCTTTCTTTCTTTCATTCTTTCTTTGTTTATTTCTGTCTCTTTCCTCTGGCCTTTCTTTCTTTCTTTCATTCTTTCTTTCCTTCTGTCTCTTTCCTCTGTCCTTTCTCCTCTCCTCTCCTCAGATGAGACGGTGGATCTGAACGACAGTAAATGGGAGGACATCCATGTGACCACAGGAGCTCTGAAGATGTTCTTCAGAGAGCTTCCAGAGCCTCTCTTCACGTTTGATTCCTTCAACGACTTCGTGGAAGCCATTAGTGAGTACTTTACTTTGATGCCCGATCCGAGTTGCACGGCGGTGTAGCATGTATGTAGCGTGTCGGAAATAGCCGACAAACAGGCTCGTAGGTATGCTATTTTCGCCGCGGAGCATAAATTGAGCTCTCTGCGACCAGCAGTCCAAGTTTTATATAACCGACATTTAATGTCAGTTCATTTTGACAGCTGATTTGAGATTGTTTTATTATTTTTGATAAAAGATCCATATTTTTGTCAGATTTGTGTTTGGTCTTAGTCAAATCTATCTGTTATTGTGTGTCAATTTAGATTTTGTACAAGTAGAGTGATCTTTCTGACCACGTGTGGCAATTCTTTCTCCAAATCCACTAACAGTTATTCAATTATCAACACATTATGAATGCATTATCCAACAAAGTGCATGCCCTCGCGTTGCAAAGTTGGCTGTTCGCATTGATGCCTGAAGTGCATGCTTGTAGTTGTACGCCTTGCATGCCTTTTAGCAATGTGGCCACAAGATGGCGCCCCATACATTTGCATGTATTTATTATAAAGGTTGAATCTCTCTCTCTCTGCATCAGAATCCTCCGACTACAAGCAGCGAGTCAACTCCATAAAAGACTTGATCAAGCAGTTGCCAAAACCCAACCATGACACCATGCAGCTCCTGTTCCAGCACCTCCGCAGGTAAGCACCGAACAGACCTTCTCCCCCAGAGCAAACCACTACAGAACCACTACAGAACCACAGAACAGACGTTCTCCCCCAGAGCAGACCACTACAGAACAGACGTTCTCCCAGAGCAGACCACTACAGCAGCATTAGTAGCAGTGGGGGTGGGGGTTAAGACTTCTTTATATATACAACTTTGTTCTTTAGTTGGGGCAAACCACTTCCCTGGTGTCTCTGTTGTGGGCATGCCACTAAGATTTTTTTATAATATATTCTACATTTGGCACAGTTTTTTGTGTTTCCTGAAAACCTTGAAAAAAATTACTTAGGCAATTAGTTTAATAAGGTGACAATGTTGCACTTATTTTTAATTATTTGACTTTGTTGTCTAATTTTAACATGTTCGGAATGAAGCTTTTCATTCATCAAGACAAGACTTGAGATTACATTTTGTTAATGACAAAGAGGAAGGGCTGATGGCGGGGTTTTAGACGGTAATATGTCATAAATAGCACCGACTGAGTTTTATTGTTTGGCATTCCTTTGAATTCAGTACCTTCAAGCAATGATTTAATCTAGAGAGTGAGATGTTACAAGGCTCGCAAACAATCTTTATACACAATAACTTGAGGGGTGGATGGGAGGTGGAGCTGGGGGGAGGTGGGGGACTTAAGATGGAGAGAATGCAAGCTTCTCAAACCCATACGCCGTGTAACAATATTGAATGCCCCTAAGGCTACGGCATAATATCATTTTTAAATAGAATCTACATCCTTGCATGCAGATGCACAAAACAATAACATATTCATGGTGGGGGGGAGGGGAGGGGGAGAAATGATTAAATTCTGCCTGCTGATATACGTAGACCTGCACGCCACTGAATGTCACGCTATAAATTTCCTGAAGAAACACCACTCCATAGGTGCTGAATTACCGCAAACACACTGCCATATAAATGCAAATTGGAAACCTAGGCAAATGTCATCGTGAACATATGATATTGCCCCTGGCTGCAGCGGGCTAAGAATACACCTTAAACCTGGCTATAGTTTCACCGTGTGCCCACCGGCTAATCCAGCCGGGGATAGGAAAACAGAGGGGGGAAAAAGAGAGATGTGAGTCTAACATAATAAGCTAAGGAAGGAAAAGTCAATAATGGTGTGTGTGTTAGTGTATAATGTACTTTTACATACCGGTCCAATATCATCTGCACTTTCGAGAGCAAATAAGTATTTCACATGTACAACATGTGGAACATGCATTTCATTAATAAACCGATGAATGCGCCGTAAATGCATACGTAAATATATACTGTATAAGTCCACGATGAGATACACAGTGAGTGACAACATCGTGTGGAACTGAATTTTGTTGAATTTTAATTTTCACATTCACTGACGGTGGTGCATGAAAAACCTTGCGTTGTCTTACTCTGTGCCAGCTAGCCTTCAACTCCCATTTGAGGGTTTGTGGGGATCAGCAGATCTGGTGAACCTGGCGGCGGGGCCCATCAAACTTAATGGTGTAATTTATAAATGTATAGGTTTCAATTAGTGAATGAGACATAGAGTGCCATTCTTTTTATTTTTTATTATTATTATGCTTTTTTTTAGAGGGCATTTTATTGCTTTATTAGATTGGATAGAGACAGGATGAGAGAGATAGGGCAGACATGAAGACTAGAGTAGTGGCATATGCACTGACTGACTGGTTGTGGTAAATGGTGCGTTTGATTTATATAGCGCCTTTATCCAACACGCTTTACAATGTGCATTACATTCATACACTGGCGGCGCAGGAAAATATATGTTTTTCTATCATAATTTTCTTTTTTCACAAAGTTTTCTCCAGTGACATGCCCACAACAGAGACACCAGGGAAAGTGGTTAGCCCCAACTAAAGAACAAAGTTGTATAATAAAACAATAATAATAATCACAAAAATGAAACGACAAAAAACAAGTAGGAAGAAGTATAAAATGTTTTTTTGCCACTCAGTTAGGCGTTCCCGCATAACTTCTGGGTATGATGATGATGATGTCACGTGTATACTGTGTTTATAATCATCTCTGTCCATCTTGTGAGCTCTTGGGTTCATTCTGACCTGTCAAAGTAAAAGTACGGTTCCTTCCAACATCCACATGTCATTTTTTTTCCTTCCGGAAAGGGAGGTGATATTTAACTACAAATAGACGTCATTCTGAATATCTGATGGGCTGTCTTTTCTTTTCTGAATTTTTTCTCTGAACTCGTGCACCTCCAGATGTTTTGATTCTCTGAACTGTATAGTTTGGGAAGCCTGTCCGAACCCAGACATCAAAGGAGCATGTATTAGCCTTTATTAAGTTATTAGTAGTATTTGGGTTCATAATATATCTTCTTCCCAAAAGGACTTTCAAACTAGGAAAGGTATGGCCTGGTCAGCCTGCAATGACATGCATAAGATCTGGTCATCCCAGCTTAGTAAGATGTTAAAAGTAAAAATATTTAGGACGACCGTTGAGCCCATTCTACTCTATGGTTCCGAGACATGGACACTTTCAAAGAAACAAGAGAAACGGTTGGATGGCACTTAATGAGAGCCTTCTAATGAGAGCGCAAAATCTGTCTTGGAAGAGCCACCCATCGACTAATCTAATAAACGGCAACCTTCCCCGTGTTTCTTCACTGGTCCGATCCAGAAGATTGCAGTTTGCCGACCACTGCTACAGAGCTGACAATCTTCCCTTCTTCTCTGGAGTCCTGCCTCAGAGCGGACTAGAGGTAGAAAGCTGTCATTCCCTGATGTCATCATCGCTATAGGGACACATGCTTCAGTCGGCAGGAACTGGGGGTGGCAATGAAGGACCGGGAATTCTGGCGTAGCATTGTGATCTCGACCGCGGTCAAAAAATTATGATGAGTAGTGGTATTGTTTGATTCACTATGTTGGCTTATTAACCCTCTCGTCCCTTGCTTTAATTTAATAATAATAACGGTATGGTATTCTTCTTCTCTCCCCCCTCAGGGTGATCGACCACGGCGAGGCCAACCGTATGACCACCCAGAGCGTCGCCATCGTGTTCGGTCCCACCCTGCTGAGGCCCGAGACGGAGACGGGCAACATCGCCGTGCACATGGTCTATCAGAACCAGATCGTGGAGCTCATTCTGCTGGAGTACGAGAGCATCTTCGGCAGGTAGACCACAGACACGCAAGAAGAAAATGGTGGTTCAAGCTTTTCAAACGTTTTTGACAAACTTTGCTTTTTCCCTCTGGCTGAACTGGACATTGCTGTGGACCAAGCAATTTGAGAGAGAGAATTGTAATTATTGTTCATTGATGATACTAAGATAAAAAAAGAAATTAAGATAAAGCTTCTGCGAGTTGAGAAGACTTTGCACTTATTAAAACGTTTTTTTTTTTTTTTGGAGCTGAGCTAAAAAAAATAAGTTTGTACAGATTTCGCTCACTTTTCTGTTTTTTTGGTTGCCATTCCTGCTGAAAGTAAGCAGGCTGGACTGCTGACTTTGGGAACTTAAATCGGTTGATTTTTCTGGCCGGATTGATGGACAGTGTTGCCGTGACTTGCAACGGTGCAGTGTGTGTGTGTGCGTGCGTGCGTGCGTGCGTGTGCGTGTGTGTGTGTGTGTGTTTGTGTGTGAGCGAGAGAGAGCGTCAGCACGTGGTTGGATTGGAGCATTCAGGTATTTGACATACACTGGATTCCTGTGGCCAGTAAGAAGTCTCCAAAATAATTCTGGACGACCCGGACTTGGTCGTATCGTATCACAGCATAAAGAAGAGTCCAACAGGACCGCTGGAGACAGAGTTCTGCTCTCTAGCGGTGTGTGAGACCCGGTCCAAACCTGGAGACAGAACCTGGAGACAGAGTTCTGCTCTAGCGGTGTGTGAGACCCGGTCCAAAACCTGGCCGTTCTGCAAACTACAACTCTTACCACCACTGTGGACGGAATAAGCTGTAACTCACTCGTTTTTCCCGCATCAGGGTTCGGGGGAACCACCAAAGGGTCCCAAATGGACCCTTATACAAGTCTTTAATAACTCTTGATTGTACAAAATAGAGCCATGCATTTGGTTACATTTTTAGTACACTTTGAGAGTTACTATAACTATTGCTTTACTGTTACAGTAGATTGAGATGCCAGAGAGGGGAGAAGAAAAGGGGTTCCGTGGACTAATGCATATCTTGGGGGGGTCCTTGAGATAGATTTATAATCACCGCAATCTACACTGTAAACTCCTCCTCCAGTGTTAATTTTACTCTGAGAGTGCACAAACACTCTCAGAGTTCTCCAGAACCATAAGGATCCATTTGGACCCGTGGTGGTGGTGCCAGTGCTGTGAGCCTGTGACTGAACTGGACGTGCACACCGGTTATCTTCTGTGCTTTGGAGCATTTACCTCTGATGATGTTGTGTAGTCTGTGAGCTCTGTGTGGTATGGAAGGATGGGTGGGGTGGGGGCGAAAAAAAATCAGTATTATGTGTTGGATTTGTCTGGAATAACTACTCGGATTAACTGGAACATCGGCATGATGTTGTATGTCCCACCTTTTAACCCATTTTGACCTGAGATCAGATTCATAATGTCTTCTACATCCTGACAGTTTTCTGAAAAAGCTATGTTTCTATGTCAGTGGTTCTTCGATTTAAAAAAAAAAAGGCAGACCTACAAGCTCGTAGCGCGCCACTTTATGAGCTTGTAGATCTGCTATTTTTCAATAGCTAAAAGCATAGCATAATGCTAACACCAAAATGGGTTAAAAACCCCCCCCCCGTGAATCCCCCCCCCGTCCCCTCTGTTACTGTCCCCCCACCCTCTTGTTACTGTCCCATTCACATCTCCCAACGACAGTGTTAAAGTCCCACCCCGGGCTGTGACTTCACCACCCTTATGACAGTGATGTGTGGGGTAAAAGACGCAAATGAAAACGTGTTACTGTACTTGTTTGTAAAATGTTCGTTCGGGATGAATTAAATGTTAATGGATACATTTGTGCAGAAGACCTGAAACCTTTGCTGCGTGGAAAGGAAGACCTTGCCGTTGTCCTCCTCCCCCCCCGCCCATGTACAGATGTGTGTGTGTGTTATTGTTGTTCTAGTCTTTCATGTTGCTCTCTGTTCTGTTGGTATAAGCTTCTGTTTTTAGTGACGGGTCGGTTCTGGTTCCAGGGGTCGGTTTTCTCAGTGAGAGGCTCGATTGCCCCTAAAGCCTGATTCATTACATTGTCACACGACGGCGTCGCGAGGCCAGAAATAGCCGACCTACTGGCTCGCAATGCGTCCGCGGGGCGCGTCACGTTTTGTGAGCTCGTATGTGTGTTATTTTCAGCCACACGAGACGGAAGCATAAGTTAGACGTAACTCGGATTCCCTCTCCCAGAGGTCCCCCCCCCCCCCCCCCCCCTACCTCTTATTACTGGAAAACAAGAAATGGAGAACAGGGTGATTTCTGGGAACTGGAGTCCTATAACGTTACCATTTCGGATCAATTGTTTCCAAGTACTCCTTTTGTGGTCCCGGCTGGCTTGATAATCCTTCTCCTCGAAACTAAGCTAATATGAAAATGAGTGTTTGTTTTTTTGAGGAAAGTAAATGGTACTGTTTTCATTTCATGGGAGTTCATGGGAGTGTATGAAAGTTTTGAATGCTAAATAATTAACCCATTTTGGGGTGGGAACCCCTTTTGGTGTTTTAACCCATTTAGGCCTGACCTCAAAATGTATGTCTGCCATTTTCAAAAATAGCAGACCTAGATCTAGATCTGCTATTTTTCAATAGCTAAATTATAACATTATTTTGTTTAAAACACCAAAAGCGGTTCCCGCCCCAAAATGGGTTACAGAAGACACTTTGGAGCATTAATGTACAGTTGAAAGAAAATAAGTGTTAAATGTCTTATTGTGTTGGAGGTATGTCTGTATGCTTTGATGGGTTGCTGATGGTAAAAGACGAGTTTTTGATTTTGTAAATCTGCATAAACCATAACATTTACACATTGAGTGTTTCGGGGAAGAATAAAGTTGTTGTTTTTCTTCTTCTTGGAGGTGTATACCTGGATTTTGCCGCATGGTCATAAAACTGCACATTTTGAATGTAATTTTCAGACTAACTGCTGTTTGTGACATTGCTATGTCTAATAAAAAACACAAACTAAACGAAAGACTCAAAGATGTTTATTTCCTTTCTGTGTGGAGTTTGCATGTTCTCCCCGTGTCCCCCTAGGGTAGGTACCCTCACATGTTCTCCCCGTGTCCCCTAGCCTAGGGTAAGTACCCTCACAAAAACATGCAGTAATCCTGGTCTCTAAAACTACCTCCCCCTGGCCAGCCGGGGCGCCTGATGGAGGGGAAAGGAACTGGTCGGAATAACGTGTTCCTTTCCACGCGCTACATCCAACCAGGGAAATTCCCCCCAGTCAGGTGAAAAGAAGCAGCTTGGACTCCTCATGCATGGAAGGAAGCATGAGGTCAGTCCGCTGCCCCCCCCCCCCCCAGGTTGGCAGAGGAAGTGTAGCGCCCAGGATTACATTAGATAATTGGCACTGGGTGAAAAAACTGGGTTGCAAAATCGTGGGAGATAAACTTTTTATATTTATATGTTTTATTTTTATTTTTTACAGTACTTTTATAATGTAAACTAGATTTATGTTCATTAGTAGAATATGATATAGAATAATGAAGATTTTTCGTTTAATCTTCAAGGAACCCCTAAACGTTGACCTTCCCCACACATCTTTAATTACATCACTTGAACTATACATCCTGAAATCCAATGATTAAATGAAAAATAGTTGTCATCAAACTGAGTGGTTTAAGCTTTCACGTCTCAATCAATTATCTTCCTACCTGTTAATTACTAAATGTATGGCCAATGTGGACTATATTTCTTGAGGTTCCCTGAGATACATTACAACCCCTCGCTGCTCTGCCGCAATTAATTTGATTTCTTCTTTCCTCCAAGAAGGCAGGTGTGTCATTTGTCATTAGGTCAAACTCTGCTCAGAGTCCTGAAGGGTGTGGATTAATTGATGCCTAATTAGGTAATTGCTGTGGTGCCAACTTTGATTAAGAAGCACAGGACCAAGTGCTGAGCAAAGCTGCTTGCCGTGCAGGCCACACTGAGTCACCCTGACTGAAAGGCCCCATTTAGACGCCACTTTACTTTCCTGCTGCGTGTGTGTGTGTGTGTGTGTGTGTGTGTGTGTGTGTGTTTCAGTGTGTGTGCGTTGCTTTTGTACTTCTGTCTTTGTGAGGACCAGACGGTTTAGTTGCCCTCACAAGATTAGTTAACATGAGGGAAAATCCTGGAAAGTAAGTAAGGGGCATTTATTTTGCTGGCCTACATTTTCCAAGCTGCTGTTTTTAAGGGTTAGAATTTTAGATTTTGGTTGCGGTGAAGGTTTTGGCTAGGTAGTGGATTTAGGGAATGAAAGCAGTTCATGATGGAACTATGCGTCTAAGTCCTCCTAAGTACAGTAAAACATACCTCTCTGTCTGTGTATAATATGTCGTAGTAGTCTGAAATGTCCTCGTGTTGCACCATCCAGTGTCAGCGAGGTGAAATGTGAACAGCGTCCCTCTGAATCTCTCCGGCGTCTGTCTGGCTGTCTTTTTACGCTTTCATCATGTCCCCTGACCCAGTCTTGTCTGTCTGTCTGTGACCGAGGAGGCCGCCAGTGTGTGGCGCACACGTTTTTACAACCACGTCTGCCGCGCTCGTGTGATCGAGTATAGGCTACACGTCATCTTTGAAGTGCATTTAAGTGGGTCCCCCTACCCTCCTGCCTACGTAACGTGTTAATGTACTGCAACAGGTTTGACTTATACCTTGGCATAGAGGCTCTGTTTTGACAGACCGGGACCACCTTGGATCTTAAAAAAACGTGCCGGAGGTGGGCTGGTTGCACTGAATCATGTGCCCCGTTGGAAACCGCAGGTCGTTAAAAGCTGAAAGGCAAAGACAGACAGAGAGAGAGAGAGAGAGAGGAGGGGGGTACGTCGGAGACAGAAAAAGGGCCCCCAGAATTTCCAAATGAGAAAACAATTAGATCATTTCTATAATTCATGGGTGCGACCACAGCACAGAGCCCGGGGAGGCCTTGTTGAGTGTTTGAAGTGCTCCATATGCTGGCTGTTCTGTTCCTGTTCTCAGGGCTGATCTGCTCTGGGCCAGTCCTGCTCCCTCCGTTGGGGGGCTGAGGTGTAGAGGCAGGTAATGTGAACAAGCCATTATGGGGCATAAAGGATTTATGGTACTTCAGCGCTTCGTTCCCTGTTCGTTCATTTGCAGGTGGGCTATAGTGTCGACAGGAGTTTAGACCAGAATGGGGGGCTAAGAGGTGATGATTCACACGCTTTTCCTTTTGTATAAACATTCTAATGCTTCGTTTGTGCTCCGTCGTACAACTGTGTCGTCTCGTGCATAAAATAGCCGATCTACAAGTGAACGACGTGTGGCGTTCCACAAAGTGTGAGCATATGTAGATCGGTCATACGGTCATATTATAACAACATCCATCCTATGGGAGCAAAGGGATGGAGCAGCGCCTGTTTGTGGCGGGTTTACACCTTGGCGATCAATTCGTCATGCATGGGCTGGAGTTCAACATTGGTGAAATTGGACCGGGCACCGACCCAGGGCTGGCGTTAGGCTTGTATTCCTTCAGTGAGCCTCAGCCAACCACTCAGTTTAAGTCAAAACACACCAGAATTCCGGCGTTGCCCACAAACCCACAAGACCACATGGGACGTTTAAGGCATTTGACGCCATGACATGTGTTGGCTGCAACAACGCTCCTGATGCAGACGTGTGATCGTACCCTTCAGGGGCTTAAAACCATTTCTCTGGGCTATTTATTCAAAATAAGGGTTTACAAAGCTCGCTCGCTTTGGCTCATCACTCGGCGGTGCCTCGCATGGCTCAAGTTCGCTTGAGCAGCCACGCCTCTGTCGATGGTCAAAAACTATACTTTATCAGCCCAAAAATAACTGTCCACAGTTGTTGTAGGTGAGAGGCACTTCCACGTTGGTTCTAAGCACAAGCCGTGTAGGTGTAGGATTAAGAATGTCGCGGGTAGGACACCTACTGCTTAACAATGTCCATAAAGTATGTTAGCCATGCTTTGTTGTGGCGTGCCGGATTGGACACCAGACGCGCCGCCATCTTTATTGTAGTTTGGACGCCGTTACCTCGACTGTTAAAAACTCACCTTTTTAAACAGGCCTTTCCATAGCCGGCCTGGTTAAATGTTGATTGCTTTATTTTACTCTACTTTTTCTATTTTGTCTTACTTTATTTAGTTCTTGACTTGTTTTATTGACTATTGACTTGTTTTAATTTTATTGTTGTTAAAGCACTTTGTGACTGTAATTGTCTGTGAAAGGTGCTCTATAAATAAACTTTACTTACTTAGAAAGAAGTGACATAAAACAAATCCCATGGGGGGGGGGGGGGGGGGGGGGGAGAGACCCAGCTACAAAACTGAATTAGCCTCCAATTCAATCCCAACCGGCAGTTAGTTAAATAGCTTGATGTAGCACTACAACCTGATATACCGTACTGTAAACTCAACCCCCCCCCCTTCCACACACACACACACACACACACACACACACACACACACACACACACACGTGTCACACACACACACACACACACACACACACACACACTTACTCCCCCAAAATCCCTTGACATTTTAGTTTGAGAAGGTAATAAAACCATTTGCATATGGTGGGAGGCTTGTATGGGTATATTTCATTTGACATGTTAACTGCTTTTTACAGTCTAATATATAACAACAAACCCGTGGCCCCCACCGCCCAGCTCCAGGTCTGACAGTTACGAGGACTGATGTACCGCCGGCCTCGGTGCATCCGTCTCACCGGCGTTTAGCCGCGCAGCGCTAGCGGTCTGCGGAGACTGATGACGGCAGGGAGGTGATGGCGCTGACCTTCTGTTGGTCTCTCTGGTGGCACACACAGGGTCGGTGTGTAATAATCAACACATGGCTATTAGACCATTCTGACCTGAGATCAGATTCTAAAAACGTCTGTTTGAAAATGACAGTTTTCTCAAAAAGCTATGTTTCTATGTCAGTCGTGCTTCGATTTTTCAAAAAATAGCAGACCTACAAGCTTGTAGCGCGCCACTCGGTGGCACGCTATGAGCTTGTAGATCTGCTATTTTTAAATAGCTAAAGCATAATGTAATGCTATGCTAACACCAAAAAGCGGTTCCCAGCCTAAAATGGGTTAGACTCACGTCTACTGAGGGACCATATTGCTCAGCATTGCTCAGCTGGGACGTCTGTAATGGGGCTGACCATGAGTCATATACTCCAGTGTTTGTGCCCTTGTTAGTTATTGTCGTGACCTGTTGTGACATGATTTGTCAACAGTTTGGATCGCTCGCTTGTTGTTATTCGTGGCAATTCGTTGCAGTTTGTTGGCGTCACTGACAGCACTGACATCATATTGAAGTCAGCTAGTGTCAGATGTGCATTCGATCATGGTACGCCAATGAGACATGTGATGGGAGTTTGTGCTGTAGACCATTATAAAGCCCTTCGAACCCGACTCCAACAATATCAAAGTCTGGTGGTTGCAGTCAAATGGGTACAAGTTTTTTTTTTTTTTTGCATAACAATGGAATAAACCTATTTGAACTCCGGGTGGCCTAGATGCCAGGTTCTCTCTGCTTCTCTCTCTTTCTTTTTCTAACTCCTCTGTTTCTGCATTATCAAAGATTGAGTGAGCACTTACAAGTATAATGTCTTCTGCAGAGGAACCAATTCTCCAGCAGAAATAACTCATTTGCCAGGGCGCTTAATTCAAAGCCATCCCTTTTGTAAATGTGCTGTCACAGTCATGGCGCGACCGACGTACGGACGAACTTAGGATGTGTTCTCACATGCATGCTGATGCTAAGTAAGCGTGTAAGTATTCCAAATGTCAAACGGCCTCGTCGTCGTTATTAATGAGCTCCAAACCAGCAGGAGTGGATCATTTTCCATGGAAATTCAATGCATTTTAAATAGCCGCGGCTCGACATTCCAGGCCGGGATTTACATAAGGTAATTGCAGGATGCCAGAGGAGTACCACCACACTAAGGCCAGCGTTCCCAGCGTTCCCTCCCCCTTTACCTTCAGTAATACAATCAGGTCCATTAAGTAGAGCAATAAATACAAGGCATAGACTATATCAGCTCTGCAGGGTGACAGATAATGGTCCTTCTCCAGAATATAAATGTATTTACCTGGGTCAGCTGGTACTACAGACAATACAGTAACAGGCCAGGGCAACACCTCAATAATATGCCTAAAGTAGCTTCCAGTGTCCTCTGATACCTTTAGCCCATTTTGGGCGGGAACCCCTTTTTGGTGTTCGTATTATGTTATGCTTTAGCTATTGATAAATAGCAGATCTACAAGCTCATAGCGAGGTCTGCTATTTTTGAAAAATCGAAGAATGACTGACATATAGAAACAGCTTTTTGAGTGGTGCAACCACTCCCAAGGAACAGCAATGTCAGTGTTCACCTACTGTATGTGTTGGTTCACCCATATATGTGACGTTAATGAGCACCAGTATGAATGAGTACCAGTAGGGGCGCTGTTGTGCCAGAAACAGAGAGAGAGAGAGACAGTGTTGTGCACTGTTGCCTGCTAATGAGAGAGAGAGAGAGGGGGGAGAGAGAGAGGGGAGTTGCACCACTCAGTTCACACGGGTGTGATTTTCAGAAAACTGTCAGGATTTAAGAGACATTTTTTTAAATTTCGACGCCAGGTCCAAATGTGTTAGTGTGCATGGTGCTGTCCAACTGGGCCGTGCCCCGGCCTGTGTGTGGTCGCCTCTCAGTCCCACACATGGTCTCTCTCACCGTCATGGGCGTCCTTGGAGCATAGAGGTGATGTAGAGAGGCCATTAAAAAAAAAGAAGGAAAGGCACTTAAGAGAATTGAGATGTAAAGCCATCCAACGGTCCCCTCTGTTAACACCTCTCACAGGTGTACCCTCGACCGCCGCTACGAGGGTCTGGGGAAATTAGAGAGAATGAGACACACAGAAAGAGAGGATAAAAACCCTGTGAAAGAATACAAAGACAATAGGACGCATGATGGATGTCTGGAGAGCTGGAGGAGTGTGTTCTGTTCGGGGCAGAAAAAGAACACTTTCTCAGAGTATTGATATCTGCAGGAGGCGAAGGAGAACAATTAAACACAACAAAAATCTTGTTTTTTTCCTCTGTTGCCTTTTTTATCAGCTGGTGCAGAGAGAGAGAGAAGAAGTGCTTTTCTCCTGGCAAATTGAACCCATGCCTGTGCTAGAACACGGCTCAGCTAATGACACTGCAAAGATATTGTCCTACACTCTCTAATCCGTGTTATACGTTTTCCATAGAGTGCTATATAGGCCTTGGGTGGCTGTTAGCCTGTGTAGGTCTGTGACATGGCCTATTCAGCAGCTCATTAGAGAAATGGGTTGAAGCTGGCGTGCTGCCCCTCCAGACATAGACGCGCACACACACACACACACACACACACACACACACACACACACACACGCACACACGCACACATGCACACTTCCCCCCCCTTGGGGACCTTGTGATTATGTGTTAGTGGAGTGCATGTGTATTAGGGCTGTAAAGCAATGATCACACACGGAGCTGCGCTGTGTATTCGTTTTAATTAAGACCAATGCTGAAACAACAAGGTACAGTAAACGCGTGCCTGCGGTATGATTTCGGAGCACCTGTCTTCCCCATGTAAACACACACTTCAGAAGAAACGTAGAAGTTGTGTGTGTGTGTGTGGGGGGGTGGGGGGCATGACGTCGCCGGCGCCGCCCTCCTGGGGAATGGGATGGTGCAGCGCGTTACGTTTTAGCCGTGATGAGATCTGACAGCCTGACAGGACAGAACAACGTGTTCTGATTCATGTAAAAAGAGGTGGCTGGGTTTATTTTTTTCTCTGTGAACGTCTCATTAACACTGTTGGCTCTCTGGAATCTGTTAGCTAACAGCGGCATGTATTCCCCCGATGGACTCCAGTCTCTCCACCAAGAGACTCTAATTAGGACATCTCGCTTTTCAGCGCCGGGCCGACTGAGAAGGGCCCCCACCTGGTAATTACAGAGGCCCTGGCCGGGCCCCCAGGCGAGTGATGAGGAGGGACCCTAAACAAGATCACAAACAAGATTTAATTAAAGGTTCAGCGGCCTCTCTCTCACGTGGCACAGACACACGGCATGATCAAATCAATGATCTCTTGGATCGTGGATGTCGCTGATTCTGATTTGAAATCGAGGAGGTATTGATTTGGACTAATGGTAATGTATAGTTCTCTCTCTCTCTCTCTCTCTCTCTCTCACCCGGCCCAGGTAGAGGCCCTTCTCAGAGATGGGATTGCCTCCTCTGCACTTTGCCAACTCTCTCATAAGCTCATTGCATTTGCCTCCCCATGCCAACGTCTTACTTAATTAGCCCGCACATTTTTACGGGCATAAATCGCTTCTACATCACTGCCAGCCGAGTGCGCCGCAAAGTGGGTCGATCATATATTATGTTGATCCTCCTTGGCGCAGTTAAAGCCATACATTACATTTGAATTTGTCGAAGAGCTGAGGCCCCCTGGCATCATTCTTCTTTGTCGTGCTGTCAGCGCTAATCTCTCCCCGGGGAGATCTGCTCTGCCGTCAGACTAGTGCCCCCAGATCGGATGAGTAAAAGGGGATGGATGGAGGGATGAAAGACGGAGGTATACAGAGGCAGAACACACCCCGACTCTCTCTCTCTGTCCCTCTCTCACTCTCTCTCTCTCTCTCTCTCT
>NC_137882.1:23663677-23741177 GCF_963924005.1 Protomyctophum bolini
CTCATCATCTTACTCTGTGCCTCCCCTCCTCTCTCCTCATCATCTTACGAGACCCCCTCCTCTCTCCTCCTTATCTCAAGATCAGTGGGTGAAATTCTACTTCCCAATTGTTTCAGAGTCCTGCCTCAGGGCGGACCAGTAGGTAGAAAGCTGTCGTTCCCTGATATCATCGCTAGGGACACATGCAGGAACTGGGGGTGGCAATGAAGGACCGGTAAATGGTGCATTTATATAGCGCCTTTATCCAAAGCGCTTCACATAGATTGTGCATTACATTCACCCATTCACACACACATTCATACACTGATGGCCGTGGAAGCCATGCAAGGCACCAACCAGCACATCGGGAGCAATTAGGGGTTCAGTGTCTTGCCCAAGGACACTTAGACATGTAGACAGGAGGAGGAGCCGGGATTCGAACCGCCGACCCATGGATCATTGGACAACCTGCTCTACCTCTTGAGCCACAGTCGCCCCTGTCAACCGGGAAGTCTGGCGTAGCATTGTGGAATCCATGATCTCGACCGCGGTCGAAAAAGGATGATGATGATGATGAGAAATACAGAAGGCAGAAATGCTCTGTGTTGGTAGAGAAACAAATCCAACGGTATATTAGCAGCAGGTATAAACTCACAGTCTTGTGGATCTGGGCTGGCTCAGCGGTCCAGGCACCTTGGCTGGTTTATCCAGCATGACAGCGTGTCGCAGGTTTGAGTCCCGATCCCGACGAACTTTGCGTTCGAACTTTGTGTCCCCCCCCATCTCTCTCCCCATTTCCTGTCTACCTACTATACAGTACATCTCTCAATAAAGGCAAAAAAGCAAAAAAAAAAACAGTGTTGTGAGATTAAAGTGGTATCGTTGAAGAAAGCAATGTAAAAGCAGCACAATATTGTATCACCTCCCTTGTGCATGATATAAAGCGTCTTTGGGTACTCAGAAAAGCGCTATATAAGTTTGAGATATTATTATTATTATAAACGGTAGGTGTACCATGCAACTGTGCATACACTTCTGTTAATGTGATCCACGGTATAGTCATTAACCATTATGAACTATAGCGTCCTTATTCTGAGACAAACATTCTGCTAAAATAGCAGCTCTACAATAGCCACAACACCAGCTTGTAGTTTGGTATATAGAGTAGACTAATGGGTTATAGTGACATATTGTTAGAGTAAAGACATAATGTGTGTAAGCAAGTTTCATACTGCACTGTAGGCCAACTGAAGCATGATGACGTATGCCTGTTTAAAGTTTGCATTTTGGTTCCCGTTTGGCCACTTGGGGTAAGATTTGTTTCAGCTGGCTGTCCATTGTTGTGTGCTAAAAGCTGTCCTTCAAAATAAATAGCTATAGCCATCCTTGGAAAAACATTATCCTTGGAAAAACAATATAGCATTCTTAGCTTGAGTCCCTCTCTGGCTCTGAAGTGTCTTTTGGGAGAAAGGTGGTGTCGGCAGCTGGCATGGTGCAAGTGGAATGTTCCCATGGCTGGGGGGGGGGGGGGCGTCCCATCCACGGGTGGTCCGACCCAAGTACCCAGTGTTGTTCAAGTTACTTTTAACAAGTAATTAGTTATAGTTAGAGTTACTAGTCTGAAAAAGTAACTAATTACTTTACTAGGTCTTTTTAAAGGATATACACTAGTATATATAAGATTTTCTAATTCAGACACATTTTGTTTTCAAGAAAAAAATATTCCCTAATGTCACTGGTCCAGTTGTGGTTTGTTTTAAGCTCTAGTCTAAAAAACTGGAATAGAACACCAAAAAATCCAAAATCACAGACAATATCCAGTGATCCGTTACAAGTTACAGCAAAATGTATGTAAAGTAAGGATGTTAGTTCCAACACTGGTCCTACCTGGGCCTATAGGCCCACCTATGTCTGACCTGGGCCCAGCCACTTATTATGATGACAGTAGCGTCCTTGCATAACATAATGTGAATGCAATCACTGCATTCAATTTAGCAAAATATGTCAGTGGGTGTATTATTATTATTCATCTTTATCTATTTGGATCCGAAGCCACTGGCACTGCCTATAGTTTGTCCATCTGTACCTGCATAGATTGATTGGCCATGCCTGTCCATTCTGTACCTGCATAGATTGATTGCTCATGCCTGTCTGCCTGAGGCCTGTCATCATGTGCTTGTTTCTAGAATTACAGATTTGTTTTTCTTCACAGAAACTTGCATCTTTGTTTATGATTAAATATTAATGAGAAGCCTCTCTGAGACTTCAGCTTTACTGGGCAACTCTACAACAGCGCCCGCCCTTCATTATGGATTACTACATGATTGAAGACATCAAAGGTCAGAATTGAATTGTAATTTTTGCTGAATGGATTTTCATTGATTGTGCCCATGCTGTCTGCTGCTATGCTATGGGGTGCTATCCATGTTGTCTGCTGCTATGCTATGGGGTGCTATCTTGCTAATTTGTAATTTGGAAGTGAGTTGAAAGAAACTATAGCTGTTGTTACACTCTGGGAGAGAGTGTGCATGTTGTTGTTTTATGGTTGTTGAGGAGCACTCCTATGTCCAGCTTTGAGGATTTGTGTAAACAAACATTGTGTAAACACAAACATTGTGTAAACACAAACATTGAATGCCATTGACAATGGATGGCCTGTTTGAAATGTTTGTTGACAATGGATGGCCTGCTTTGAATGTTTGTGTAAACACAAACATTGAAGACAAAAGTGTGATTTTTGAGTGGTGCAACCACTCCTACAACCACAAATGTCCATGTACCTGTGTATACCTGTGTCTATGAGCACCCGTGTGTGTGCGTGCACCAGTGGTGTGCGCACGCCCCCGCACACCCGTGTGTGTGTGTGTGCGTGCACCAGTGGTGTGCGCACGCACCTGTGTAATTTCTGACTGCCACGGTCTGTGGGGGTCTTCTGCTAAATAAATAGCGTCAATGCTAGCGAGCTAAAATATAGCCATCCTTGCTCTAGAAAGCACCAATGTTTCCATCTAGACCACCGGATAATCAGCAAAGACCTCCGAACATTGCGCTAATTGACCAAACCATGGAGATCTCCGTAGATTAGGAGTTGTTCAGCTTTTAGTCTGCCTGTATAATGGTAGGTGGACGGCAGTGCGCATGCGCGATCCGGTCTAAGATCGCTAAAGCAGGAAAGGCCGAGCCAAAATCCACTGTTGCGCAACCCAGTCTAGGATCGCTAAAGAAGGAAAGGCCGAGCCAAAATAATAATGAAAACATAGTTCTCATTTCTCAGCGACGCGGATTGATATCCATAATAAAGCTAAACTGACCGAGCAGAGAGAAAGAGAAAGAGAGAGAGAGAGAGAGGAGGGGGGAGAGAGGGGAGTTGCACCACTCGGTTCACACAGGTGTGATTTTTACATTTACATTTGGGAATGTGATGGGAGTGTGTCTTGTAGCATTCTGACATTACACCTCTCAATCTCTAAAACACCTGACTTCATATTTTTAGGAAATTGAAGGCAAAAATGAGTTAATTAATTAATGCCAAAAGTTTAGTGCCCAGACAGATCTTCCACTACGCATCACATCACAAAGCATTGTGACATTGGTGGTTGTTGTGAATTTGTGCTCTGCTGTTTGCACTGTAATCTGTGTCTGTCTGTCTGAGTGGCTGTAATTCTTGCATTTTTATGTCACACCCTCTGAATCGTTAATTGGCTTATAGAGGCTTCCCTTTTCACATACAAACAACTGGATTTTAGATATTGGTCCATAGTTTGTGTGTTGAATGTTTCATGCAGATTGCAACATACAATTAAAAATCACACCTGTGTGACTGTGAACTGAGTGGTGCAACTCCGTGTGGTGGTCCCCGGAACTTCCAGACCCACAGGAACAGTTCCTGTGGGTTTGTTTGGTCACCATCAGTGCTGGCACTGCTCTCTAGAATAGATGGAGGGTGCCCAACACTGTAGGCGGGGTGCTTGTTCCCGTTATATTGCACGTTTATTGTAGCCTATGTGTTTGGCGCCTGAAATATTTATTGAAAATTCATTTGAAAAGCAGTAGGTACTAATTGTAGATCAACTCATATGGTTTGCCTAACAAGCCTCTCTCTCCCTATACTGTACAAGCCTCTCTCTCCCTATACTGTACAAGCCTCTCTCTCCCTATACTGTACAAGCCTCTCTCTCCCTATACTGTACAAGCCTCTCTCTCCCTATACTGTACATACTGTACAGTAGATACCTGGGCTGCCATCTTCTAGTTCTTCCTCCTCTTCTACGTGACTCCCTAATTTCCCCTGGCAGTCATAATTCCCTCCTTCCGCTTTCTCTCAACAATTAGTCACATAATACACACACTCATAAGTCAGGCAAATATGAAGTCTCCATGCTTATCCAGTCATACTGACATGGCAGAGACTTGGAAGGAAAGCACCTGTTGTTTGTGAAGCTAGTATAGCCAGGGAGCCAGTAGCCTGTAGCCAAAATAGAACCAGTGTGAAGTGAAGGGCGCTAATATATTAAAGTCTAACTCATGTTGCTATGATTAGGTGATGTAATGGTGATGGTACAAACATTAAACCATGTCGTCCCTCAAAAACACAAATAAAAAGTACGGCATGACATCACAGGTAAAACCCTATTCCTTGAGCTTTTGGGCCTGTGGCTCCTCGTAGTGATTATCAGCAGTTTCACTTGTCCTCCCCAACTTCTGCACACACACACACACACACACACACACACACACACACACACACACACACACACACACACACACACACACAGGTCTAATCTGCTGTTATGACTAGCAGAGAGATCCATATGGCAGTACAGATGTTGTTGTTTTTTACCAAAGTTAGTATAGTTTATTTTGTTTGGACTCGTTTTCAGTTTATATTTTGATTCGAGTTTGCAAGTTTACTTTGAAATGTTTGAATTATTTTTTTTCTCCCATTTTTTTATGGCGATATAGGGTTGTGGAAAGGCTGGCCGATGGCCAGAGGCTCCATGAAGTAGACAGGTCCACAAGGCTGAGACAAAGACCCTGTTTTGGGCCTCTCGTCCACACACAAACATATAGTTTTCGGTCACTATAAAACAGGCATTTTTGTAAATGGATAAAAAAAAGTGAAGACTTTCTAAAATATCTGTTTAGAAAAAGTATCCATATACGCGTAGTGAAGGCCAAAGATTAAGGGTATATAGTGTGTTTCAAAGGGGTCCAGTGAGGGGGGTCAGAGGTCATTTAAAGGCTGGACACAACATCCCCAAGCATGAGAAATAAGGAGGAAAGTATCATTAGGGTAGGGGGGCGACGCTGTCAAGATGATGGAGGGAAAGCTCACTGATTGTCTCAGCGATAGCCTCTCAGCGCGCGTCGTGAGGTAACTGAAACTTAGAGAGGGCAGAGAATTGGTCCCCGAAGAGTTCAGCTGTTGCGTTGCTGAGTGATGTGCATTTCAGCCTGATATCCATGACTGCATGACGCCCTTTGTCCTGTAACACAACCTCTGTCTATAATAATTTATATCTCTAGGTGTTTAATCCATTTTGGCCGGGAACCCCTTTTGGTATTATGTTATAATTTAGCTATTGAAAAATAGCAGATCTACAAGCTCGTAGCGCTCCACTCGGTGGCGCGCTACGAGCTTGTAGGTCTGCTATTTTTGAAAAGTCGTGAAAATGTGCCTGAAATCTTTGAATATATCTTCTTTCAGAGCGAGTTTTTTACTCAAATCTTTGCTACTGAGAGGGTCCCTGGAACTACATATTTCCACATGGGGGTCAGCGGCCAATTACATATATATTTTTGGGGTTCCTTGACATGAATATGTTTGAGAACAACTGACATAGAAACATGGGTTTTTAATAAAACTGTCACGATTAGAAGACTTTTCTTTTAAAAATATTTCGACGTCAGGCCTAAATGGGTTAAACACCTAGGGATATATTAAATGTATCAATTAATACAGAAAATGACCAACATATCTTGATAATACACAATACATTTTTGTTGTTTGGCATTGGGTGCTTCTTTGTTCGGAAAAACCCAGACAGTTTTAATTATTTCCAGGGAGATACATTTTTTTTAGTGCACTTGTCCCTTTTTCAAGTTCAAATCAACAAATCCGTTTTTGATAGGCAAATTGTTTTTATGCTCTCCAAATTTGCACATTGCACTCAAGTGGTCATGTACTCGATTCGTCCCACGTACTGTACTAGCAGCACTTTAACCCATTATGGGGGGCGGGAACCCCTTTTGGTGTTAGCATTATGTTATGCTTTAGCTATTGAAAAATACCAGATCTACAAGCTCATAGCGCACCACCGAGTGGCGCGCTACGAGCTTGTAGGTGTGTTTTTTTTTGAAAAATCGAAGAACGACTGACATAGAAACATAGCTTTTTCAGAAAACTGTCAGGATGTAGAAGACATTTATAGAATCTGATCTTAGGTCAAAATGGGTTAAGCACAATGAAACACGTACACTACCAACCTGTCACATGATGCCACTACTGTACCAACAATGTACATGTACAGTTCAATGTGTCTGAGGGCCTGTCTGGAAGCCCTACAGTAACTCTCCCATCAGTTTTTGAGTGAATACCAAAACATCTCTGATTTTTGAGTGGTGCAACCACTCCAAGGAACAGCAATGTCTGGGTTCACCTATGTGTTCACCTATGTGTCAATGAGCACCAGTATATGACTATGAGTACCAGTAGGGGCGCTGTTGTGCCAGAAACAGAGAGAGAGAGAGATAGTATTAGTGCTGCACTAGTTGCCACGGGTGTGTTTTTGTAACATGTGAAACATTCGTGTGAATCGTGTCATCCTGAAACATAAATAAAATAAACGTAAATGTTCTGTGTCTTGTCTGTGTTTAATGGTCACCACAATGCTTTTCCAATGGGAGTCACATGGTTTGACCAAACATTTGTGTTTTGATGTCTGTGTTCTCCCCATCAAACAAAAAAATGTTTGGTCAAACCAAGTGACTCCCATTGGAAAAGCATTGTGGCAGCAATTAAACACAAGACAAGACACAGAACATGGGTTTGATATGTGTTTATGAGGCCTCTGAGATTCGGTGTAGAGGAGGGAGGAAAGGAATGGCCCTGAAAATAGACCTCTGGGGGACCCTGGGGGACCCTGGTCAATGTATGTGTGGTTTAAAATAGACCTCTGGGGGTCCCCCATATGTATACATTGACCCCGGTCAATGTATTTGTGGTTTAAGTGGTTAAATTGATGAAGAGATGGAAAAAGGAAATAAAGGAAGGACAGATACAGGGTGAAAAATACACTCTGCTCCAAATGACTTTTTGTATGGAGGACAAAAAGGTGAACGGCTATAAGAAGGCGTAAAGAGATGTCACGCCCTTTTATGGGCTTATCCATGTGACCGGTGGCAGCCAATGAGCTGAGAGGGGGACGCAGAGGCCAAGGGGGGGGGGGGGGTCTGCTCCTCTCGGAGGATGGGACGGGACAATGGGATTACAATAAAATACTTACTTTTCAGGAAATGGATCAAATGTTATTATTATAGTCACAAGCATACGATTGCTTTTCATTGCGTGATTTAGTATTATATTGTGATTCATTGTTTTCTTTAGTTTTCAAATATTGCAAATATACAGCTATTTTTACTTTTGTGTATACTTTGTGGTGTGTGTGTGTGTGTGTGTGTGTGTGTGTGTGTGTGTGTTGGCAGAATCAACAGCACAAACCTATGACGGCTAACTATATATTTTTCTTTCTGTCCCCACGCACACACGCACAAACACACACAAACACGTGTTCACGTGCACGCGCCCATGCAGGCATGCAGGTGGATAGGTGGGTGGGTGGTAGGATTTCAAAGAGAGGACAGTTTAATTGAATTTCGTGGAGCCCTTTGTTATTCCAGTCATGATTGAGTACTGGTTTATGTTGTCCCAGCAGTGTGGGAGGGCCGGCCATACCTGAGAGAGAGAGAGAGAGTGTGTGTGTGCGTGCATGTGTGTACTGTGTGTACTGTGTGAGCGTGCGCGTGGTAGGTGAGTGCGGTTGCATAGTGTTTTTCTAGCTGAGCTGCAGGCCCTGTGTGGTAACGTGGCGGGAAGTGGTGAAAGTCGGCCCTGAAACTTACCCCGAAAGGAAAGCACGAAACTCTCAGACAAGTGTGTGTGTGTGTGTGTGTGTGTGTGTGTGTGTGTGTGCGACTGTGCGTGTGTGTGTGCGTGCCTGTAGCGTACACACATGTGTATCTGTGTGTGAAGGGGTTAATTACGAGGTGAGCGCAGCTAAAGGCACCAGTAGATAATAATAAACCAGTGGGACATTTGATTTGTAATAAGTGTGTGTTTTGTTTGTGTGCAGAATGAGTGAACAACAGAATAAGCACGTGTAGTCGTAGAGCTGCTGGATTCATTGTTATTGTTGCAAAGATAACTGAAGCGTGCTCTGGGGAGGAGAGAGAAGAAGTACACTCCATTATTACTGAAGTCCACTGGTATGAGCAGAGCCTGTGAGGGAGCCGTGCTATTCAGTAGAGTACAGAGAGAAGGTGATACGCTTTGCAATTCTCTTAGCAATTACAAGCCTAAACGGCGATGCATAAATTTCATTTATAGATAGATTCACTGACTCTTCTTATCTCCGTGAAACACTGTAATAGGATTCAGCTGGGAAGTTAGAAGAAAAGGGATACGTGTGTGTGTGTGTGTGTGTGTGTGTGTGTGTGTAATGCATGCATCACCACAGTACATTATCTGTACAGTGGGCGCGTGTGTGCGTGCGTGCGTGTGTGTGTGTGTGCGTGCATGTGTGTGTGTGTGTGTGTGTGCGTGTGTGTGCAGGTAGTGATGGCAGAGGGTGAACAGGATTCCGGGCCTTAATGACCAGGACAAGGACATCCAGAGACCTTATAGATCCACTTAGACCCTATTATTACGTGGTTGATCGGGTGTCCCTCAGGGCTATGCGCTAGTGTTTTGTCTGTTCTCGCTCTACAGTAAACGTCTGTTAAAATAATATTATGTTGATCTGCAATTTTCTGCAAAGGTTTGCCCAGAATATACAGAATACAGATGCATGGGCTTCACATGGTTGACGTGATACTGATTGGTGTGTCTGTACTCGGGTACAGGGAAGGGTAATTCTCCTGGGAGGACCTTTATGCTATGAACTAAATGCAGCACAATGACAATCCAATCACCCTTTACTCCCCCCCCACGCGCACACACACACACACACACACACACACACACACACACACACACACACACACACACACACACACACACACACACACACACACACACACACACACACATCAAGGCGTTCTTGCTGACCTCCTGAAATGGCGTGTTGAAATGTTTTGACCGATACGATTACTCAGAAAGTGGATAACTCAGCCACTATACTCGTGTGTGTGTGCGTGTGTGGGTGTGTGTGCGCGTGCGTGCGTGCGCTACAGTATTTGAGGTCATATTACAAGATCCACCTCCACTAGGCCATAGTATGATTCCTTTATAGAACGAAACGGTGAAATATACTGACACAGACACAGAGGTGGTCTGCAGGTTTCTGTTCTCCCTTTCGGCCCATAAAATCTAAGCAATGTATTTATAATGATTCTCTCTCTCTCTCTCTCTCTCTCTCTCTCTCTCTCTCTCTCTCTCTCCCCCCACGTCCCACAGATCATATGAGTAGATTAATAGATTCTCAGCTATATGCATGAGCCTCCCTCGGACCACTGCGTTAAAAATTGCGCTCTGAAGCGGCAATTTGTCACATGGAGTATAGCATTAACCTGCCCCTTTCTCACCCACACACGGACACGCACGCACGCACACACACACACACACACACACACACGCACACACACACACACACACACACACGCACACACACACACACACACGCACAGGTCTCTGTGTATACGTTCTGGTATTTAGTGGTTGAGTAAATGAACATGATATTTAAGTGAGTGCCATTTCCTGAGCTCTGAGGTTCAGTCCTTCCTCCTCCTCCTCCTCCCGGCTTTTCTCTAAATTTCCCCGGGGAGCGAGCGTTGCCCCTGCAGGGTTTGGCTGTGTGTCAGAGCGCCGGGGCTACCGTGATACTTCATCAGGGGTTTTTGCTCCATTATTGGCAAGAGCACTCCATATCCTCTTAGCAGTTATAGCTTTTCAATTTTCCTTTGAAACGCTGAGACCAGCAGAACATATGGCAATACCCGGCTTAAAGTCCTGCTTTCAAACTGAAAGCCTATAAAATGTCCGGGAGTCCTAAAACGTTAAGGCTATAGGCAGCACTTGCCTTGTTATTCTATCTTTAGCGAGTCGCGCGTGTGTGTGTGTGTGTGTGTGTGTGTGTGTGTGTGTGTGTGTGTGCGCGCCACCGAGATGGACATACTGTAAAAGTGATTTATAATAGGCACAATTACCAGAGGCTGTTGGTCTGGTTGACACAATAACGTGTTGGTGGATCTGTGCTATGAAGCACTATCTCAGTATGCCGCTTACTCCATCCACAGTTACACACACACACACACACACACGCACACGCACGCACGCACGCGCTACACGTGTCGTACACACATCCTTCACTGTCTCCCAAGGCCCATTCAGCAAGTTGGAAGAATCAACAGCACAAACCTATGACGGCTAACTATACACTTTTCTTTCTGTCCACCCCCCCATCCCCCCCCCCCCCCCCCCCCCCCCCCGCATACACTACACATGCCCGCACACTGTACTTGTACTGTACATTGACAATAAATTGAATCTCACACACATACACACACACAAACACACATTTACAAACACTTTCACACCAACACATACCGGCATATACAACAAAAGATCATGCATGCAAGCTCCCACAATCCTGTGCGCGTACAGTACACATACAGTAGGCTTTTTCCACATTGATTACACTATTCTCACTCCATCCACAGACAAAGGGAGACTCTGCTCTGCGCTGGATCCCCTTCCCACACTTTCACACCCACACCCGCTTTCATCTTCTCCACTGTAGAAGCACACTGACTGCAGCATATCTTTGCTTTTACTAAAAACACTATAGCCTCAAAATAACCCCCACACCCACTTTGTGCAGCAGAGAATAGACTATTCTAACGCCACATAGGCCCAAAGAGAGAGAGAGAGAGAGAAAAGCTCAATTTCTACTATATACGGGTAAATAGAATTAGGCATAGGGAGTGGTTGAGAGGGAGGACGATCAGTTATGTTGACTAGCTATTGTATCATTTTCAGCTTCTCAACAGGCTATATGGATTTTCAGTCCATGCCATTACTAATTCATGCAGGGAGGGCTGGGCCGTGCGGGAGGGCTAGACCCCGTATAGGAAACCTAATCTGGATCAATAAGTTTGACCTTGGGGCTGGGTTGGGCTGTATTAGGCTGGGCTGGCCCACCCAACCGTGCAGGGTTAAGACGGATCACTTGTACCGGGAGAGATTGGGTTCAGTGGCCTGCATGGAAAGTGCTATATGAATATGACGCCCATAACTCTCAGAGTTACACAGGCCTGAATAGGACCACGGCGTTGCGCTGCATACATACTCCAGGTTTTGAGGTGATAACCTACTCACCGCGGTGGTGGTCGGGTAATCTACAACTTGATGTCACTTAAGCCGCGGTGATAAGCGACTCACCTCGGCTCTCACCCCAACACATCTCTCTGTTTTTGCTAAACCGACATGACGTAAAACTGGAGTAGGCTTATGCCCATTTAGACCTGTGGACGATTGTAAAAGAAGAAAAAAAAGACTTGACAGTTTTCTGAAAAAAACTATGTTTCTGTCAGTGCAGGTGCTCAATATTTCATGTCAAGGACCCCCAGAAACTATATGTAATTGGCCCACCGACCCCCATCGGTTGAAAAGATGTTGTTCCAGGGTCCAGGGAGGGACCTCCCAGAAGCAAATATTTGAGTTAAAAACGTACGCTCTGAAAATAATATATATATTCAAAGATTTGCGCCACATTTTCACGATTTTTCAAAAAAATAGCAGACCTGCCAGCTCGTAGCGCGGCACTCGGTGCTGCGCTATGAGCTTGTAGATCTGCAATTTTTCAATAGCTAAAGCATTAAGGGGTTCCCGCCCCGAAACGGGTCAAATTTGGACCCCTGAAGGTGCCTGTACCCCACTTTGAGAACCACTGATTTAGCCACTTAGCATTAGCATTGAAACCTACCCATTGAGAACCACTGATTTAGCCACTTTAGCATTAGCATTGAAACCTATACCCATTAATGATGGCCTAATTAAATATCGTCAGCACTCTGACATTGGACAACATCACAGAAACGACGTGTGTAATTGATGTATTTTATTGTGAGATGGGGAGTCATAAAAAAAGAAAAAACTAATAAACAAATAAAAATAAACAATCACTATAAAAAAAATGACCATCATGGGGGGCGTGGTCAAAAAGGAGATAAAGGACATAAAAAGTGGGTGTGGCCTCGACATCATCAACATACAAGGTAACAAATTGGCACCAAATAAAAAGGTATAAGAACATAGGTCAAAGGTCAATATTAATTTGGCTTGCGGGGGAGGAGGAGGGGGGGTAGTTCTTGTGGTTAAGGATCATCCTTCAATACAACGGCACACTCATGCTATTACACATACAATTATTATTAATTTTTTTCTCAAAAGTTCAGTAGCTTTGTATTAGGGAGGGCGACTGGCAAAAAAAAAAGAAAGAAAAATATAACGAGAATGAGAATGGATGCAAGAGAGAGGTCACACGGGTTCCGATCTAGGACGCGCCTTTGATCCTTTCGTTTCCGAGAGAAACAACATTTTCATTTGTTCAAAAATCCATATTTTCATTTGTTCAAAATACCATATACTTCACTTTGTTCGAAATTCCATTCATTTGTTCGAAATACCCCATACTTCATTTGTTTCTAAATTCCATACATTATTGGTTTGTATGCTATTATACCAATACTTCATTTGCTTGATATAATATATCATACTTCCATTTGTTCGAAATACCAATACTTATGAGTGCCCAGAATCTCACTGTTTCCAGCTTCGTGTAGTCACTCACTCGCCTTTTGACAGGTTTTGTTTCTTCATACTAAAATATATTATCGTATTAATACAAACTACAGTATTGTACACTACATAAGTGTAATAAATAACCATAAAGAAATGTAAAAAAATAAGACACATAAATATAAAAGTTTCTATAACTACAGACAGACATACCCATATCAACGTGGGGGGGGGGGGGGGGAGGCGTGGTTGGATAATACTGCCATTGCTGAAAACATACAGTACGCAAACAACAAAAACTCAACATAAAACAACACAAAAAAACTCAAAACAACAAAAGATCCAAAAAAACTAATACTGACAGGTAAAACAAAAACATTTGAATTAAAGTCCTGGGATTCATATTTTGCCTACATGTAATTACCTGAAGAGAGAGAGAGAGCATTTCACAACGTCGTTAAGCCTAATTCATGCCCCGTTGCATGAATACGCTGTCATGCTGCGAAGTATGAATTGGGCTTTAAAGGACCACGTCACCACTTTTCAACCTATCTTCAGATAATAGGTCCTCACTAATAATCATGATAAAATGGCATGATTTGATTTTCTACTCAGTCTGTGTCTCATAGGAGGGCTGTGGGCAGTTTAGAAACCGTCTTCCAGTGACATCATCATTAGGCAAGATTTTTTTACAAAAATGTTTAGATTTTCATTTTCAAAGAACCTGCAGTTTCTATTAGCTTGTATTCCCCATCGATGATGTCACTGGAAGACGGTTTCTGAACTGCCCACA
This sequence comes from Protomyctophum bolini, assembly GCF_963924005.1. NCBI lineage: Eukaryota > Metazoa > Chordata > Actinopteri > Myctophiformes > Myctophidae > Protomyctophum > Protomyctophum bolini. The sequence goes on from NC_137882.1 coordinate 23,677,465, forward strand.
GCCCTCCCATGAGACCGAGTAGAAAAAAATTGCGCCATTTTTTTTTCAAGATTATTAGTGAGGACCTATTGGTTGAAAAGTGGTGAAGTGGTCCTTTAAACAAGTGCACTGAACGGGGGAGTTGGGAGGGGATGGGGAGGGGGAGGGGGGGGGGTAATGGGGTAAAAGGTACACTTTGTAAAAGCAGGATTCAATAATACTTTACAGTTACAAATCATACTTCATATCGCCCATTGGAAAATATGTGCATCATAAAGTCCTCTTAGTCACTTGATTGCTCTGATTTAGAAAGAGAAGTAATTAACTTGTCTAGTAAAAATCTACATGAATATGCAGTACACTAACAGTTCTACTCTATATATCAGGTCTAGTGGTGAGCCAAAATCAACAGTATATCGGCTTATTAGTTGACAGCTTGAGCTGCAATCAAATCTGTGGCCCTGGCAAATTCTGACCGCAGCTGCTATAAGTAGATTCAACAGCAATATTCAATGGCACTTTTGATATGCATGTTACTCGTCTTCGTGTTCTGTATTTTTTTGCATAAGGCTGGGAGTGGGGGGGTGGTCAAGGAAGGAGGGAGGGAGGGGGAGGGGCGAGTTGTTTCTCTGCCCTCGCCCCCCTCCCCCCCCTTCATACTGGACATGTAACACTGATTTAGTGAATCAAAAAGGAAATGGACGCCACCTTGAGAACAACGCTATATATGTACCTCTGTCGTCTAAAAGTAAACCAGACAGAACATGAATATCTCAACGGACCCATCCCACACTCTCCTTTCTTTTTTCTTTCTTTCTTCTCCTTAAGGCTCATAATCCATTAAAAACAAAAACAAAATAAAAAAAATGCTATGCTAGTAGTAACAATGTCTGCTAGCTTGCCGGCGTTGGTAACTCTATAGTGCGGTAATACTGAAGGGTAGACGACATAACTCAATTGTTCCATCCATAGGTAAACCAAAGCCACTTGTAGTGCACAGGACTTTCTTTTTTTTTTCTTTTATCCTTCCAACTTAATAAAATACTGATTTATTTTTTTCTTTTCTTTTCTTGTTCATTGGCAATAAAAAGTTATAGAAATATCTCCCAACTGTACAGCTTTTTAAAGGTTAAAATATGAATGATAAAATTAGTAACACTGATAAAAAGAAAAGACCCAAAGTTTGTTTTAGTAATAAAACATTATCTAAAACATGTCGGCTCTAGCTTCCAAAGTCTGTATAATGCATTTCCTTCATCGTTAAAATTCACGTTTTGTCTTCTTTTGTCTTTCTTATGTGTGTGTATATATATATATATATATATATATATATATATATATATATATATATATACCGTTATATAGACACACACATAAGTGAGACGTTCTCCTGCAGTAAAGTCACTAGTATTTTGTTCAGGCACACCTGGATTTCTACACAGTAGTGAACTGAAACGCATTTTTGTCCGAGCGAGCGAGAAGGACGTGCGTCTCCTGCTCTCATCCCGTTGCGGCCTCCCGTCTCCAGAGGGGAGAGATTGGGGTTCTGATTCCGTTCCGTCAGGGAGAGGGTCATAAACACGGGCTTTAGCCGCTCCATCATTCAGTTTCTGCTCCCTCCTCCTGCGGCGTCTGCTTCTCGTCTTCACAGACCTCGCCAGCGTCCTCGCCTCCCGCCGCACCCTCCTCCGCGACCTCCCCTCCCTCCCCTGATTCTGCGCTCTCCGCTGCCTCCGTCACCTCCACCCTCGCGACCTCCTCCTCCGCCTCCTCCACCCCCTCTTCAGACTCCTCTCCGGTTCCATTCTCCACCTGGCCGCTCTCGTCGTGCACCTCCTCCTCCTGCCTCGTGTCTGCCTCCTCCTCCTCCTCCTCTCTCTGTTCCTCCTGCTTGACTTCCATGCCCATCTCCTCCTCCTCCTCCTCCTCTGCCCCCACCACTACACTCTCCACCCCTTCCTCCATGTCCTCTCTCTCTGCGTTTTCATCCACGTCTTCCTTCCGCCCCTCCCCCTCCTCCTCCTCGTCTTCCTCGTCTCCCCCTTCGTCCCCGATCTGCACCACCTGGATATCGTCCATGTCCACGACGCCCTCGTCGTCTCCCTCCTCCTCCTCCTCCCCCCTCGCCACCGCCTCCCCGTCCCTCTCCGTCTCCTCCTCCTCCTCCAGCTCCTCCTCGCTCTCCTCGTCCTCTCGGGCGCTGCTCCCTCGGTCGTCCGAGTCCACGTGGGACGGGGGCGGCGAGGACTGTCTCAGAGCCGTCTCCATGTCCTCCTCCCTGGTCTCCTCCACCTCCTCCTCGGGGCTCTCCTGGCCCTCCGCGGCGCTCTCTCCCCGGGGCCCCTGCCCCGCCTCCTTCTTGCAGTAGGAGTAGCGGTGGTTCATGTGCTGCGAGTAGGAGCCCGAGTGCGAGAAGCGCTTGCCGCACTTGTCGCACTGGTAGGGCTTCTCCCCGGAGTGGAGGCGCATGTGCTCGATCAGGTGGTGCTTGTGTTTGAAGGCCTTCGTGCAGATCCCGCACTCGTGGGGGCGCTTCCCTGTGGAGGGCGAGAGAATAAAACACATCGTAAACAACTAAACATACAGCGGTCTCTGCGATGGAATACAGGGAAACAGGATGGAGGTCGTTGATTGAAATAGAGCACATGTGGTGAAGAGAAGAAGACCCCCACCCCCGCTCCCCCCACGTGGCTGCAATGCGAGAGCTTAACGGTGAAGAAGACCCCCACCCCCGCTCCCCCCACGTGGCTGCAATGCGAGAGCTTAACGGTGCTGCCAATGCCTGAGAAGCCCATGATATCCATCATCAACGTATCCAAGGAAAATAAATCCAAAACAATACAACAAGAAACCACAACAACATTCGTGCCTGAAAGGCTTGCAATGCAAGGCCACTTTATCCACACATCAGGGAACGGCCCAGTTTCAGCCTAGGTGAGGTCATCTGGAGCCGAAAACCGTAGTCGCTCGCCAGGTATCGCAGTAATAAAGCAAAGGGGGGAGAGCGTTGACCTGGGCTTGGCCCACGCCATCATACATCCACACACATCTCGGAGCGCGTTCCAAATCACTAGCAGAGCACGCCTGTTGCAACAGTCAGGACTTCTTTCACATGTGTGTATACGCTGTAGCTGCCAGGGTAGAGGTGGGGAGTTGGCGGAAAGACCTTCTTCTCAGACCTCTTCTGTGCGAGATTGAGTAATACCTATACTGGAATGGTGGGTGTCCACCCAAAACACTGCAACGTGTTGGAAATCCCCCTCCTTTTTTGACCCTGAGTCATCTCTCTCTCCCAGCAGCGCTCTGCTCAGCGCTGAGTGATAGTGAGAGAGACGTTTCCAGTCGGTCGCGTCGACACTTTAAGGCCCGTTTTTTAAAGGCTGCACGTTGTGCGTAGGCTCAGAAACACACCAGAGAGAAGAAGGAACACGACAGGGTGTGTTTTAATTACACCCACACCCAGTGGAGCTGCATGCTGTGTGCTGTATAATCGCTGGCGTCTGTTTGTGTGATTGTTTTGTTTGCTTGTTTGTCTGCAGTCACACAGTGATACATTGGACATAAGATTAATTGGTGGAAGGATCAGCTATTGATTGCTTGATTGATTGATTTATTTGAAAATCAGTCAAGGTCATAGTGCAAGGTCAACGTTTAGTCTCTACACAACGTGTTGGATCGAAAACGCCAATAAATTATTTTTGGGAGCATTCGAAACGGTGTGCAGAGACTTCCTCCTTCTCTGTAGAGCGTATCTCTTTTGTTCGAGCACCATAGACCCTGGCCACTATGGTAGTAAGTAGCCTTGCAGAGCCATGAGGCCCATATAGGGCAGGAGCCTATCTCCTGTTTCTGTAGCGTGAGGCAGCTTGATGTACAAGTACACCCCCTGGACATGACGCTAGTATGTCACAGGGACAACCCTTGAAGCAGAGTGTCAAGCAGGGAGGCACTGGGTCCCATTTTTAGAGTCTTTGGTATGACCCGGCCAAGGAACGAACCCCGGCCTCCCAGTCTCAGGGCAGACACTCTAACCACAAGGCCACTGAGCTGACCACTATGGGCGTTGTTGCATCTCCCAGGATGCACTGTACTGTCACTGTACTGTACTGTACCTGTGTGTTCATATTTGTGTCTCAGCAGCGAGCTGCTCTTCTGTACTGTACTGTACCGTACCTGTGTGTTCATATTTGTGTCTCAGCAGCGAGCTGCTCTTCTGGAAGATCTTGTCACACAGGTCACAGGCGTACATCCCGCTCTCCGTCTTCCTCATCTTCTTCCTGGGCGGTCCGGAGTCCGAGTCGTTCTGCTCCTCCATGGTGGACACGCCCTCGGAGCTGGTGTCCTGCTTCTCCTCCTGGGGGTGGGAGGGACGGGGGAGAGAGGTCAGAGAAACCAAACCACTAGGGTTGTCCCGATCCCATCTCTGATCGGATCGGGAGCAAAAAAACCCTGATCAGGACATCCCTGGTATCAATATAATATCCATATGTGACTAAATTTGACTGAGGGACTGCCATTGGATTTTTTTGAATTTTCGTTTTTTCATGTCATATGAAAGCAGGGAATCGTAGCTTCAAATTGACATAATTGGTTGTTCAGTTTTACCCACCAGTCTTGGAGATGTATTGCTTATAGAGTAATGTCTTGCAGAAAACAGCGAGTTGAGAAAACAGACTTGAAAGGTTCACTTCTGTGGTCTCTCACATTGCACCTAGCTACATGTTTAACCATTTATTTCATATTTATTTCAGCTCTGACATTCTCTAGTATGTGAAGAGTCTGCCTGTGCTATAAACAAATATGATTATATTAGTCACCATCCCTAGTCACAACCTTCCTTTTATTTTTTTTACTGATATTAATGAATCATCGAAATGTGATAAGCCCTGCCAAGTGAAATGGTTTTGAAGCTAGTCAGACTGTATAATGTGTGTGTGTGTGTGTGTGTGTGTGTGTGTGTGTGTGTGTGTGTGTGTGTGTGTGTGTGTGTGTGTGTGTGTGTGTGTGTGTGTGTGTGTGTGTGTGTGTGTGTGTGTGTGTGTGTGTGTGTGTGTGTGAGACAGGAAATTCTGCTGTGGGTCGACCCACGTCCACACATCCTGCTTACACTACTCTCTGGAGTCTCTGGTGAGATCCGAATCACCTACACACACAGAACGGCTCGTTTGACTTCATTTGTTTTCACTTTGGCCTGAAAAACTGGCCATGACTCAACGTGACTCCAACGCTCATACCGTGTTACTGTTCAATTACAAGCACATTGCTGAGAACACTGATAGCTTCCTTAACCCATTTAGGCCTTTAAAAATGTATTTTTTTCTGAAAAACCTCATGTTTCTATATCAGCGGTTCTCAATATTTCATGTCAAGGAAGCCGAAAATTATATGTATTTGGCCGCCGACCCCCATCTGAAAATATGTTGTTCCAGGAACCCTCCCAGAAGCAAAGATTTCAGTTAAAAATGTTCACTCTGAAAGAATATATATTCAAAGATTTGTGCCGCATTTTTACGATTTTTCAAAAATAGCAGACCTACAAGCTCGTAGTGCGCCACTCGGTGGCACGCTATGAGCTTGTAGATCTGCTATTTTTCAATAGCTAAAGTATAACATAATCCTTGAAACACCAAAATCCAGAATGGGTTAAATGACGGAACTGTATGAAACTGTATGAAACATTTTCGTACATTGTAAAACTTAAAATATAGAGCCAGCATATAATAAGAGTTGTTTAGTTTTTTTGCTGGCGTGGGACATTATTAAGGAACTGATACTGCATATATACGTTGCTAAGTTCTTTTTAACAGGCCAGGAGGTTCTGTGCCAATCCACTTAACATGAAAGCATAATACAACAACAATAAATCAATGGTGCAGGCCGAGGTGCAGCTTGGTTTAAACAGATTCCAACAGATCGATAAAGGGCTCCTGCAGTAAGTGCAAGCCTCATGTCTTCTGGGTTGACAGCCCAGAGAGAGATCGCTCATACCCACGGAGAGACCTGGATCCATCATTACAGGCCCATTAGGTGTCCGCCAAATGAACAACTATTAAGCCATTCTGGGCGGGAACCCCCTTTTGGTGTTTTAATTTAAAGCATTATGTTATGCTTTAGCTATTGGAAAATAGCAGATCTATAAGCTCGAGCTTGTAGGTCTGCTATTTTTGAAAAGTCATTAAAATGTGGCGCAAATCATTGAATATATATATATATTTCAGAGCGAACATTTTTAACTAAATCATTTGCTTCTGGGGGGGTCCCTGGAACTACATATTTTGAGATGGGGGTCCGTGGCCCCATAGAGAGAATTCTGGGGGTCCTTGACATGAAAAAGGTTGAGCAGCACCACTGACATAGAAACATAGGTTTTTCAGGAAAAGTTTTTTTTTTTAAACGACCTCAGTCCAAAATGGGTTAAGGGCTATCATTTTTACAAAGAGATGAATTCTGACATTTCTGTATATGACTTATTGATTTGGGCTTTTCTGATGGTTCTGGATCTATTGTATCTATCACGTCCTGACAAGTGTTGAACAGCGTGTGATAATGGTCTGGACTAAAGGCTTTTGGCAGATTTTCTCTGAAAAGGAGGGGGTTGGGAGTGGAAAACCCAATTGATTCCAAACAAACAGCAGACGTTGCTACAGTGTGAGGAGCATGCAGTGCTGCTATCAGTTACTGGATAGGCTGGGCCTTGACTTGCTCCAGTGCTGATATCAGTTAACAGGTTAGGCTGGACCTTGACTTGTTCCAGTGCTGCTATCAGTTAACTGGATATAGGCTGAGCCTTGACTCGTTCTCCAGTGCTGCTATCAGTTACTGGATAGGCTGGGCCTTGACTTGCTCCAGTGCTGATATCAGTTAACAGGTTAGGCTGGACCTTGACTTGTTCCAGTGCTGCTATCAGTTAACTGTATAGGCTGGGCCTTAATTGACTCGTTCCACTGCTGCTATCAGTTAACTGGATAGGCTGGGCCTTAATTGACTCGTTCCAGTGCTGCTATCAGTTAACTGGATAGGCTGGGCCTTGACTCGTTCCAGTGTGGCACACCTCCAGTCAGAGGAACTCGAGTCAGTGCAACAGACTCCCATGTATACTGGGCCGAGTTCCTGCAACGTTACCAAAGAATTAAAGATGGCTTATTCATGTGGAAAACATTAGGGTCTAACTTCCTCCCTTTGCTAACTCATGGTATGCGTAGGACTCTGGGCAATGAGGAGGCATGCCTCTGATTCAACTGGACATCACTAAGGTCACTATTGGAATGGAAAGAATAAACACCTTGTTGAAGCCATTTGTAGACTTGCTTTATAATTTATGATTATTATTTATTTTCTATGAATTATGCCTGAGATATGATGCCTGAGAAATTATATTATGAAATGTTGAGTTATTTTGCTTGCTATTGCTGTTATTATTTATACGATTGTTACGGTAATGTGAGGACGTTACGTTGACTTATGGGTGTCACTACACTCTGTGATGAGGCAGGGAACTGCAGGTGATCCAGAAACCAGAGCAGCAGGGACAAACATTTCAACCACACAGCACATAGCACAACGGAATAGGCCTTCTATATGAACTATTTTTGTTTTGTTTAATCGAAAGTCGGGCTGTTAATAAATAACCTGAACCTACAGAATACGGATGCATGTGCGTTGTTGTTATTCCGAAGCCGCTCTTACACACCTTGATGATCCCGTTGAGGTGGATGGTCTTCTCCTGTGTCATGGTGCCGGCGGGGGAGCTGGCGGTAGTGGTGTAGGTGTAGGCCAGCTGAGGGATGAGGATAGTCTGTTTGCCGTGCTGGCCGAGCGCCCGTAAACAGGACGACACCACGTGGCTCTGGTCAGTGATGGCCACCAGGGTGGGCAGCTGAGTGGTCATTATGCTAATGTGGTTGGCCCCGGAGTACAGCGAGACGGGCACGGAGTGGCCCCCGCCCACGGCGGAGAGCGGCGACACCGCCTCTTTCTTTATGCACGTCAAGTTCAAGGGCTCGTCCTGATTGGCGGAGGAGCCGGAGGAAGGGAGGGAGGAGCGGACGAGGCGTTTGGCCGCGGCGGTGGTGGCGGACTTTGGCAGGGACAGGTCCAGGGGTCCCTCTGTGGTAGTAGTGCTCTGGGGGGACAGGGGACCCCCGGCCGTTAGGTTCAATGGCGAGGGGGAGGCCGGCGAGCTGTGAGCGCCGTCGACCTCCGCCGGGGTGGCCTCCGTGGGGCTGCCGTGCGTCCCCGAGGGACTCGAGGCCCCCTTGGCCTTTCCTCCGGGCGCCAGAGACACCGCATTGTTCGATGATTGGCAGGCGTCCTCCTCCTCCTCCTCCTCGGAGGGCGGCGTGGGGGCGCCCGGCGGGGGGACGTGACCCTCCTGCATCTTGTCGAACCACTTCTTCACCACGCTGGTGGGCAGGCTGACCGAGTCGGAGATCTTGGTGAGCTCGTCCTTGGTGGGCTCGGCGTTCAGGGCGAAGTAGGCCTTGAGGAGCGACAGGAGGTTCTTGGGCTGGCTGCAGAGCCCTCCGTCAGCCAGCAGGGCGGCCTCCGACTTATCGAGAGCCGCTCCTCCGTTGAGCCGGAGGAGGCCGTCCTTGTTGCAGTGCTTGAGGGCGTGGAGGGCGTCCAGCCCTCCGGGACAGTTATCACACAGGAGGCAGGTCTTAGTGGTCTTCCCCTCATCGTTAACGTCCTTCATCTCCACGTCCCTGGTGGCGGTTCTGCTGACCGTGAGGTCTTCGGGTCCTTTCTGGGCCTTGCCGCCGAGCTCCGTGGCGGTGTCAGGCAGCGCCACGGCCACCTGAAGCAGCTCCTTCTTCAGGTTGTGGGGCGCCAGCTGGAGGTGGTGGTGCTGGCTGGGGTCCAGGCTGTAGTTGATGATGATCTTGGTGGTGCCGTCCTGGCCCACGATGGGCAGGCTGATGGGGATGAGCTGGTGGTGGCCCAGCGCCCCCCCGGCGCCCAGCTTGCCGCTGTTCTCCAGAACCTGGCGGATCACGTTGCTGTCCATGGCCACCTTGAGGACGTTCTGGAGGTCGGCCAGGTTGATGCTGATGGGCGACACCAGGCCCACGGTGGGCAGGACCAGCGCCTGCACGGCGCCACCAAGATGTGGCGCCGCCACTCCCCCGGAGAAGACCTGTACGTTGTTGTTGTTGGAAGACGACGTCATCACCGCCGCCGGCTTGTACTCGTAGTCCAGCGGCTCGCTCTTGATCTGGTTTAGGGGCAGCTGCTCCTGGAGAGGCTTGCTGTGCGAGTCCAGCTTGTCCCGCAGCTGGCTGCGGAGGGCGTTGGAGGAGGGCAAGGCGCCCCCGGTGGGCAGCGCCCCCGGAGACGCGGGGCACTGGGTGTTTTGGGCCTTGGCGTTGTTCCCCGATGACGAGCGCGGCCGGCCGTTGACCGAGATGACGCTGATGCACTTCTTGCTGCTGATGTGGGAGCTGTAGGAGCCGGAGTGGGAGAAGCGCTTCTTGCAGTTGGAGCACTCGTAGGGTTTCTCCCCTGTTGAAGAGAGAGAGTGTGTGGGGGGGAGAGAGAGAGAGAGAACGAGAGGGAGAAAACGAGAGGGAGAGAGCCACAAAGTTCCATTAGTGAATGGGGCGAGTTGAGCTATAAGGCAGGAAAGAGCTCTAATGCATTTCAACGATGCTTAAACGCTGATGGAATGGAATGGCGCCGTGGGGAAATGCGCCTCTAATTGCTATCCCATAATGCCAAAAGAAACACAATTATGGCACATTAAGAAGGAGCACACAATGCACTGAAACACGATGGAGAGTATACGATCTAAAATACACGGGACTGCCTAAAACGTAAAAAAAACATAAATATGTTGTTTTGGGCTGGGGGGGATTGGCTGGGGGTTATTGAGCCATCTGTGGCCAATAGAGAATTATGGCAGTGAGTCATCTCAATAACTACGGCAGCTCTCTCTCTCTCACACACACACACACACACACACACACACACACACACACACACACACACACACACACGTATGTATGCATGCACACACACACACTGAGTGAAAAGAGGACTTAACGGGCAATTACGGGAACTGTATTTTGCCCGTAAACCTCAAGTTTAGCAGCATATACAGTTAATATACGGTAATATGCAGGTGTGATGGTACACACACACACACACACACACACACACACACACACACACACACACACGTCACACACACACAGGTGACTTACCGCTGTGAATTCGTAGATGCTCCTTCAAGTGATGTTTGTATTTAAAAGCTTTGCCGCATTCAGTGCACTTGAATTTCCGGTTTCCTCCGGACTGTGTGACGTGTCTCTGTAAAGACAAAGAGAGAGAGAGAGAGAGTGCTTGTTCAGAGACCGCAGGGACAACATGGCCTTTGAACTGATAGCAAGTCGCCAATAATCAATCAAGGACAAAAGTTATTTTTGATTGTTTGTTTTTTTTGCAAGTTGCTTTGTGTGTTAATTCCACATCTGTTGGGACAACAAACAGAACTGAGTTTTGATGCAGTATGTAATGTAATTTCCTAATGCTATAATAGAACACAATTACTTCTATAATTGATTTAATTTCGCTACGCTTGAGTTCAGACCATTGAAGCATCAGTCCTGATTTGGCACTGTATTTTGGTGCGCTCTTTCCCCCTCTGAAGCAATCTCTTAGCCGAAAATAGCAGAGAATGATGCGTTGAGTGCTTGTAGATTGGCTATTTTCAATGTACCCTCCTGAAGTTTTCAACCACTCATGGCCTATTTTATAATTTGTTTCACATTTGTTGTTTCACGCAAATCAATATATGAGAACCCATCGTCAAAAAATAAAGGAAAAACAGCAACCTCCTGTCCTTTTGAATTAGTTGGACGTTAGTCAACAGTCTGTCTCGGTCACAGCATATACGGTATATATGCTGCAATACACTGTGAGCTTGTAGATGCTATTAGTGAACATTTTCTAAACAATTGTGAAAACCCCAAAAGTTGAAATTGTGGTTTAAATAGAGGGTTAAAGTGAATGACACATCGAGTGGCAAAGCAACATGCTGCAAAGTGAGTTTAACATTGTTTAATGCAATCAGACTTTTCTGTCTGGATCTATCGGCTATCAAAAGTAGTTTTTTGCCACTCTGTATAGGCGTTCCTGCATAACTTTCGGCATACCCTCTATAGCAGTTAAATTAAATATTTGTAATGACCTAACTAACCTCGCGGAACGTATATAAGCTCTACTGTACTGTACTGTCCATACCTGGTCTCGCCCGGTCTAACTAACCTACTGTAACGTATATAAGCTGTACTGTACTGTGTGTACTGTCCATACCTGGTCTCGCCCGGTCTAACTAACCTACTGTAACGTATATAAGCTGTACTGTACTGTGTGTACTGTCCATACCTGGTCTCGCCCGGTCTAACTAACCTACTGTAACGTATATAAGCTGTACTGTACTGTGTGTACTGTCCATACCTGGTCTCGCCCGGTCTAACTAACCTCCTGTAACGTATATAAGCTCTACTGTACTGTACTGTACTGTCCGTACCTGGTCTCGGCCGGTCTTGTGGGCCGTCATGTGTCGGTCTAACCTAACTAACCTCCTGTAACGTATAAGCTACAGTACTGTAACTACAGTAAGGTATAAGCTACAGTACCTGGTCTCGGCCGGTCTTGTGGGCCGTCATGTGTCTGTCCAGTTGCGTGCGGTAGGCGAAGGTGTAGCTGCACTGCGAGCAGCTGAAGTTGTCCTCGCTCTTCTCGTGGCGGTACTTGATGTGCTCCTTCAGCGAGCTGTAGCGCTTGTAGCCGCGCGAGCAGTACGGGCAGGTGAGGAGCTGGGAAAACGCGTCCGGAGTGCCTGGATAATGGAGGAGGAGTGAGATAAGATGGTTACAGTATGCGCATGTGTGACTAGTTCAGAATAGTGTTGGTCTCAGAGTTAAATGAACAGTGTGATAGTTTAAAAGGGGTTGTCTTGTCTGTCCACCCAGAGGCTCAGAGAGAGAGAGAGAGAGAAGGCCCTTTGATGTCACAGATATAGACAGACTGTAACAGTGCTCTGTGAGTTCACCGATAACCCACAGATCCTCCCCCACAGGTAAACAGCACCCAGGTAACCCCGCGGATAAAAGTTGATAAAAGTCCCTGTCATTATCAGCGTAGTCTGCACTCGCACACACATGCGTGCATGCATGCACGGATTGCGCGCACACACGCACGCACACGCACACACACACACACACACACACACACACACACACACACACACACACACACACACACACACACACACACACACACACACACACACACACACACACACACACACACACACACACACACATACACACACACACACACACACACGCACACACACACACCCACACAGGCATAGAGCTTACCATTGTGAGCAATTGGTTTGAAACTATAGTGTTCCGTGGTGAAAAATAAGCCGTCAGCAGTCGTGTCGCTTGATTTGTCTATTGTCTTTTCAAAGTCTTTTAGAAATGAAAAGACACACGTACAGAAAACAAGCTCTGTTAGATTTGAGCTAGCACGACGCACACATTCACACAACGCAGACAGGGGGGGTAGGGGGTTGGGGGGGGGTTCAGTTTCTCCTCTCTGCAGGGCAGGCTTGTTCTGCCTGGCTAAGCTCCCACACAGGTAAAGCATTACTTTGTTAACAGGTGATGTATTAAGCCTCCCTAAGGGCCAGGTGAGAGCAGCACGGTGGATGGGAACGCACACACATTATTATCGCCCAGGTAGCGGTGAGTCATACCGCTCCGCACAGACAGACGTGACCAAATTGACTCAGGTGTTGCCGTTCCTCTCACACACCCACCCACCACCCCCTCCTGTGTTTATTTTCCCCATTCGACGGGGGCAGGTAACAGCCAAAAGCCCTTGAGCCACATAAAGGCCCCATTTGTGTTGCACTTAACAAATTGCTGTGTGCGTTAATGATGCTAACGGAGGTGGAGTTCACACACCTGAGGAGGTGAGAGAGAGAGAGAGAGAGAGGTAGCAGGTATGGAGTGATGCCCAGAGGGAGGGTAATTACCAGGTGGGGGAGTAGTAAAGGGTGTGAGGGAGGGTAATTACCAGGTGGGGGTATAGTGAAGGGTGAGAGAGCTTTCAGGTGGAAACGATGGGGTTGTGTTCAGTGTTGTGTATTATTAGCGCACGGCTCTCCATCCATCCAAGTGAGCCCTCTGGGTTGTTGTTTTATTTTCTGTTTCGGCAGCCTCACTGCTGGAAACAATGCACTGTATATAAATAGCATTTCCAGCACCCCGTTAATGCGCCAAGTAGATTATGGTGTTCCCTTTGGATGCTTTTTTGTTTTAGTTTTTTTTTGCATGGTGAGCTTGTATGATCGTCTTATTTTAAAATAGCCGAAATATATAGTGGTTAATATATGTTTTGTAATCTAGGTAAAGTAACTAGTATAGCTTTATCTAGGTTAAGTAACTAGTATAGCTTTGAAGTTGTCAAATAATTGTAGTGGAATAAAAGCATAATAGCCTATTCGTCTCTGAGATGCAGTGTAGAAATAGAAAATAGTAGAGTAGAAATAAGTAGAAATAAAAGCGAAATTGGAAATACTCCAGTAAAGTAAAAATGTATTATTTAATAAATAATAATTAAATAAATTAAAGGGTTTTTGTAATTGTTCTTATTATTTCTTTTAGGTTTTCTGAGCTCAATTGCACCCAAAAAACCTGAACTTTTAACATTCAGTTGATTCAGTACTAGTTCAGTAGAACAAGTGCTCTGATATTCCTGTGGACTGTGATATATTATAGTAACAGTCCACAAATCCTATATATGACATAGGAATTTGCCAGTAGATGGCACTGTTGAGGGCCTTTTTGCATGGTTTCATTGCAGCTCAAAAGGCTTCAGAACACACAGAGAAAATCCCAGACCGACAGAAAATCCACTGAATGTTCAAAGTTCAGGTTGTGTGGGTGTAATTGAGGTCATAGAATCTAAAAAAAAAATAGATGAAAATGTATGTCATGTAACCTTTAAGTACAGTACTCGAGTGAATGTACTTAGTTACTGTGAGTACACCAGTGGTTATTGTGGTTAAGTGCGCTCTTTGCCAACCAGTACCGTTCTCGTCGTGGCCGCTGGCCTCGGGCGTCCCCTGGCGCGGGGCCTCGTCCTCGGGGGCCTCGGGGTAGATGACGGCCGTGTCCCCCTGCTGGAGCATCTCCTCCATCAGGACGTCTGTGTGAGTGCTGACGTCATCCTCACCGTCTGACACACCTTCCTCTCTCACTGTGGGACGATCACACACGCACACGCACACACACACACACACACACACACACACACACACACACACACACACACACACACACACACACACAGAGAGAGAAGAGCAAAGCATAATTATAATCTTGGCAGCGTAAAGTCCTTCATTACCGAATAACACAGGCCTGTTTGTTGTGTTAACCCATTTTGTACGGGAACCCCTTTTGGTGTCATTATGTTATGCTTTAGCTATTTTTGAAAAATCGTGAAAATGTGCCTAAAATCTTTTTTCAGTTTTTAACTCAAATCTTTGCTTCTGGAGAGGTCCCCTGGAACAACATATTTTCAGATGGGATGTCGATGGCATATTACATATAATCTTTGGGGTCCTTGACATGAAATATTGAGAACCACTGATATAGAAACATCTGAAAAAAATTACATTTTAAAAAGACATCCGGCCTAAATGGGTTAACTAACATCACCGTGCACTGTATGTACGTACAAAACATTTGGATTAGTGCTGATAATAATCCATAAAAAGCCTCCGACCGCCGGTGTCATTAATTAATGGATGAGCCTCGGCCCGCGAACACGACATGATGTTCACCGGCATGGAATGAGGTGTGCAGTGAGAGAGAGAGAGAGAATAAAAAACTATGCTGAATAATACCACCGTTAACAAAAGACTGGGAAAACGAATTAGCATGGAGGAGCTCTTTCTTTGTAAGAACTGAATGGTGTGTTGCGGTTCAGAGTTTGTTGAGGCCACAACACTGATAATTAGATGATGAACCTTTGCCCCGATCTATTGTTGGCGGATGACAGCGCAGGTAAAGATAAACTAGTTGCATTTACATGTTTACATGTTTTTGTGTCTTGTAAACACACGCGCTGACATGAAGCGCTATGCAGTATTCGGTTTCTCTGTTTCACACACACACACACACACACACACACACACACACACACACACACACACACACACACGTCACACACACACACACACACACACACACACACACACACACACACACACAGACTCTCTCTCTCACACACACATTTGGCCTTCAAACTGTAGCCTACTTAATATCCAAGGTAAAGGAGATCACATAAGCCTAGTAGCCAGCTAGCCTAATGAGCGCTAATTACCGATCCGGGGCTTACGGTACGGTGTGTAGGAACTGTAACCCGAGGACAGATCTAGTTTAGGGTGTACAAATGCTTCCTCTCCCCTCTTTCCGTCTCTCTCTGCCCTCAAAGAGCTTCCTGAAGTGGATACCGGAACAGGAGTGTTGCGTGTCACAGATAAAAAAAAAAAAACCCTAACATTATAATTTACAGTGTGTAACTAAGCAGTGCAGCCATGCAGGGCTGAACTGTCGGGCTAAAAGTTAAGTTCAACTACTGGTGGTGTGTTGATACAGAGAAGGCTTATTGAGGGAAAAGCTTTTGGGATGAGGTTTAGCACTTCACTGTTCAGCTGAGGTCAGAGGATTGTGAATTTTGTGCGTGCGTGTGTGTGTGTGTGTGTGTGTGTGTGTGTGTGTGTGTGTGTGTGATACAGAGAAAGAGAGGGGCGAGAGAGAGAGTGCGCAAGCTGTGTGAATGTGTGTTGATGGACTAGGCCAGCTGTGTTCTGCTTGGAGAGGTGGAACATGTGTTGCACGACAGTATGTGACGAAGCAAGGCCCAGTCAATGCTAGCTTCCTCCGGTGCACCTTAACACAGATGCGGAATGCGTGCACGACTGCACGTGCGTACACACACACACACGCACGCGCACACACACACACACACACACACACACACACACACAGGCCACTGAGTGGATCATTTGTTGCTATGGTTAGTAAAGACGTTTGGTGGATCCACCCACCACAAAACAAAACATGTGAGAAGGGAGTGAATGTGGTTGTCCGTCAGCCAGTGTGTGTGTGTGCGTGCGTGCGTGCGTGTGTGTGTGTGTGTGTGTGTGTGTGTGTGTGTGTGTGTGTGTGTGTGTGTGTGTGTGTGTGTGTGTGTGTGTGTGTGTGTGTGTGTGTGTGTGTGTGTGTGTGTGTGTGTGTGTGTGTGTGTGTGTGTGTGTGAGATACAGAGAGAGGGGGAGAGAGAGAGAGAGTGCAAGCCAATAGGACAAGTGGGGAGGTGTTCTGGAGATATGGGTGGGCGTAATCTACGAAGAGAGAATGGAACTGCTACAGCTAAGGAGAGAGAGATGCACAGAGAGAGAGAGAGAGAGAGAGAGAGAGAGAGAGAGAGAGAGAGAGATGCACAGAAAGAGAGAGAGAGGACAGGTGCAGAGAGAGAGAGAGAGGACAGGTTCAGAGAGAGAGAAAGAGGACAGGTGCAGAGAGAGAGAGAGAGAGAGAGGGGGATTGTTGGATTATTCATACAGAGACAGTCTGCCGACCCGACCCTCACATTAATACACTACTTTTTTCTCACGGCATGAATTACTTCATAGTAAGCCCTAGTGTACAACGTTTGTTGTAGCTTTTTGTCGTTTTCTATCCATGCAATCAGTGAATCACAGGTTGGAAGTTGTGTCTTATAGTCTAGATGCATTGCGACCTAACATAAAATGCCATATCAATTTGTTAGAGCGACATAAGAAGAAATGAAAAAAACTATGGTGTCTGTGATTCCCCCCCCCCCCCCCCCCACCCTCTCAACGTCCGGAATGTCGAGTGTGTGTGTATGAGGAAGGTATGCTCCCTGGCTGGGGGGTCTCTGCAGTGCTGTGTGTGTGTGTGTGTGTGTGCGTGTGTGTGTGTGTGTGTGTGTGTGTGTGACTGTGTGTGACTGTGTGTGACTGTGTGTGTGTGTGTGTGTGTGTGTGTGTGTGTGTGTGTGTGTCTCTCAGGTCTGTGTGAAGTACGTCTTGAGGCCAGAAGGGTCCTGGCAGGACGAGGCAGCTCCTCCATGTTATCAGGCTCTGTGAAACATCACACAGGCCTCTTCTCCCTCCCTCCCTCCTTCCTCCGTCTATACTCTTATGCTTATATCTCTGTAACCCACCCATGATGCACTTCCTGCCTCGTCTGACCTTTGCCCCCTCCTGCTTCCTGCGACCGTGCATCCAGACCATGCGTCCATATAGGTTCCATCCTCTCTCTTTTGTTTTGAGGATGGAGGACGAGAGACACCTCACTGATAAGGACTTTCAATAACACCCCAAGTATCTTATATTTCCAACAAGTAAAAAGTTGCTACCCCAGCAAAGCCAAATGACATCATGATAACGTTATGACGACAACCTCCAGTGACCCCGGGTGGGGTTCAGGACTAGGCCAGATCACAGCCCATATGGGGATGATCTCTACGTCATTTCCAGGACGTCTTCACCAGATTAAATAATATAGCATATTCTGGGCCATATCTGACTACCGTAGTTATGATATGACTTAAGTTGACCTGGACCTCGATCAGACTCTCTCTGATTCATCCAGGGACGTCCGTCTTAGTGGGTAAAATGTATGTTGCTTGAAATCAGGTGATATTCTGGGCCAGGTCTGACTATAGTCTTGGTTTTGACTTGATCTGGCCACAATCGAGACGTCACTAATTCGTCGAGGTCCTGACCGTGCTTGCTGGGACTGCTTCCAATTCTAGCAAAACAACAGGAAATAAGACGGAGAATAATCTTCTCGGTATCGTGGTGATTTATTCGGCCATGTGTTGCTCTCTCCTCCTCCTCCTCCTATCACACTATCCTAGTCTCTGTGGGTCTGGAGGACAGCTTTCCCTCCCTAACGCTCCCCGGAGAGTCTTCCTTCCTGTGCAGAAGGGTGGCCCGATTTATCTGAACATGACACAATCCACACAGGAATGTAGGTGTTCCTGACTGTGTGTCCTCCCTGTGAAACCATCGTCTGCTTTGACTATTCTGTGTTTCACTGTGAGCCGTCCTTTGTAAAAGGCCATGTGTATACTGTATGTATCAGAGTAATGTATACAGTAAGAGAGTGGTGACACGCTTTGATCTCGCCGCAAAGCGGGTGCCTATGGGCGATAGTTCCAAACATTGCTCCTATGGCTGGAACTATTCCATTGAGATAGAATGAGCACTTCCGCATTCCATTGTTACAATGGGAGTCAACGGGAGTGTCATTACTCTCTTACTAGATTACTGTGGTATGTATAACATCTGATTTGCTACAATATACGTCAGCGTCTTAATAATTTGAACGGATTTTTACCGGATAGCTTTTAGTGACTTCATTCACAACCTTGCCTGTATGTATATTATACCAGACGGTGCGTCACAAGTGGACTAGTTTAAAGTGGCCTCTTACTGTCATTAAAGTGTCTTTGCTTTGCTCACACGCTGTGTAAAGACTCAGCGACTCCACCCATGCCTGCCTTGTTCTCTGAGATGTAATCACGTTCCGGGACTCATCATATCATATGAAGGCCAACCTCCCTGTCCTCCCCGGGAGTCTGAGTCAGCCAGCCTGTTCTTAGTGGACAGTTTACTGCTCCGATACCAGGCTGCAGATAATCATTTAGAAGTGAATGGGTAATGACAGCGAACGGGGGGGGGGGCCGTGATACCTTATAATCAAGACGCATTATACGGGACAAGAGAAACAGAGAGGGAGAGAAAAGAGAGGGGAGGATGAAAGATGAAAGGGGGAGAGAGGGAGGGAGGGAGGGAGGAGAAGACTGATGGCGACGTGCTTGAAAAACCACCTCTCGGGTTTTTCGGAGCGTTGAGTCGTCGTCAGGAGGGGGAAAGAAGGGGGCGTTTAGGCTTTAATTTAGAGTGAGCTAAACCCGGGCCGCAGAGTGAGGAGAAGATTAGTGGGTGGTGGTTGCTTTTCAAGGCTACGCCAGGAGGACTGCTCTGGGGAAACGACACTGGCCAGGACAGAGGAGAGAGAGAGAGAGAGAGAGAGAGAGAGAGAGAGAGAGAGAGAAAGGCAGTTATAGACAAACCTGGCTCTCCCAGAGAGGACAGGCTGTGTTCTCACTGTAGTCAAGGAGTGGTGGAGACAGAGCTCCACTTCTTGACTGCATGTGAAAGATATGAACATAATACTCTATCCAGGCAATCCCCTACTTATTAGGTGAAAAAAGCTGAATGTTGGCAGCAACATATGAATCAGCCTGCCACAAAATGAGGGACAATGGGTGAACACTCATATGAGTCTACTACAATTAATAGATCAATGTCATTTTGTTTGTTTTTCCTCGTCTTGTTTATATTATTTGTTCTGATTCTGATTATGTATAATTTATTATTTTTGTTTCATACACTGTATGGAATGCTTTGGCAATATAAGAATGCTTGTCATGCCAATAAAGTATATTTGAATTTGAGAGGAGAGAGAGAGAGAGAGAGAGAGAGAGAGAGAGAGAGGCGCTTTATTAGCTTACAGAAATCAAGGATTGTGACTTTCTCCATGTTTCTTCAGGAGGAGGAGATTTTGCTTGACGTAGAGAGACATAGAGAGAGAGAAATGACACTGTGACTGAAAGGGAAAGGGGTAAAGAGATAAATAGATAGACAGAGAGAGAGAGAGAGAGAGAGAGAGAGAGTGGAGGGAGGGAGAGAGAGAGTGGAGGGAGGGAGAGAGAGAGAGAGAGAGAGAGAGAGAGAGAGAGAGAGAGAGAGAGAGAGAGAGAGAGAGAGAGAGAGAGAGAGAGAGAGAGAGAGAGAGAGAGAGAGAGAGAGAGAGAGAGAGAGAGAGGGAGAGTGGAGGGAGGGAGAGAGAGAGAGAGAGAGAGAGAGAGGGGGATAGGCACAAGTGAAAGAAAAAGTGACTGATGGGGCTGGAGTGTGGCGCGGGGCCAGCGCTCTCTGGGCTGTCTCAGTATAACTCATGCTTTTGAAGTGTTTAATGTTCACGGGGCCCGGCCAAAACCAATGACATTTCTCTCCTGCAACTTTCCCTCTCTCTCTCTCTCTCTCTCTCTCTGCAAGGAGGTACAGATGGAGAGGGCCGTGGAGATGGGATAATGGTGATGAAAATGGCAACACAGCCCTGTGGGGGAGAGGAGAGGTGTTCTTGTATATATACCAGAAGAGTGTGTGTGTGTGTGCTCGTGCATGCATGCGTGCATCGATGCCTGAAAAGTATAATATATCAAGATACATATCGATTCTAAAAACAAATCTAAATGACCCTAAAAATCAATCTAAATGACCTCAAAGGGCCAACAGGCAGTCCTTTTGACAAGAACTTGACTGAACTCATAACATAAAATCCCTCCCCCCCGATATAGCTCACTGGACCTTCTCCCTCTTGTTTACTTTTTGCCCCCTTGCCCTAATCATCATGCTAGCACGAGACTCAGCCTTTTGCCGCGGCCTATAACACGTCTCTCACCGCCGGTGCTCGCGCTCCGAGCCAAACCCACGGGCAGCAGCAACGCCCCAAAATAAACACGTTCAGCGGCTGACATGTCCAGTCAAAGTGTCTTATTACATTACATGTGGACCCGTCACACTAGTACTGTACTTGGCACGGGCCCCAGAACCACAGCAAACACACACACACACACACACACACACACACACACACACACACACACGCGCACAGCTTGATGTCAGAACAAGCACAGCAGGGCGGCCTTGGGCCCAGGTTGAAACACCGACATCCTTCAACACCTGGCATTGTTGTGCCAAGGGGGGGAATGACGTCAACTCTTCCTGTGGTGGTGGTGATGGGGGTGGGGGTGGTTGGGATGGGGTGGGGGTGAGGGGGGCTGCTGTCGCTGATGTCACTTCCACGTATGTAGGCTGTGAGGTAAAGACAAGTTCAGGGCGGCGGCCCCCGTCCTAAATGCCCACACCGGTCACATTATGTACTCCTCTAGGCTCCTTTGGTTTGTGTGGGACAATTTTTGTTGTACTTGAAGGTCTCTGGCTGTGGCTGGCATTGTCCTGGTTTTAATATCACATTTCCTGCCTTAGTGTGGAACCCACGGTGTGCAGTACCTGTTTCCGTACACCTTTGTCTCACCGTGACACAAAGGGCTGGTGGGATACTTGATGGCGTCGCACGGATGTCAACGGGACAATTCTTAAGGCATTTTGGGCGGGAACCCCTTTTGGTGTTTTAAAGATGTTGTACTTTAGCTATTGAAAAATAGCAGATCTACAAGCTCATAGCGCAGCACCGAGTGCCGCGCTATGAGCTTGTAGATCTGCTACTTTTGAAAAATCGTGAAAATGTGCCTCAAATCTTTGAATATATATTATTACAGAGTGAACGTTTTTAACTCAAATCTTTGCTTCTGGGGAGGTCCCTGGCAAAACATATTTTCAGATGGGGGTCGCTGGCCAATTACATATCATTTTTGGGGTCCTTGTCATGAAATATTGAGCACCACGGCACTGATACAGAAACATAAGGTTTTTCATTTTTTAATTTTTGACGTCAGGCCTGAATGGATTAACTTAGACTTAATGTTCACCTAGGCTAAGGTCAATGCAGGGAGCTATGTGACAGAGGCTCTCAAAATAAGTAACAACAAAGGTTGGTTGCATGAGAAGTGGCGTTTAACAGTGGCAGGAATTATGAAGGAGGCGGAGAGCAGAGACGCCAGTCGGGAATGTGTTTTACGAGTCGTATCATTTGTCACACACGTTACCGCAGTGAAATTAGTTCTGTTGGCATTTGACCCATCTCTCTCTCTCTCTCATTTGACCCATCTCTCTCTCTCTCTCTCGGAACGCTGAGCCAGCCGCAGCCAAAGGAGCGGTGAGCTGCAGCCGTGCATGCCGCGCTCGGGGAATCATTTTGATTATAGTATGATTTTACAGTTGAGTTTGAGGTATGTGAACGCTGAAATAATAAACGTGCCTGCGTGGTTTTATGTAACTCCTAAGTCGTAATATCCACCCTTTGCCACATAAAGTGGACGGTTTGCTCTTAGAATAATATAATAGATTGAGGCCTGGGCCATGGCTCAGCGGTCCAGGCACCTTGGCTGGTGGTAATCCAGTCTGGCAGTGTGCCGCGGGTTCGACTCCCGATCCCGACGGCCTTTACTGCATGTCTTCCCCCCATTTCCTGTCAGCCTACTGTCTGTCCCTCCATAAAGAATATAAAATAAAGGCAAAAGCCACACTCAGGGCAGCGGTGGCCGAACGGTTTGCGGAGCGGTCTTGATATCGGAAGGTCGCTAGTTCGTATCCCCGGACCGGCACGTTAAAATTACCACCGTTGAAGTGCCCTTGGACAAGGCATTGAACCCCTACCATGAAATGTTCTATGAGCAGGGCCTGGCTGTAAACAAGTTCTTGAGCTTAGTCCAGTTACCCCATGGGTAAACATATAGCACCTTTCCTTTCCTCACCTTGTTCCCAGCCGTGCTCCCCGTTGTGTTCGTCCTCGGGCAGCGTGCTGTCGCAGTCGGCCCCGTCCGGCAGGCTGCCCTCCTCCTCCATGACGATGTGCAGCTTGTCTTCATCGTCCGACTCGGAGCCGGCCTCCACCACGTTGCTGTAGTTGGTCACTGTGGAGGGGAGACAGACAGACAGGGAGGTTAGAATGACTGTTCAATCACACCCATTAACGCTGTAGTTGGTCACTGTGCAGAGGAGACAGACAGACAGACAGACAGACAGAGAGACAGGGAGGGGACAGGAAGGTTAGAATGACTGTTCAATCACACCCATTAACGCGATGAGAACACAGAGATAATATATGGGATACAACGAAGGACGCGGAGCGGAGAGGTCAAACACACCGCCGGGTCGTTTAAATGTCAGAACTATAAAAGTGAAAAGGTAGAGAGGGAGAGATGGTGGAGCTGGAGACACATGAATCAGTCTGTGGGACGTCCGTTAGCTCTGCCACAGGCTTGACCCCTGGCCTGGGACAAAGGTGCCTATAAGCACAGACCCCGTCTAAACGCCACGGGTTAGAACACCTGAAGACTAAATAGTTCCAGATATGCAACTTCTTGGTTTTGATGGTCTTTTTGAGGATGATGTAGTAAACGTTCACGTAGACGGTGAAAACCAGAGTTAAATTACAACTCTGTTTATTGTATAAACCTTAAGAATGCTGCTCTGAATATGAAATGATCATCAGAGGTCAGGTATTGTCAGATGTCTCCTATATGAGACTGACTGGCTATAGTTGCAGCGATGTTGCGCCTGATTTGTACTTATTAGTTGCGTGCCAATCGCCGAAAAACGCGTCACATTTGCGGTTTGTTGTGAGCTTGTTGATCTACAGTTTTTTGGTGCGTGACTCCGTGACACAATGAATGCACAACCCAGTATAAATCAGGCTTCATTCAGAGGTAGGAACAACACATGATATGATTGGTTACACAACATCCGGCTCCATGAAATTGTGCATGGTGTGTGTGCGTGTGTGCGTGTGTGTGTGTGTGTGTGTGTGTGTGTGTGTGTGTGTGTGTGTGTGTGTGTGTGTTACTTGTGTGTGTGGCTGTGTGCGTGCGGTCTTGTAATCAGCGTGGCCTGACCAACTGTGTTATGGGCAAACGGAGCCTGTATAGACAAGCTTATTATTACAGACCGTCTCTGCGGCGGCCGTTGCGTTTGTGTTCCAGGTATCTCTCTTTTCATTTCAGTTCCATTTACCGGCTTCATTTCCAAGGTCCACCTGTGGTATCTCAACCACTGACCACTCTCTCTCTCTCTCTCTCTCTCTCTCTCTGTCTTTCTACCTCTCTCTCCCCTCATCCCTCTGTTTCTCATTGAGTGCTGCCTATCCTCTCGGAGGCCAAATCAATTCTCTGGTGAGAGCAGCCCAGTCAGCAGAGAGTGGCCCAGGCTACAAGAAAACCTCTCTGGTACTCTATCACACACACACATACACACACACACACACACACACACATGCACACACACACACATGCACACGCGCACACATGCACGCACGCACACATGCTGCTGCTGCTGCTATACAGCGCTTGAGTGTGCACACAACACAACACAAGTTGAACACATTCTTCTGGCAATGCACCTGAACTCACACCACACACACACACACACACACACACACACACACACACACACACACATACCACACACACTCGCTCACTTGCTATTGTTATCTGTAGTTTACCCTTGTCCTCTCTCTGTAGTGGATGCTAATGTTTTTGTCCGGCGGGAACGCCAGTCGGGGGATTCGTTCATCCTCCGTTTCAATCAATGAGAATTGTTTCCACGGCCCTGACGGTGAAGGAAGGCGAGCTCTCTTTCTGTTTCTCTCTCCTTTCCTTTCCTACACCTGGTTGGCATTCACACAGACTCCCCGCAGAGAGAGAGAGACGCGGCGAGGTCAGGCTGCGGGGGAGGCGGGAGCGGGGGAACGTGTGGGATGGACGGGGGATAGTGTGTGTGTGTGTGTGTGTGTGTGTGTGCGTGTGTGTGTGTGTGTGCGTGCGTGGGCGTTACTAGGTGAGTGTTCAAAGGGTCAACACAGCCACGCTGCTGCAGTGCTAAACCTTCGTGCGGTTTCATCATCAGAAGAGACTCACGGGCAGCAATTTGGTTCTCGTCCACTTTCCCTTCCATCAACATACTATTATTATCTTCTCCAGCGTGGCGCCGAAGGGGAGAAACATCTAGAAGTAGAGCGTTTGTGGGTCCTTTAATGTCCGTCCGCCTACCTAGTCCGTCTGTGGCTAACCTCCACAACACCCTGTCAGAGCCAGGGTTCTGGTGCAGGCTATAGTAGTAGGCTAGTACGCCATCGGGGTCAGTCAGTCCCTGGTTGAATACGGTTCACAATTTGTGAATGCATTTGGGTTTGCGTGAATACATTTATTTTGTTTTTTTTGGCTAGACTGACATCATGCAAGTCAGAGATCCCATTCTGTTAATAGACCCTGTCCCTCTGCTTTCTCCCTCGTCTGTCTGTCTGTCTGTCTGTCTCTTATTTATTCTCATTCCCTCTCCTCCTCCTCCTCCTCCTCCCATTCTTGTCACAGCCTCTCTGCCAGGTGATGTAGTGTCGCTCCCCGCAGTCGAGGCGAAGAAGAAGCGACACTTCATTTTGAAAGAGGCGGCTCTTTTCTCTCTCTCTCTCTCTCTCTCTCTGTCACTCTCTCTCTCTCTCTCTCTCTCTCTCTCTGTCTCTCTCTCTCTCTCTCTCTGTGGAACCTGTGAGAGGCCATTTAGGGCCACAGGGCGCTCAGGTGTGGACGCTGAGGTCAGCGATAACAATGGCAACGCACACTGCGCCCGGCGGTGTCAGAGAAAAATGATCAACTATAAAAGCAGCGTAAAGAAAATCGATGCTTTGATGTACGGATAAAAGCCGTATCTGTGGTGGTGGAGGAGGACAATAAAAATAGGAAATCCTGCTCTAACCCATTTTGGGCGGGAATTCCCCTTTTGTTGTTGGCATTATGTTATGGCTTTAGCTATTGAAAAATAGCAGATCTACAAGCTCGTAGTGCGCCACTGAGTGGCGCGCCACGAGCTTGTATAGGTCTGCTATTTTTGAAAAATCGAAGAACTACTGACTTTTTCGGAAAACTGTCAGGATAATAGAAGCCATTTTTTAGAATCTGATCTCAGGTCAGAACGGGCTAAGACACAGCAAACTCGGGGAGAGAGAGAGGGAGTGGAGACAGAGGGGTGCAGAGGGGAAAGAGTAATAGCCAGGATAAAAAAGCCCAAACTGGATCTGGGATCAGTATTTTTTTCTCCCCCCCTGTGCCAAATGGTTGGCGCCTCTAGCCTGCGTTGCAGCTATAAGTGTGTGTTCTCACAGGCAGCGTAACACCTAGCTAAAACAAAGGCAGAGAGAGAGAGAGAGAGAGAGAGAGGGGGTCCTTCTGGTCGACTAGGTTCAGGCAGCGTTTGGACAGCTGGCTTCATTAGCACTAGCATGCTAACACACAACAACAGGACATACTCCTACACAGCTACGTAGACATGCATTTGAAACACGGAGGAGGGGTTTCAAACTTTACCTTTGTACACACTACAGGTTGCAAGTTTGTTGAGCTCCTGAGAAAAGAATAGCCAACGACCAATTTCTATGCTATATATGGGTTTCAAATGTTTTGTGCCCATGGGAGGCGCAACACTGGAAAAGTTGAAATCTCAAGGCTTCTATCTTGTATTGAGTAGAGTTTATTTATTTATTTTGGTCATTATAACAAATCAATACAGTGCCTGCTTTTTTTTTGCAAAAGAAACATTGACCAAAAAGGTGTAGGCTGAAGCCTAAGCTTATAGTGCCTACCCTTCTAACAAATAAATGGCTTTCATAGGTAAAATAATAAACAACAAAAGACAAAACGAGAAAACAAAACATCATAGAGCGATAATACCTGGTCCACAAGCCCTTATTAAAGACATTTGTGAGCTTTGTACAACAGCTATTTTTGCACATTATGTGTGAATAACAAATACATTCAAAACTGGCCTGGGCCGTGGCTCAGCGGTCCAGGCACCTTGGCCGGTATAGCCCGAGTCAGGCAGTGTGCCGATCCCGACGGCCTTTACTGCATGTCACTCCCCCATTTCCTGTCAGCCTACTGTCTGTCCCTCCATAAAAAATATAAAATAAAGGCGAAAGCCGCAAAAAAAACAAAACCAAAATACATTCAAAACTTTGAACGACATGCCTAGAATAGTCCGACTCTGAACATAACCTTCCACACAGTCAGAGAGTGCATAGCCAATGAAAATGACCGGGGCCGAGGTTTGCAAAACCTTTCTGGTGCCAAAGGCATAACGGGTCTCGATCCATACACACAGAGAACCGTAAATCAAACCGGGTCAGACGTTTTACCTGGGAAGACCTCAAGCCCTCTGGTCCCTTATGCAAACACTGTTGTCCCTGACGGAGTGCTTGGTGCTGGCTGACACGCTGGTGTGAAGCAGGAGCCTCACCCTGGACATCTTTCCAACATATGTCTCCCAGTCCTATGCTGCACGACTGGCGACCAAATGAAAAGTATCGCGGTTCCAAAATAAACAGCAGTAAACCCCGAATAAAACCCACCTTTTGCGTGGATTTCCCCCTGCCCTCCTCTGTGAATCGCTCAATGCATGTATAAAGACAGTGGTGTAAAGTAATTAAGTACAATTTTGAGGTATTTCTACTTTACGTTAGTATTTCCAATTTCCAATAGCCTACTTTTACTTCTACTCCACTACATCGCAGACCCACATATTGTACTTTTACCCCACTACATTAATTTGAAAACTTTTGTTACTATAGTTACTATAGTGTAGATTTTGATTATTATATTACAAAACATATATCAACCACTTCAGCCCTATACATTTCGGCCATTTCGACACATATGTGAGCTTGTAGATCTGATATTTTGAACATGACATTCTGCATAATGAGTCATTTTACTTCTGGTACTTCAAGTGCATTTTGATGCCAAAACCTTTCTATACTTTTACTCAAGTGCATTTGAATTGCGGACTTTTAACTTGTAATGGGTTACTTCTACATTGCAGTATTGTTACTTTTACATGTGAGTACTTTTCCCACCACTGTAGACCACACTCTGTAAAGATGCCTGCTGGTCCTCAGCGTGGCTGTTTTGTTATGACACCTGCCAAGCCGCGTCAGTGACCAGCAGTGAGACGGCGACAGGGCCTTCCCCAGAGGTACTGACCCAGGGTACTGACCAGGGCCTTCCCCAGGGGTACTGACCCAGGGGTACTGACCAGGGCTGTCCCCAGAGGTACTGACCCAGGGGTACTGACTAGGGGTACTGACCAGGGGTACTGACCAGGGCCGTCCCCAGAGGTACTGACCCAGGGTACTGACCAGGGCCGTCCCCAGAGGTACTGACGGAGACAGGGCCTTCCCCAGAGGGGTACTGACATGCTCTCAGACGGCCACAGGGCCGTCCCCAGAGGGGTACTGACATGCTCTCGCACCCCCAAACGGGGCCCCTGTTTCCCTGTTTGAAAAGGGGGGGCTCTTGTTGGCAGGCAAGTTCTCTCTCCTCTGACAGCAGAGAACGCCGTGCCCTTCATGTTGTCAGTTGTCACGCAGCGAAACCCTGAGTGGTAGTTTAACCCCTACAGGGTGTAAAGAGTCCATTTCTGCGTGACACATGCTGATGATTGCCCTGATGACGGTGCAGTTTTGGTCTAGTTACAGTAACGGTTTGGCAAAATGCATTTTGCCAACGCAGTCCTAGAATTGTCAATTAACCCATTGTGGACTGAGGTCTTCTAAATCCATTTTTTTTTCTGAAAAACCTATGTTTCTATGTCAGTGGTGCTCAACCTTTTTCACGTCAAAGACCCCCAGAATTATCTCTATTGGGCCACGTCCCCCCATCTCAAAATATGTTGTTCCAGGGACCCCCCCAGAAGCTAATATTTTAGTTAAAAATGTTCGCTCTGAAATATTCAAAGATTTGCCCCACACTTTCACGACTTTAAAAAAATAGCTAAAGCATAACATAATGCTAAAAACTAAACTAAACTGACCTCCAAATACTGTACAAACTTGTATGGTATACTTGGACCTGCAAACTCTTCCCATCCATCACCAAAATGCCGGCTAAATCTAGCTTATACGTTAGGCTTTAACTACACAAAGAGACCCTGCTAATAGTGGGTCTCTGTGGGAGGGAGAGCTATCTCTGTTGCTTTGAAGCCTCAAGGTGTGAGTAATCTGCTTTAATAACCAAGCCTTACATGGGAGGGATCGTAGCGCAGAGAGAAACATACAAACACAGACATCATCACGGCCGGGCTGCAGTGATCCGTTATCTGGATTCATTACCTAAACAACACCTGTATCAGAAAAAGCAAAGCCAGCACCACATCGTCTCTTCTCTACGCACAGGCCAACAACAACCACCATAGCAGTAGTAGGTGTTAAAGGTATGCGTGGAATGTCCAAGCAAAACACTTTCCTCTGAGTTACGGCTTTAAAGGGACAGATCAAAGGGTGAAGGGGTTGGGTTGCTAATTTCATCCAACTGCTGCTCCACATTCGGTTCAGAACTTCAGAGGCCTTTTGGTGGTTTTGGTGTGGAGTGTGTTTGTGATTAGAGAGAAAGGCTAACACATCCATCGTGAGCATTAGTCATTCTTTTCTTCTGTCTTTCTATATTTAGCGCAGAAGACAGTCTTGTAAATAACAAGTAAAGCGTTCCCAAATCCACCAAATAAAGTTGATCCTTGTTTTTTTTTGTCTTATAGGGATTCTTGCATTTTGCCCCAGTGCAAAAGGATCCAATTCTTTCCACTGACGACTGAGTTCTCTATATTTAACCTCCACTATACCGTACTGCTCCCTCATTGAGGTACACCACTTATCTCATTCAGAGCTTTGGGGCCCCGGCTAGGCCAGGCAGGCGGTGGTGAGAATACCACAGGCATCCTCAAAGAGCAATGCAGAAACCCTGCCGTCACACAGTCTGCCCCCGCGGCCCTGCACTGCCATTTTCTCAGGGAAAAAACCGACCACTACAAAAAGGCACAACACAAACCCCAAACTAAAACAAAAGCCGTGCCATTCAAAACCCTCAAGTATGCGCCGTCTCAAGGTGAGGCGCCTCGCTCTGAGGTAAACGCCGCTGGGTTTTTGTTAAAACAACAGGCTGCACTCCCACAGCGTCCAGGAAGGTCAACTCAAGTACCGATAACAAAACAAAAGAAGTTGGGGATTTTTCATGGTTGGGCCTGCTCACACAAAACTGTCTCAAACTTCTCATGCAAGCTGGACTACACATTACAACCGCTGCCCCAATCCAGTAGTCGAGAGATGGTCATTAAGGGTATGAATCATTGACATTAATGCCCAACAAACACAGCCAATTAACAGTATAGCCCCTTACATAGTATGGGCATTGGGCAGCTAGGACACAGAAAGCTATAACTGTCCAGAAACTGTAGAGGGCACTAGATCCCCAGGAGACTGCTTCCCTTCCCCTGTTAGCTTTAGCTCAGTGTAGCATACCAGCTATAGTTCCAACTCCTTCCACAGGTGTCTGCCAGTGCCAGCCATACCAGAGCAGGGCAGTCACAGTAGTCAGTCATATCCTGGAAAGGTCTCTCTCTCCATAGCTACAACATGGCACAACAACCGTCACCTCCATGTGTCTATAAATGCCTCCCACAGAACGGTATCATGAGGTCTTAGTCATTGTTCTATTAAGTTGGCCTGGAAAAAGACAGAAGTAGAGGTTTATATATAATAAAAATAAAAAGCCCTTAATTAACAGGTCACTATGGGGGAATACATTACCCATTGAGTGGATAAAAGGTGATATAAGTGTTGCATTTCTAGCAATCTAAGAAATGGAATCACAATGAGAGTAGGCCTATGATGAAAAGGAAAAGTGGAAGGAAGATTTGTTCATTCAGAATCAAAGGGCTTAACCCATTCTGGGCGGGAACCCCTTTTGGTGTTAGCATTATGTTATGCTTTAGCTATTGAAAAATAGCAGATCTACGAGCTTGTAGGTCTGCTATTTTTGTGGTGCAAAGCTTTGAATATATACTCTTTCAGAGCGAACTCAAATCTTTGCTTTTAGGAGGGGGTCCCTGAAACAACACATTTTCAGATGGGGGTCAACGGCCAATTTAATATATTTTTGGGGGTCCTCGACATGAAATATTGAGAACCACTGATATAGAAACACGAGGTTTTTCAGAAATAAATACATTTAAAAAAAGACGTCAGGCCTAAAGGGCTTAATTCAAGCCGCTAAGCTGCTGCTCTCCAGATTCATCACCTTGAGAGATCAGAAGACAATGGGCTCTTTTCTTCTTGATGATGATAATCAAGGTTTTAGCACTGGAGCTAATGGGCCTCCGCGGGTCGCTGATGTCTCCTCTGACGAGCACTTTATCCATGATAGCACTGGAGTTAATGGAAGCTATTGTTTCCTTAACCCATTTTGTACTGAGGTCGGTTCAAAATCCTGACATTTTTCTGAAAAAACATGTTTCTATAGTGGTGCTCAACCTTTTTCATGTCAAGGACCCCCAGAATGATCTCTATTGGGCCACGGACCCCCATCTCAAAAGACCCCCATCAAGCTAATATTTTAGTTTGAAATGTTCGCTCTGAAATATATATTCAAAGATTTGCGCCACATTTTCACGTCTTTTCAAAAATAGCAGACCTACAAGCTCGTAGCGCGCCACCTTGTAGATCTGCTATTTTTCAATAGCTAAAGTATAACATAATGCTTAAAACACCAAAAGGGGATCCCGCCCAGAATGGATTCATCTGTACAACAAGGATTTGAAGGTGTAAAAGAAGTTTGGCAGTGAAAAAAAAAAGTAAGAGCACCCAATGAACTAAATAAGTTTGATGAGAAAAAGTTCTGAGCCTATAGTTACTTTGCTTATCATTAAAATGCATGTATTTTGAATGGCCAAAATATGGTATATCTGAAATACCGTATATCGTTGCAGGTTATACAAATGTATGTCCAACCCAGAATATGCATTGTATTTATAGAAACATACATAATATTCATAATATTCTACAGTGTGTAGAACAGTGGCTCCCAAACGTTTCCGGTGGAGACCGAACAGACGGATTACGTTTGACTGGGACCCAAATGAGTGAAAAAGGCGCTCGGTGGCGCGCTATGAGCTTGTAGATCTGCTGTTTTTCAATAGCTAAAGCATAACATAATGTGTTGGAGGAGCCAGTGGTGTATAATAGTGTACAGATTAGAACATATAACATGTCACACTGTACGCTGCTGTTCTGTATAGGTATGAAAGTTAACACTGTACATGTCACTGTACTGTACGCTGCTGTACAGTAGGTATGAACCACTGTGCTGTGCCTCTTTTAGGGGGGCTAATGAGGGTTGTGTACAGTATAGGCTATGCCTGGGATGTCCTCTGACGTGGCAGAGCCTCTGCTTCCTCTCACTTCTTCTAAATAAGGACAGGTGGGCCAGAGGGAAGCAGAAGGTGTGATCGTATCATGCACACACACAAACACACACACACACACACACACACACACACACACACACGCACATGCCACGTTCCACAGAAATGCCCCCACCGCCACCGCAGCGTCGTTTACACTAGTCTCCCAAGCCTTGTTTATGTTAGAGGTGAGACAGCCCCATCCACGGTAATACCAGCACGGCATCTAGGCTGCGTGTGCGTGTGTGTGTGTGTGTGTGTGTGTGTGTGTGTGTGTGTGTGTGTGTGTGTGTGTCAGTGTGTGTGTGTGCGTGCGCTATACGTTATAGTTAAGCTGTTAAAAGGCATGCCGAGTATGTAAAAGCCACTCCATCATATCAGTGGTCACATGATCTTTGCTGTGTGTCTGTCAGAGCCAGCACTATGACTGATTAACTGCTGGACACGCACGCACGCACACCCACACACACACACACACACACACACACACATGCATGCGCACATAAACGTGCGCACACACACACACACACAGAAACGCACAGGCGCGCATGCTCGTATACAATGACACCCACACGATGTCAGCAGCACATACAGCGCACACACACACACACACACACACACACACACACACCAATAACCACACCCCACCCACGAACACACACACCATCTAAAGGCGATACTCCTATAGATCCATTTATCTCCCCCTGTGGGCAGACCTGCTCTCGTTCTCCAACACTCAGCAGGTTGCTGATGAGAGAGAGAGAGAGACATAGAGAGACAGAGAGAGAGAGTCCCCTCCCTCCCAGGCACCCAGTTTGCCTACACAGTATATAGCATGGTTTCAAAGTACACGTTATACTAACCCGTAATGAACTTCCCCTGTGTTTCCTGCATGGATATATACCATATACTCGGAATCCGCACGGAAATGTGGATGCTGGATCCTTCGTTCGTCCTATAGTTACTGTACGCTTATCCCATTTTGGGGCGATAACCCCTTTTGGTGTTAGCTATTGAAAAAGAGCAGATCTACAAGCTCATAGCGCGCCACCGAGTGGCGCGCCACCAGCTTGTAGGTCTGCTATTTTTGAAAATTCGCTTTTTCAGAAATCTGTCAGGATGTAGAAGACATTTTTAGAATCTGATCTCAGGTCAAAATGGGTTAATGTTCCAATTTTGGGGCTCTGGCTCATGGACTAAGAACCGGGCCGGTGGAAAAGGGGCCACAGTTTCAATTTAGCCGCGGCCCCAATTAATGTCACCTGAAGCCTAAACAAACGACAGCTTTGTTTCACACATTGTTCAATCAGCATGAAAACAAAACACGGCATAATGAGTATTTGTGAAATGGCTTCACAACAACATAACCATAACAGCAACACAGAACGTTAGCTGACATGTTGAGCACACACCTGGGTAAACAGCTGTCTCCTCTGCAGGGGGTACAGTAGCATTTTGAACTAACAACACCTCCGTTATTAGCAGGTATAACACAACCCAAAACACAGCCTGGCTGACATTGAGCGTTAATTGCCTCCACTATAGGTATGCAGGAGGGGAACATTTCAAGAAAATCTCAATATCTAAAAACACAAGCTAACACACAAAGCCTAGTCTAATGCAGCCATGAGCTCAAATAACCTTCCTCGTGCGAGGTGGTGATGAGAGACATTTTTAGCTACCTCTGTTGCTAGGCTCCATTCAGGCCATGGGCCCATTGAGTATAAGGAAAGCTAGTGTGATTCCATTCAGGTTGCAGTTATAGATAAGATAAGATAGAGGGAGTAGAGTATAGTGGCACAGAGCTGGGTCACATCAGTGAATGGAGAGACCCGTATCATTAGACCATCTAGGCCTGAAAAAGGTTTGCTCTGAAAAAATATATATTCAAAGATTTGTGCCGCATTTTTACGATTTTTCAAAAATAGCAGACCTACAAGCTCGTAGTGCGCCACCGAGATCTGCTATTTTTCAATAGCTATAAAGTATAACATAAGGCTTAGTTAAAACGCCAAAAGGGGTTCCCGCCCAGAATGCGTTAGAGGCGCTTCCAGGGAATTCAGAAGCCGGATGAGTCTGTAGCATCAATGACATCACACTCCATCAGCTCTTTTCTGCTCGCTCTCCTTGCCCGACATCAAAGCCATAATGACATCAATGCGACTGTTTCCAGTCTGGAAGTATGAAACATTTGTATGCTCCGTTAGTACACGAGGAATGAACCAACCCGTTATGCATCATAGACTAGTCCCTCTCGGCGTGTTCTAGTCACACCTATGTTTTGGTTATTGATCAAATGTCTTGTCAATCATACCAGGCAAACATGAATAGATGGCTATACCTCAGTAGGCTACCAATCATTCTTTAGGGCCGATTCATACTCCTATTTTACCGCTGTTTCGGCGCTGTAGTGCTGAAATAATTTCGGCTCGTCAGAAATTTTCAGTAGCACCGAAGAGACGACTTTAGGACGGTACCCGCCCCCCCCCACGTCACATTGTAGGCTCTACAGAGCTGAAGCGACTTTTATTCGGCTCTAAAATAGGAGTATGAATCGGCCCTTAGGCTGTACTGTTACAACTTTAAGTTACAACGTTACAAAGCTATCGGCTATATCAGACCATTTTCACAGTCGACTGTTGACAACAGCTGGTGTGGTGAACATCATGACAAAGCTAAAACAAATATGTACAAACACATCTAAAATCATCGCGGGTCCCCATTAGAGATGTTTGAGTGGTGCAACCACTCCAAGGAACAGCAATGTCCGTGTTCACCTATGCGTCCGTGTGACTTTAATGAGCACGAGTATGAAGTACCAGTAGGGGCGCTGTTGTGCCAGAAACAGAGAGTGCTGCACTGTTTCCTGCTAATGAGAGAGAGAGAAAGAGAGCGAGAGATAGAGGGGGGGGGAGTTGCACCACTCAGTTCACACGGGTGTGATTTTTGAAAATAGCCCAACATTTTAACAAACTAATAAACAGTTTCAACTGTTACTCCTGTAACCCCCGTTAAGGCCCCTGGGGATCCCCCCCGGACTCTACTTTGAGATTCTTAGTGGTTCTATCTATGGTTGTGTTATCTAGCTTGGAGGGCTTATGATGGCTAAAACGATCCTACGCAGCATAACGAAGTACTAACTATAATCACATCTGACCATCTGCATGTGTAGTGTGTGTGTGTGGGCCTCTATTAGTGTAGCACAGGCCTGTGGTATTCTGGGAGCAGGTGACTGGACATTCCAACCTGTATTAAGCTTTGCTTGGTAGACGGTGTGGGGGAGTGCTGCGAGAGCCCAGAGGAATTACAGTAGCAGCCCAACCAAAAGGGAGGTGGTATGCAGGGCCACGCTTTTACAATTCCCCAACTGGGAGAAAATCTCATTACGAATCGCCCTGAGCAATGCGACTTAAAAGCGATATCCCGGTAGTTATGGACTACGCGTCAATATTCTCCGGTATTGCCGCGTTTTCTCTAAAACATCCATCATTACTACACACGGCAGCTCAGCCTAACTCCATGTTGTTGTACATATTTCCTATTTATTTACTACAATAGAACAGACTGTAGAATAACGGGTCAAAGGCTGAGTCACAGAGTGACGGTGAAGCGATGGGTTTTGCATCGTAATGGAAGAATACAAATATTTCTGCCGTGCTTTGTTCCATTATTTAGTTTTTCATGCCAGGTTATCTCTTATACCCGGAGAACTCATTATTGTGGAACCATAATTCCAACATTGCTAACCCTCATATCAGTGCAGTTTGCTATGTGTGCTAAATCCAAAGTCACAGTGTAGTTAATTAAGTATAGGCTGTAGTTAATATAGTGTCAGTCCTCTCACTCAGTTCTGTCATATACGAACAACCCTCCTCAATAAATCACAGTACACTGGGCAGGATCATGATAGGTATGTGGAATGGACAGGGCTGGGCTGGCCACAGGTCATACCGGGCATATTCCCGGTGGGCCGCGACCGTAGGGGGCCGCCATGATAAGGCAGGACAATAGGCGGCAGGCCATTCTGCCAGTGACATCATGATAATCTCACTGTACCTGTATCAGTGAGTGACAAATAAACCCTCTACAAAGGGTTGTGTAGTTGTCTGTTGGTTTGTATCATTTAGGCCGATGTTGTTCTGTAAAAGTGGTGGTTTTAGGGCTTGTTTGTTTGTGTGTGCCTCGACGGAGCGGGCGGTAGAGTTTCTGCTATCTGCTCGTTGGTTGTGGTGGGGGGTGGTCTGGGCCAAATTCGCGCGAAAATGACCGGGCCGAATTTTTGTCCCAGTCCAGCCCTGGGAATGGACCTTGTTATGTTGGATGATACAAGCAAATGCCATGTCAACAGGGTAGATGGCTGCAGTGCAAGTGCACGCACGCACACACACACTCACATACACTTTGCCTACGTCAACATATGGGATGGTAAACTGAATAATCTTATGAAGAAGGCTAGCTCCATGTGGCTGTAGTTGTAACTGGCCAATCTGGAGGTGGTTGGGGAGAGGAGGAGGATGATGAGGAAGATGGATGCTATCCTCCTCCCTCCCACCCCCTCTACCATGAACTAGTGAAGATGAGCGGCATGTTCGGCCACAGACTCATCCATCCTCGATGCACCACAGACTGCCTAGGCCAGGCCTTTAGGTGCCAGTATAGCCACCAGGCTCCTTTACGTGCCAGTATAGCCACCATGGCTCCACTGCTATACTCTTGACTTGCATGAGAAACTTTATGACCTGAAATGTCCTGTTGTGCCCACATGAATGCGTGAAGAAATGTATTTCCTGGACCTGGACCTGGTATGAGTATTGAAAGAAAATGAGTCCTATTATAACGTACTGCAGGGTGAGGTGATACCAAGGGAAATATGGTTGAACATTTTACCCCCAAATGTAGTGTACGGAACAAATAGTTTGTTTTGTTGTGTGTAGTTGAATGTGGTCATTCATTCTGCTGTTGACAAGGTTTGCTCTGATTGTTGTACAGTCAGTGACTGTTGACTTTTCACTACTGGCTCCTGCATGGAAACTGGTTGACTTGCACAGGGACAAATTAAGCAGTATTACACCAGAGGGTGTGGTTTAACGTGATTATATTGCCACGACAGTGATGCGGTCAGGAACGAGACGTAGTCGAGTGGCAATAATCACGTTAAACCTACCACACCCTCGAGGAGTTGAGTGTGATATTGCAATTATACAAATCGCTGAAAAAACATATTTTTTTAATGACAGATGTAGTCATGTAGTCATGTAGATGTACTACGACCACAAATGTCCCAAGAAACTAGCTAGCCTATAGCGACCGACTTTGCTGCGCTCTGGGAGAACAGAGCAGCTGAATTCTTTGTTTTGATTAGTTGTGGAGTGATTGTGCTCATTTGATCCACGGCTAGAAGGCTGTTTCAACCAATCCTGCTTCCTGGAAACGACCTGTGGTATAATAGGACATACGTTGCTTCACTCTGACCGATGCCTGTTGAGAATATAACTGAATATATACAGTATATTCACCCAGATACTCACTGTGGACTAAGTGGTTGAACCTGACAATGCACTGATCCCTCTATACTGCACCTTCATATCATGTACTGTAATATGATGCGCTGATACTCTTTGTCTAATATCAATCATGTACAGTACTGTACATACTGTTCATGCACCTTGTTACTGTATGTCTGATCTCACATTGTACCAGCTGGATTATGCCGTGTGTGTGTGTGTGTGTGTATATACGTTTTTATTTTTTAAACAACGGAGATTGCACAAAAAACGATTTCTGTTGACAGAACGTTCATTATTTTTTCACATTGTTGATATACTGTATTAGTCATTCATACAAGATATCACCCATTCAGAGAATAGGGCGATTATAGCTCAGTATTTTATTGTATCTTTATTTGTATTCACTATCTTGGTTTGATTCTTAACTTATCTTCAGACAAACCATATACATGTATGCCTACATATACTAGAGAAAGAGAGAGTACTCGCTCACACACACACACGGGGGGGGGGGGGGGGGGGGGGTGATGGACTTTCCCTATAACTGCTAATGGCTTAAAAAGACAAAGCTGGCCTGTCACATGTGATGCTCATCTGGGACGAAAGCTGCCCCAGGGAGAGAGAGAGAGAGAGAGAGAGAGAGAGGGAGGGAGAGAGAGAGTCACACTGTCAGAGGGAGAGAGAGAGAGAGAGGGGGGGAGAGACAGTCACAAACTGTCAGAGAGAGAGAGGGAGAGAGAGAGAGGGAGGGAGAGAGAGAGAGAGAGTCACAAACTGTCAGAGAGAGAGAGAGAGAGAGGATGAGAGACAGTGAAAAGTAGAGGAAAAAGGTCATAAAGGATAGACGCTGAAAGAGGAAAATCAAGCAAATAAAAAGACGAAAACGAAGTGGTGCAGATAAGGACACATAGAAGAGATAGAATAGGACAGAGAGAGAGAGAGAGAATAATGAGGTGATGGGCAGACTTGTGTGTGTGTGTGTGTGTGCGTACGTGCGTTCCCTCTGGTTGCCTGCTTCTCGGTAAAGGTCAGGTGTTGACACTGTGGCTCTGCCTGACAGATGTCTCACTGAGGGGTGAGGCCGCAGGGCGACAGGCTGCCACACACACACACACACACACACACACACACACACACACACACACACACACACACACACACACACACACACACACACACACACACACGGTGGACAGGTGGACGTGCAAAAATAACCCCATAAGTAACTCTTTGTTTATTGGTTACATCTAATTTTACAACCATTGCTTCAAGTTTCCTATGATGGGAATTAGCCGGTCAGCAGAGCTAGCTAACACACCTCAGTGAGGCCGCTGGTCAGATATCCATGTTGACTAACACACCTCAGTGAGGCCGCTGGTCAGATATCCATGTTGACTAACACACCTCAGTGAGGCCGCTGGTCAGATATCCATGTTGACTAACACACCTCAGTGAGGCCGCTGGTCAGATATCCATGTTGACAGCCTAGTGTGGCTTCACTAATTCAGACACTAACATGCAAAACTGCTTCCTTTTCTTTTCTTTTTCACTGCACTTTTGTTAGCCGCTCTGACAGCAGCTGACAAATCTCTCCTTTCTCCAGAATGTCAGCTCTGTCACAAGACCCCTCCTGGGTCCAAACATCCTGCGTGACCCCCTGACACACACACACACACACACACACACACACACACACACACACACACACACACACACACACACACACACACACACACACACACACACACACACACGCATTCACAAAGTCACAAACACAAGCGCCCAATAGGCTCTTGTTATTCACATGAGCACCGGGAAGGGGAAAAGGGGTTAACGCCATAAAACTTTCGTCCTCACAAAAGCCTTTTTGTCACTTTAGCTCCTGGCCCCTCCCCCCCCCCATCACCTCCTTCACCTTCTCCCCCCTCTCCCCCCAGGCCAGTGGCCTTTCTCTGGGTTGATCAGCTGGGGGTTAAGCCCTGCCTCTCTCTCTCTGCTCCCACCACAGGCCGTACGAGGCCGCGTAGCCTTCAGGGTAATGGCTGTAGGAGCTGTTTCTACCACGGTACCAATACCCTGCTGTTCAATGACCACAAGAGAACAGGCCACAGACGTCCTTGTCAGACGAGAACGGACAGAGAAATCTGTCTTGTGAAACCAGAGCCTGAGAAGTTTAGCTGTGTTTAGTGTGTTGTGTGTGTTGTGTGTGTGTGTGTGTGTGTGTGTGTGTGTGTGTGTGTGTGTGTGTGTGTGTGTGTGTGTGTGTGTGTGTGTGTGTGTGTGTGTGTGTGTGTGTGTGTGTGTGTGTGTGTGTGTGTGTGTGTGTGTGTGTGTGTGTGTGTGTGTGTGTGTGCACGGCAGGGGTTCACCATAAAGAAAGCCTAAAGTGACAGGAGGGGTGAAGCCAGCGAACCGTTCCCCTCTCTGATCATTGCATGATGACAAAAAACCTGTCAGCCCTCTCTCTCTCTCTCTCTCTCTCCGTCTCTCTCGCATGCTCTCTCTCTGTCTCTCTCTCTCTCTCCGTCTCTCTCTCTCTGTCTCTGTCTCTCTCTCATGCTTTCTCTCTCTCTCTCTCTCTCTCCCTCGGCCCATATAAACTGCTGTCCGTAGCTATGAGGATAACACAGAAGCTACGGCCGGTAAACCGGAGCAGACAGATTGAGGAATAGCCACAGCTAAGTGCTCGGCGCAGTTGTGTCAATGCCGCTCTCTTAGTCCATTCTGACCTGAGATCAGATTCTAAAAAATGTCTTCTACACATCCTGACAGTTTTCTGAAATAACATATGTTTCTAGGTCTATATCACTCAATATTTCATGTCAAGGACCCCAAAATCTGTAATTGGCCTCCGAGACCCCCATCTGAAAATATGTTGTTCCAGGGACCCTCCAGAAGCAAAGATTTGAGTTAAAAACGTTCGTTCTGAAAGAATATAAATAAATAAATTTGAGGCACATTTTCACGATTTTTCAAAAATAGCAGACCTACAAGCTCGTAGCGCGCCACTCGGTGGCGCGCTATGAGCTTGTAGATCTGCTATTTTTTCAATAGCTAAAGCATATAGCATAATGCTAACACCAAAAGGGATTCCCGGCCAAAATGGATTAACCACAGTAGTGGAAGATTTAAGGCCGAGATTTTCGCCGTTAACTTCAAGTCATGATGCAGAGAACTCCTTTGGCATGGAAGTACCTTAGGGTCATAGGAAAAGATTTATCCAAAGAGACAAGCTGCATCACCCTTCATTTCTGAAATATACACGTTTTTCGAAATGGCCGCCACCATTTACAGCAATACAGCATAGCCCGTATCTTTGCTTCTGTTAGAGCTATAATAATAATATTGGTGTTAAAGTATACATTTTTAGGGTCAAGGAATCCAATTAAATAGATTTCAAGAATAAAAACCGCAATAGTTTTCTCTTTACCATGACAACAGGGGTAAAATATGCAAATTTCATTCGTAAAAATACGTTTTAACAGGGTAACTTTACCCCCCTCACCCACTAAAACTTTCAATAAGTTTCCTCTTTGGCATGGAAGTACCTTAGGGTCATAGGAAAAGATTTATCCAAAGAGACGAGCTGCATCACCTTTCATTTCTGAAATATACAAGTTTTTCAAAATGGCCGCCACCATTTACAGCAATACAGCATAGCCCGTATCTTTGCTTCTGTTAGAGCTATGATAATAATATTGGTGTCAAAGTGTACATTTTTGGCGTCAAGGAATCCAATTATATAGATTTCAAGGCAAAAAAAACCAATACTTTTCTCGTTACCATGACAACAGGGGTAAAATATGCAAATTTAATTCGAAATAATACGTTTTAACAGGGTAACTTTCCACCCCCCTACCTCTAAAACTTAAATTTAGTTTTCCTTTAAGGCATGGAAGTACCTTTGGGTAATAGGAAAGACATTTTCCAAAGAGACAGATAAGATCACTCTTCATTTCTGAAATATATGCGTTTTTATAAATGCCCGCCACCATATACAGCAATAGCCTACAGCATAGCCCATAGCTTTACTTCTGTTAGAGCTATAGTGATAAAATTTGTGTCAAAGTGTACATTTCTGGGGTCGAGGAATCCAATTTAATAGGTTTCAAGACAAAAAAATTTTTTTTAAAAAGAATATGCACATTTCATTAACAGAATAAGTGTCCACAAGATGATAGTTTCCCCACATATATTTGTTTTTATTTTATTTATTTTTATGAAGTAGGCTACAACCTCTTTGTACATGCCATGTCTGCAGCCTACTCTTTAGTACTCTGTTTGTCAGTCTGACTCTCTGTGTAGGCCTATCTGTCTGACTGCTCTCACCATGAGAGTTACACCTGCTGTAGATAGTTGCTATAGCCTACATTTATTCTGCACCAAAGGGCTGTGACAGCTGGATGAAATCAGAGGTGACAGAACATCTGAGACACTTTGAGGTTCAAATTGAGGTTTGTTTATTTTCTCATTGAATACAGCAGTTACAGAACATTTGTAATGCTAGCTAGCTAGCTAGCTAATTAGTTAGCTAGCTAATTAGTTAGCTAGCTATACAGTAGCTATTAACCAACTTAACTTATTGAATTATGGCAAACATTGCTAACTGAGAGTGTACAAATGTAACCAAATTGACTATTAGCGTCCATTTGGTTACACACACTCAGAGTTGTGGTCTAATGCAAACATTTGCTAGCTATAGATAGGTTATAGCCTATTTGTAGTGTTGATTTTGACTGCAGCAACTTTTAGTCACATTTAGTCACCTGAAATGTTTTTGTGTTAGTCTAGTTTTATATGATAAATAAAATAATATTTTAGTCGACTAAAATGTATTTTGGCATGCCTTGATGGAGGTGTAATGACACATTTTACACTTGGTTGCATGCTGAAAATAGCCGATCTACAAGCTCACAATTTGTCACTCTGTGACGCATTGTGAACTGATCTGCTATTTTCAGCATGCAACCAAGTAATAAATGACTTGTATTTTGAAATTGGCAATATATTTAGTCATCATTGCATAGTTCTTATTTCGTTTTTATTCAGTTTTCCTCTGTGAAAAAAGGTAGTCAATGAACATTTCTTGTCATAGTTTTAGTCGACAAAATCAACACTAATTATTAGGGTTTTTTTTATTAATGAATTACATACTTAGAATTATTTTATGTGTGAATGCTTAGAGATAATATAATAAACAAGTTTATTTCTCATTTCAGAGTAGCCATCATGGATACTCGTGACTGGAGTTTATGTTTCATATGTCAGCAAAGGAAAGCTAATGAAAAAGCTTCATGTCCATCTACATCTATAAAGCTAAGAAACTGCCCTGAAAAACTGAACCGATGTTTCACAGAAGTTATTGCCAACATTCAGGAGCTGAAAGAATTGGGTGATTTGCCTGACTTTGTGGTAGTGGATGAGGTTATTGATGGTGGTGTGCAGGATGCTGTGCAGCTGATGATTTCACATCCAGTAGTGTGGCACAAAAACTGCAGAGGTGCCATTAATGATCAAAAAGTGGACAGAGCAAGAAAAAGACATGAAGAGTATGTGAGCCCAGTAAAAACCCGGCACATGACTAGTGGTGGCAAGCTCACTACACAGGCTATACCCTCATGCTCATCATCATCCTCATGTGAACAAACCACACCGTGTCTCTTCTGTGGTGAAGTTGGTAACAAAAAGGAACTAAGGAAGGCATCCGACCTGAGAGTGGATCGGAAAGTGAAAGAATGTGCTCAGGTGCTCCATAACAAGCATCTATTAGCTAAACTTGCTGCTGGTGACATGGTAGCTATGAAAGCAATGTATCATCGCGCATGCCTGACTAGGCTCTATAGAAAAGCAGAAACTGCCGGATGTGGCACAACAGGAAATAAGGAAACACGGGTGATCAGAGCACAAGTCCTCAATGAATTGATTGAGTCAATCAATCATCAACGTTGTTCAGGAGAGTCATTGATGATGTCTGACCTCACAGCCCTGTATGAGAAACGTATTGCTGACCTAGGATTCCCAGATATTAAATGTAACACCACACGACTTCGTGAGGATATTGAATGCCAAATCCCAGACATCAGATCTGTGCGACTGGGTCACAGATCCGGCTGGTCCCTGTTGTTTGATGATGACCTGAAAGCTGTCATTGGCAACACACCAACAAATGATGAAACCTATT
Source organism: Protomyctophum bolini (assembly GCF_963924005.1). Classification (NCBI taxonomy): domain Eukaryota; kingdom Metazoa; phylum Chordata; class Actinopteri; order Myctophiformes; family Myctophidae; genus Protomyctophum; species Protomyctophum bolini. The sequence goes on from NC_137882.1 coordinate 23,721,218, forward strand.
TCATGTGAAATAGGTTATTAACCTATTTCATATGAAACCTATTTAATTGGATTCCTTGACCCTAAAAATATACACTTTGACACCAATATTATTGTTATAGCTCTAACAGAAGCAAAGATATGGGGTATGGTGTAATAGTGGGTTATTGTCGGCGGCCATTTTGAAAAACATGTATATTTCATAAATGAAGGGTGATGCAGCTCGTCTCTTTGGATAAATCTTTTAGTATGACCCTAAGGTAATTCCATACCAAAGGGTTTCTCTGCATCATGACTTGAAGTCAAATGTGCCTTAAATCTTCTACTACAGGGCTGATAGGAGGCACTGGGCTGACGACAATGGTCGACGAGGCAGCAGGTAAACGAGGGCCGTCACATGATGATGATGTATCGATGGGTCTCTTAGAGAGAGAGAGAGAGAGAGAGAGAGAGAGAGATAGTGAGAGAGAGAGCGGTGCGGGGGGATGGTGTGTGTGTGCGTCATGTGGGCGGCATGCGGCCATGCCTCTGGCCAGGAGAGCGTTCGCTTTGCGGAGATCGAAGGAGAGCATCGACAGACACGTCGACCGACACGATCGCTCACTCACCCGCTCTGCCAAAGGGCCGTCCGGCCTTAATGAGGACACTGTGTACCCAGTATAGTCCTTGGTACAAAACACTGTACAATTAGGCTCCTGGCTGTATCTCTGAATCATTGTGCCCTCATACAATACCAAGAGATCCATTATAGGTCTCTTCCGAAGAGCTTTTATTCATTCCCATGCACGTGACAGGCTTCAAGTCAAAGGGTGATCGTGGCTGTTATGTTATACTGCTGTCTGTCTGGGTCGGAACGAACGGAGGACCAGTTCTATAGACTTGCTCCCAGTAGATGGGTGAACACATGTACTGTTACTGTATGACAGACAGCATTGCAATAAAAGAAAATGAGAATAGAAAATTACACACAGCTCTGAAAACAAAGAGTTTGTCCTTCATTCTACTTTCTTTTTGCTAAAGAGGATCGGTTTACTGTAAATTCTAAGTTAAATGAACACTTTACAGATTTGTACTGTGTACTCTCTGGTACTGTGTACTCTGTACTGTGTACTCTGTACTGTGTACTCTGGTACCGTGTACTCTGTACTGTGTACTCTGGTACCGTGTACTCTGTACTGTGTACTCTCTGGGCCCGATAGACAACAGAACCAGACAGCGTGAATAGTACGTCACAGGCAACAGGGTGTGGGACAAGATTAGTCCAAGCACGCACCGCACAGGGACCTGGCTGGGCCGGGCCTAGTGGATCCTCCCAACAGGGACCTGGCCTAGTGGATCCTCCCATGTGATCTCACTCACCCACATGTGAAGTCACTCAGCAGGGATTTATCCAGATGTGTTCTGCTATAGCTAGGAGAACGGATACTAAAACAGCTCCGTCAGTATCTCAGCTGCATGAATGCTATTTTGCACTGCATGCCCACTGACAGATTATGCAAACCACACGCCGTTCAATACGCGACAATATGGCCGACACGCCACGACAGCGAGGCCTTGACACTCAGACGCTACGCCAGGTATAAGCGAGTGCTGTCTTTGCAATGCATATTGCCCCAGGCACATTACGGGCAGGCCGGGAAACCCTTTTGGTGTTAGCATTATGTTATTTGGCCATTGAAAAATAGCAGATCTACAAGAACTTGTAGGTCTGCTATTTTTGAAAAATCAAAGAACGACTGACATAGAAACATAGCTTTTTCAGAGAACTGTCATGATGTCATTTTTAGAATCTGATCTCAGGTCAGAATGGGTAAAGTCTGGCCCCTCTCAATTGTGGCAGGACTTCACGGCCGATGATGGTGACAACAAGCCAACCAGATCCATCTGGAACCAGGCTATAAACCAACCAGGGCCCAGTATGCAAATATGGGGGGCGGGACATTGCCGGGGGAAAAAAAGAATCTAATACTGAGAGGGATGAGACTAATATCCACGCAGTGATATTAATATCGCTACGCGAGGCTAAATATGAAGCAGCCTTGCATGTTGATGAGTGCGCCGTCCAATTTGGCAAGCCATGATGGATGGATTATGTTATCACCTATTAAAAATGGCATTACTTGACAAGGATGTACGTGTTGGTGTGCATAATTTGTCAGTGCAAATAGCATACACTTATCAGAAGCTGTACATTACATTTCTTGTCAGGAATTCCTATCCTGAAAAGGCTGAGTCGACCTCAAAATGAACCCATTTTGGGCGGGAACCCCTTTTGGTGTTAGCATTATGTTATGCTTTAGCTATTGAAAAATAGCAGATCGGTGGCGCGCTACGAGCTTGTAGGTCTGCTATTTTTGAAAAATCGTGAAAATATTTATTTCAGAAAACTGGAGGTTTTAGAAGATTTTTTTTAAATGTTTTTAGGTCAGGCCTAAATGGGTTAAAAATTGCATTGCTTGACAAGGATGTACGTGTTGGTTTGCATCATTTGTCAGTGCAAATAGCATACACTAGCTGTACATTACATTTCTTGTCAGGAATTCCTATCCTGAAAAGGCTGAGTCGCTGTGATCGACTCAGCCTACCTCAAAATGAACTGAGGAAAACATGATGTTAGAGATGATCTTTCTAGGCGATAAAGGATAACAGGGGGTGTTGTAATGGTTCCTGAACTGAACTGAGCCTAACCGGGCCAAACAGAACAGAGCAGCTCCGTGTTACAGCGTTGTGGAGCTGAACCGGGCCAAACAGAACAGAGCAGCTCCGTGTTACAGCGTTGTGGTTTGTGTTGTGTTTTTCTGTGCTTTGTGTTTTGTGTCGTGATGGAGCTCTAGTCTGTTGTGTTGTGCAGTTCGGGGGAATTCCACCGGGGCGGCGTATGACCCCGAACACTGGCCTTCCTGTTCTGATGTGGTGATGTCGTCCTCCGTAGCCCACAGGAAGGGGAAAGAAAGACCGCCTCTGTCCCAAGGACGGACGGACCGGGTGCTTCTCTAGCCCATTCTGGGCCGGAACCCCTTTTGGGTGTTAGCATTATGTTATGCTTTAAGCTATTGAAAAATAGCAGATCTACAAGCTCATAGCGCGCCACCGAGTGGCGCGCTACGAGCTTGTAGGTCTGCTATTTTTGAAAAAATCGAAGAACGACTGACATAGAAACATAGCTTTTTCAGAAAACTGTCGGGATGTAGAAGATATTTTTTTAGAATCTGATCTCAGGTCAGAATGGGCTATAGTCATACCACCACCACCACCACCGGCAGCATGAGTGGTATGACTGCCCATGGTGCTGACGGTCGCAGTGGTGGTGGCTGCGTGCGCACGTACGTGCCTGTGTGTGTGCATGTGCGCCTGCGTGTGTGTGTGTGTGTGTGTGTGTGTGCGTGTGTGTGTGTCTGTGTGCGTGTGTGTCTGTGTGCGTGTCTGTGTGTGTGTGTTGGCCGTTGTCCGACATATCAGTGATCACACTTTGGCTTTTAATAAACCCAACCTGAGTGTCTGCCTGGCGGAGGTGTGTGTGTGTGTGCGTGTGTGTGTGTGTGTGTGTGAGTGTGTGTGTGTGTGTGAGACTGTGTGTGTGCATGCTAGTGTATGGCTTGCTGAAAGGTCCTGGGCGTGTGATTGATGGCAGCTTTAGCTCTGATCCACCTCGGTTTGAATGCACACACACACACACACACACACACACACACACACACGCACACATGCACACAACACACACAGAGGAGGAGGTGGGGACAGGGGGCGGTCTTATCTAGCGACGCTCAGCTAACATTATTCATCCTGCGCTCATCCATGCACGCCCGGCTCACCCTCGCCCATATTGATGAGCGGCATGTGTGAATTAGTCACTTTATTTACACACACACACACACACACACACACACACACACACACACACAAGCACACACACACACACACACACACACACACACACACACACACACAGAGACAATCCAAAAGCACATTAATTCTGGGGACGGAGGCGAGAGGCTGGCACCAGAGAAGGAATGAAAGCAATTTGCAGCATTTAGACTATTCAGTCATTTTGGAATTCTTTCTCTTTTTCTCCCCCTTTTTTCTCCACGTCTTCTTTCTGACATTCTGCCGATTTATGTTGTCTGAGATGGAGAGAGAGAGTCACATGACATGATGTCTGGGAGGACGGGGAAGAGAGAGAGAGAGAGAGAGACTGCGCAAAAATAATGTAATACGGATGTGTATATTACAGCCAGGAAACTCCCATTAAACTTTCCAACAAACTCCGGTAAACTCCCGAATTGTATACCATCACACTGTATATTACCGTATATTAACTGTATATGCCCGCTAAACTTGAGGTTTACGGGCAAAATACAGTGCCCATAACTGCCTGTTAACTCCTCTTTTCACGCAGTGAGAGAGAGAGAGAGAGAGAGAGAGAGAAAGGAGAGAGAGAGAGAGAGAGAGAGAGAGAGAGAGAGAGAGGTAATTTGGAATCTCTGAACTGTAATCACCATACAGCTGTTTCCTGACTCCCTAGTGTTACAACTGGACATAAACACAGTGGGGGGGCGGACAGACAGACAGACAGACAGACAGACAGACAGACAGACAGACAATCAAGGCATTGAGCGAGGCCTATTTGTCAATAGAACATGTAGTACATGGTGATGTGATGTAGACTACAAACCACACAATACAGTCCTTTTAGTGTTAATTAGATTTTGAACTCAAACACAAAAGATTTTTTTTTCTGGGCACGGCACAGAAATGTAGAGACAAAAGCTGTCTTGACAGCGACACCGACACCGCTTCCATAATCACAACCACAGTAACGCAGCCTGCATGTCCACGGTGAGATTATACAATGCTGAGTCTGCACCTTTCCAGACCTTTTGGGACAGCAGGAAGTTCCCCGAGCAGTATAGGAGGAAGTTTAGATCACGGACCGGTGCCAAGGTTTCTCTTCTCTTCCTTTACCTGCTATAGGACAGACAGTATGGTGACTAGTATGGATGTCCCGATACCGAACACTGATACCAGTGTCATGATCTCATGTTGTGTTTATAGCTATATATCTAGCTATAATATCTCGTGTTTATAGCAGACTCCTCCTCACTCAAATGTGCACTTGCAGTTTGGGAAACTCCAAAGCAAACACTTTATTTACCTGCCATAGTGTCAACCGGTACCCTTACCCCTGTGTCGGATCGGTGGTTAGACTGGCATATTCACTGATACCGATATGACCCGATATGACAAATAAGGGCCGATCCAATTTTTTCCCCTTCTACCGATACAGTATCGGGACAGCTCTAGTGACTAGTACTGACTACCTAGAGAAGGAGACAGTATGGTGACTAGTACTGACTAGAGAAGGAAGCTATAGCTAGGACAGACAGTATGGTGACTAGTACTGACTATAGAGAAGGAAGCTATAGCTAGGACAGACAGTATGGTGACTAGTACTGACTAGAGAAGGAAGCTATAGCTAGGACAGACAGTATGGTGACTAGTACTGACTATAGAGAAGGAAGCTATAGCTAGGACAGACAGTATGGTGACTAGTACTGACTAGAGAAGGAAGCTATAGCTAGGACAGACAGCATGGTGACTAGTACTGACCATAGAGAAGGAAGCTATAGCTAGGACAGACAGCATGGTGACTAGTACTGACCATAGAGAAGGAAGCTATAGCTAGGACAGACAGCATGGTGACTAGTACTGACTATAGAGAAGGAAGCTATAGCCGGGCCAGGACTTCTGCTAGACAGCTTGTGATTCACACACACAAGGATCTGCTGACCAACAACATATGGGAGAGCCAGCCTGCTGACTATAGGTCTATACAGAGTACACTCACCCCCAGAAAAAGGTCTGTGTGGAACTGAAAAGTGTTTTATTATAGCCTGCTTTATTATGGACGCTGAAAAGGATCTCTATAGCGCCATATAAAATGTGTATCCCACATTATTGTGTTTCTGTAGCACAAAATGTTTCCCAATGAAATCTGTTGGCTCTGTAGAACCTTTCACGTTACACACCGAAGCACTCGGTGAGCATATTTTTTATTTTTATTTTTTCTTGCATATATTTTCATTGGAAACTTTTAACAAAAGGCATGCCAAAGATTGGAACATCCTGCCCTTGTCCCTTAGATCAATTACCTCTTTCAATGCTTCCAAGAATGCATTGCTGGTTCATCTTACATCTAGCTGTTCTTGTTTCTGATTATATTTCCTTATTTATTTATTTTAACTGTCATACTTGTTTATTTTCATTGATTTTCTATTTTCGTGATTTTTTTGTTGCAATGGTTGTTGCAATTTACTTGCAATGGTATATAGTATATTACTGAACTTCCAAGGTTAGTAGTGGGTTGAGACGGGGGAAAAGCCTTTGTGTATGTCCTTATTGTTGTACTGTACTGTACTGTACTGTACTGTACTGTACTGTACTGTACTGTACTGTACTGTACTGTACTGTACTGTACTGTACTGTACTTGTTTGTTGTATGTTGTGCCATAAGGACTCCCTTGAAAACGAGTTGCTGCAACTCAAGGAACTAGGGGGAAAAAAAACTAAAAACTAAAAAAACAACTAGTGAGCACCTTTTTAGTCAATCCAAAATGGCACCTTGTTTGGTAAGAATGCCTGTCTGGTTATGGAGCACATGAATCACCCATTTTCAACCTTTATATAATAGATTAATAGATCCTCGTATTGCTCATTGTCTGTTTATACACACTCTGTGTGTCGGAGGGTGGACTGTGAAAGCCGCCAATGACATCATCAGTGGTATTTCAAACAAAGATTTCAAACTTGATGCAAGAACAATAGCTTCTATTTCAGCATGTATTGTAAACTTTCCTGGAAAAGAAAGGCTGTAGTTTCTATAGCTTGGAATCCCTATTGATGATGTCATTAAGGTTATTGGTAGGTTCAAGTTCCTGAACTGTCCGTAGCCCTCCTGTGTGTGCATGTTGTTGCCTGTATGTTGTCTGCTCTCCGGTATTCCGTGCTGGGTTAATGTGGTGAAGGTGCGTGTCAGGGTTAAGTGGATAACACAATGCTAATACAGTTAACTCAATACCTGCCTCACTTTAGTCCCAAGACCAGTTAATGAGCTCAGGAAGGCTGACTTTATTGAATGGAAGCCCTTACGTGCCATAGATACCGGTTTACCCCGCAGGGCCCCGCAGAACATGACCAAATCTGTGTCTCACACGTGGTGGAAATAACTAACTAACGTAGGCTTATTGCTTGTCACATCCATGGTTATTGTGTGTGTGTTAGGCTGCGCAACAGTGCCATGTGAAAACCAACCAAAAGCTATTTTCGTTCTCAGACAGACCCAGCCAGCCAGGGACAGCAGACCCAGCTATTTTCGTGCTCTGGACAGACCCAGACCCAGCCAGCCAGGGACAGACCCATGGAGGGACACACACAGCTCTGTAATGGAGCGGTTGCACCACTCAAAAATTAAACCCCATATGGGAGATAGTTGGTGCGTCCCAGTCATGTCATCCATCCATGGCACACTCCCATTATTGTCCAGTGAAAGCGGCTGGCACAGTTAGCGCGTAGCGCCGTGCACGTTGTTGCCTCCCCTGTCCACTCCAGCCGTGCACGTTGCCTACCCTGTCTGTCCACTCCGATTCCAGCCAGCGTGCTACATTGTACCACAGTGTAGCTCTGTGGACACATTGTAGCTCTGTGGACACACTGTAGCTCTGTGGACACACAGCCCTGGCTACATAGTATACACTGCAGGAAATACACTGTAGCAGCCGGCCTCTTAAGTACTGGACTACTAAAGAATGACAGATTAAGAGAGAGAGAGGAGGGGGGGGGGGGGCAGGAAGCAACCAGGCTCTCCCTCATGAATAATGCATAACGGACGTCCTCCTGTTTAGTGCTTAACACTGTATCAACCACAGCACTGACTAAACTGGACATCTGTACTACAGCCAAAACAAATAATTCCTTTGTCACTGTCACTGACCCAGACCCGTTCGTTTGTTGGCTCTGGTGGTGCCGTGAGGGTCATATTACCGTAACAAACATAAAAGAATGGCAGCGATCTCTTTACTGAAACCGGATCACGGATAGAGTACGTGCCTGGGTCATTATATGCTAGCTCTCTCGCTTCACAAAACAACTTAACATAACATAGTAAACTGGGAATTAAATTAGAATTACATCATGTTATCGTTGATGATTAACGGAGAGGTACAAGGAGGATAATGGAATTGGGAATTAAGAGATGATTAAACTGTTGTTGTTATCCATTTTGTTAATGCATTGCGACATATATATAGCCCGCGGTGTCGGTTTCTATTGTACTGTGATTTTTGTGTGTGTGTGTGTGTGTGTGTGCGTGCGTGTGCACGTGTGTGTGGCATGTTATCCTCTTGGATAACACACATTTCTATCAAATGCCTGTGTGTGCCCACACACACACACACACACACACACACACACACACACACACACACACACACACACACATGCACAGACACACGCTCGCACTCAAATACTATCACCCATTCATGTGTAAACAAAACCCTGATACAATGAAACAAAAAAAGCAGCGTCGGAAAACAAAAAGGTTAATCGCACAACGGTGTCATCCTCTTAACCCATTCTGACCTGGGAACGATTCTACAATAATGTCTTCTAAATCCTGACAGTTTTCTGAAAAACCCTATGTTTGTGTCAGTGGTTCTCAAACTGTTTCACGTCAACCAAAGAAGCAAAGAAAAACGTTAAAAACGCTCGCTCTGAAAGAATATATGTTCAAAGATTTCTGCCACATTTTCACGATTTTTCAAAAATTGCAGACCTACAAGCTCGGGTGCCGGGCTACGAGCTTGTAGATCTGCTATTATTTTTCAATAGCTTAAAGTATAACTCAAAACACCAAAAGGGGTGTCCCGCCCAGGATGGGTTAAAAAAGCACCGCTGCCTACCGGTATACTGCCCAAACAGAACCTGACTGATAAGCCTTGGCTGTTGGGGATCAAAGCCCCAAAGATTATTCCATGACCATCAAATCAGCCGCTGTGTGACAGACAGCGTGGCTCACACACCTGCTATACTCTCTCTATAGCGCAGCTAGCCCTGGGTGGTTGATTTAGGACCGGATGCGTGCGGGGCAGAGAGACTATGGGCCACAGGGCAACGCAAGGGCAGCGTGCCAGAGACACACACACACACACACACACACACACACACACAGGGCAACACAGGGGCAGCGTGCCAGAGACACAGCTCTGTAGCACAATAGCTTTTCATTAACATGAGAGGTCTCAGCGAAAACAATAGCGTGTGATGATAGTGTGCGTGTGTGTGTGTGTGTGTGTGTGTGTGTGTGTGTGTGTGTGTGTGTGTGTGTGTGTGTGTGTGTGTGTGTGTGTGTGTGTGTGTGTGTGTGTGTGCGTGTGTGTGTGCGTGTGCGTGTGTGAGTCTGTCCGTACTATACTTGTGTGAGGGTCAATTGTCCCCACATGTATAGTAGAATTTGCAAAAACTAAACGGACAATTTCCTGGTCCTCACACGAGAGAATAGGGTAGACTTTAGGGTTTACAGTTACTGTATAGGACAAGATTCAGATCTCAGTTGCGGGGGCTATTTATATATAGGATTATAGGCATTCAGAGGTTATTATGAGCCCATGGCACGCATAAAAAAAAAAAATAGCCAATGTACAGTACAACCTCACAATGCGTCACAAGTGCGATGTGTTGTGAGATTGTAGATGATCGGCTATTTTCAGTTATTTTGTAGATCGGCCTCCCCTATCCCCACCAGAAGTCCCCCACAGGTTGCGTGCGTGCGTGTGTTGCGTTGCGTTGCGTTGCGTTGCATGCGTGCGTGCGTGCGTCTGTGTGTTTGTGCATTCACGTCATGAATGCCACATGTCAACAGTTCTTGTTTGTGTTTACATGCGTGTCTGCCATGCTGCCATGGCGACGCGTTCCAACAAGTGCACGTGTCGGAGTGTCTCCTTCATACAGTATAGTGACATGTAGGCTTTACAGTCAGTACAGTAACCCAGCCATTGATCCCTCCCACTGATGCTCTGCCAGGGCCCATCAACACACATGTGTCTGTGGCAACATTTAGATTTAACCCGTTTTGACCTGAGATCAGATTCTAAAAATGTCTTTTAAATCCTGAGAGTTTTCTGAAAAAGCTATGTTTCTATGTCAGTCGTTCTTCTGAAGATCTACAAGCTCGTAGCGCGCCACTCGTTGGCGCGCTATGAGCTTGTAGGTCTGCTATTTTTCAATAGCTAAAGCATAACATAATGCTAACACCAAAAGGGGTTCCCTCCCAGAATGGGTACTTTTAATGTAACTTTTTACAGTATAATGTTCTTCTTTTGATCATATATAAGACCCAATTACTGAATCTCAAGTCTCCAATGCCCAGGGTTTCTTCAGAATATGACACGTACAGTAGCCATGTACTATACAACACTATATGGCATAGGAGTAGTTCTCAAATACTCTCAGAGTTACAGACCTGTTATGGTCACTCAGGGCTATCTCTGTATATGTGTCTCAATATCATTGTCCAGTCATTTGTACGTCCATGGCAAAAAAAAAATTGACCAAAACGTTCCCCACAAGCCAACATGGATATATGACCCCTGTGACCCCTGTGTGCTGCGGTCAGATGTAGTATGTAGTATGTAGTATGTAGTGTGTAGTGTGTAGTGTGCTGTGTGCTGTCGGATGTAGTGTGACAGACTGCTCCCTTGCATGAGATGGGGAAGTTCCCTTAATTCATTTTATTTGCAACCCTAGCATGTCGAAGTCAAATTAGGCAAACATTACATGGATGACATTACGGAGAAAATAGGCAGAATTTGATAATATCTAACAGCGTTAGCGCGCGTTGTGTGAGCTTGTAGAGCAGCTATTTTCACTATAGTTACCGTATAAAGTGACGGGGTTTATGTTTTTAAACAGGGCAGGCTGCCAACCTATACCCACCCTCCCCACTTAACCCATTTTGGGGTGGGACACCCCTTTTGGTGTTTTAAGCATTGTTATACTTTAGCTATTGAAAAATAGCAGATCTACAAGCTCTACAAGCACTACGAGCTTGTAGGTCTGCTATTTTTGAAAAATCATGGAAATGTGGCACAAATCTTTGAATATATATTCCTTCGGAGCGAATGTTTCAACTCAAATCTTTGCTTCTGAGAGGTCCCTGGAACAACATATTTTCAGATGGGGGGTCGGCGGCCAATTCTTGGGGGTCCTTGACATGAAAATGACATAGAAACATAGATTTTTCAGAAAACTGTCAGGATTTAGAAGAATTGTCCTCATGTCTAAATGGGTTAAAACAAGAATGTATAGCAGCGTTCAGCTCAGATCTCTAGCATCCCGTGTGGGGATTTTAAAGGCAGAACCTGACCTCCTCACCCCCCCCCCTCCTTCTTTTAATGCTACCTTTCTCCTTTTAATGGTTCCTCTGAAATTAACTGGCTGGATTACTACTGCACCCTCCCCTCCCCCACCCATGCTGGTAATAAAGTGCTTGTGGACACATACACAAGTGCACAAACTGCACACGTGCACACACACACACCTGCGTGTGCGCGCTGCACTGTGTGCAGTGAGGGGAAGTGGTGGAAAATATATACTAATATGAAAAGTATCAATACTGCAATGTATAAATACTCTGTTACAAGTTAAAGTCCGGAATAATTTTTTCAGTAATTGGTATGAAAATGTGACTATGAAAGTAGTCATTATGCTGAATGTCCCATTCCACAAGTGTTCCAATGTATCAAATAAAATTAGATCTGCACAACGCACGCAGGCAGGCACACACGCAGGAACGCACACAGGCAGGCGCGCATACGCAGGCACGCACACACACACACACACACACACACACACAGGCGAGTGTGACTGCACAGCACTGACTGGGCCCACAGGATATGCTGATTCAATTTACCAGCACCGGCGAATTCTACCAGCGGGGCAGAAACGCTCGCTCCTCTCCTGTCTGTCTCCCGGCCGCCGAGTCGCTGGCGTAGCACTTTTCACCCTTTCTTTTCTACACCTTTATCTGCTTCTCTCCTCCTCCATCGTCTGTCTATTCTACACCTTTACCTCCTTCTCTCCTCCTCCATCGTCTGTCTATTCTACACCTTTATCTGCTTCTCTCCTCCTCCCACCGTCTGTCTATTCTACACCTTTATCTGCTTCTCTCCTCCTCCCATCGTCTGTCTATTCTACACCTTTACCTCCATCTCTCCTCCTCCATCGTCTGTCTATTCTACACCTTTACCTCCTTCTCTCCTCCTCCATCGTCTGTCTATTCTACACCTTTATCTGCTTCTCTCCTCCTCCATCGTCTGTCTATTCTACACCTTTATCTGCTTCTCTCCTCCTCCATCGTCTGTCTATTCTACACCTTTATCTCCTTCTCTCCTCCTCCATCGTCTGTCTATTCTACACCTTTACCTCCATCTCTCCTCCTCCATCGTCTGTCTATTCTACACCTTTACCTCCATCTCTCCTCCTCCATCGTCTGTCTATTCTACACCTTTATCTGCTTCTCTCCTCCTCCATCGTCTGTCTATTCTACACCTTTACCTCCATCTCTCCTCCTCCCATCCATCGTCTGCTGTCTTCCTCTTTATCCTTTCTCTCTTTATCTGACACCTTTTTCCCTGTTCCTTTTTACCAGTCTCGCGAACAAGGTTGAAAACGTGGGGGAGGCTGATATTGTGTGTGTGTGTGTGTGTGTGTGTGTGTGTGTGTGTGTGTGTGTGTGTGTGTGTGTGTGTGTGGTGTCACTGGTGCGTGCGTGCGTGTGCGTGTGAGACGACAGTACATGTAAGTGTACAAAGGAAGCCGGGGGCTTATATCCTATGGGAACAGTACTCAATGTAGGGGGAGTGTGTGTGTGTGTGTGCGCGCGCGTGTGCGCGTGCGTGCGTGTACTGTATATGGTTGTGAATGGTGGAGTGAAAGTTGCTGGATGGTTGCTACACCAGAATGTACACATTATGAATGTAAACATTAACCAGAACGAGCATCTACCGTACACACTATGTAGCGAGACAGCGCGGCGCGGGTTCGAGTCCCGATGCCGACCCGCCTTTTCTGCATGGGGCTTACATTTTTATAAAGTATAGGGCTTAATTATTGCCCCAGACCTGGACCAGACCGTCCTGTCAGAACCAAAACAGAACTCCAGGGGGAACCAGAATAGAGCCATAAGCATGCATATTTCATCCCCACACACACACACACACGGCACACCTCAAGTGCACAGCCATCAATTATGCTCAGTACAGTTAGTACAGTAGAGGTGGGCGTGCATTTTTCTTTTCTCTAATGGAACGGGAAGCAGGAGAAAACAACAGGCTAGATGACAACTTCTCATTGTCTTTTAATGGTACTGAATAAAGGATGGAAGGATGCTCAGACACTGGGTTAAAACGCTGTTTGGCCCAGGGCCCGTCCGTTGATGGGGCGAGGGAGGTTATATGGAGAGATCGGATTTACAAGGTGGGGGAGAGGAGAGGAGGTGAAGCGAAATGTAATATCTGTAGGCCTATTAACCACTTAAAATCGCCCAAAATAGCCAATGACAACGACGTGTTGCATCGTGACACGTGAGATTGTACATTTATTTTATGACGTGCCCAGAATAGGGACACGCCACGGTTCAAAGTAGTTAATGGACAGATGAAAGAATGGCCTGATGTCTCCATCGAGTTAATTTCATTGGCCTGGCATCCCAAGTCAAACTGCTCCTCTGGTTAGACAGCTAGGAATGACAGGAATGCCAGGTGAATGCAATTAACTGCTTGCTTGCATTGAAAACCAGCAGTAGTACTACCAGGGTTATGGACACCATTGGAACAAGAGGGAATTATCTGCTCCTTATCAGTATACAATGTCTTCACATTGAATGACTTTCAATTGCTCTATTCTGCATTTTAGTTTGAAGTTAATTTAATCTAAATTTAGTCTTTCTTTACACGGTGTTGTAAAGGTTGAAGCAGAAACAAGGGAGCTAAACTTCTTCTGTTGGAGAGACAGAGGAGGCTATACTTGTTGACAGTGAAGTCTGCTTTCATCCAAACGCCTCCACAGCCCCGGCTATAGCTTTGATCCACCTCGGGAGAGAGAGAGAAAAAAAAGACCTTCTTGCGCAAACAGTGGAAAAAAAGGCGAGAAGAAAAAGCAGGGTAGAAGAAAGAAAAACAGAACGCAATGGAACCTTTTGCTTTGTACCTTTCCTTCCAGAGGTGATATTTGCTAAGGAAGCATGAGCAATAAGCGACTACTAGGGAGAGGGACCACTGTTATAGCCAGCTGCTGAATGCTCTGCCATTGAACCTCTCTCTGCTCTAGCTGTGCTATACTGTTTGGGCTTCGGGCTTCGTCAGCTAAAATCGGCTATGTCAACATAGCCGTGCCATCGGGAGCCATTGCATGCTGGGAGAGTAGAATGGGCTGTGGCATTCTGATGGCTTAATCCATTTTGCGCGGGAACCCCTTTTGGTGTTTGTAGCATTACAGTATGTTACACTTTAGCTATTGAAAAATAGCAGATCTATAAGCTCATAGCGCGGCACCGAGTGCCGCGCTATGAGCTTGTAGATCTGCTATTTTAGAAAAATCGTGAAAATGTGCCTCAAATCTTTGAATATATATTCTTTCAGAGTTTCAGTTTTTAACTCAAATATTTGCTTCTGGGGGGTCCCTGGAACAACATATTTTCAGATGGGGATCGGGGGCGGCATATTACATATAATCTTTGGGGTCCTTGACATGAAATATTGAGAACCACTGATACAGAAACACAAGGTATTTCCAGAAGAAAATACATTTTAAAGAGACATTTTGTAAATTTCGACGTCAGGCCTAAATGCCTTAACTGCCGTCTGCCACCTCAGACATGGTCCATAATGGCTTCCACCTGCCCAGAGAGCGACTAAGCAATAAGGCATGGCCAACGGGACGGCCAACACCTGCGCTCGACAGTCACACATCACCACATCAAAACCAGCCCACAGGATTAGCCTATATACTGCTGGGGGGGGGGGGGGGGGGGGGGGCGGAGCCAGAGGAGAGGGCGCCTGAAAAAGCCACAGGCAGACGCCGGAAGCCGGGGCGGGGCAGTATTAAAAAAAAGGCTGAGGAGAGTCCCTGGCTCCGGGCCAATGGAAAGCAGGCGATGTGTGCTGCTGTGCTGTGACTGGGCTCCATTCTGTCCTATAGAATAGTCCCAGACAAGACAAGGAAAAGACTACAGAAAACGGGCATACAAGTTCCTAATAATAACGACGACCTGACGACCCCAATGAAACCCTTCTTAGCCCCTTCCCACCCCAATCCTGTGACGACTTTATCATTCCACGCCAACGTGTCGGAAGGTATAAACGGATTGTAAAAACCCAGGTATGCGCTGCGGTCAGGCTCGGGGAGGAGGACGCCCCTGCCATGCAGAGCTGAGGCCAACATGGCACTTTGGGCAATAAGTTACATCATATTGAAGTATATCTGTAACCATGAAGCGGCCTCGTGTGTTGTGTAGCAGAGACAATGAGGAAAGAAAGGAGTCTGACAGGAGAGTCTTAGTTGACACATTCTCATGGCCCATGGGGCTGTGCTGTTTATCGGTTGCGTCGGGGAGCCATGGGGCTGTGCTGTTTATCTCCTGGCCCATGGGGCTGTGCTGTTTATCGGTTGCGTCGGGGAGCCATGGGGCTGTGCTGTTTATCTCCTGGCCCATGGGGCTGTGCTGTTTATCTCCTGGCCCATGGGGCTGTGCTGTTTATCGGTGTTGTTGTCCACATGGCTGTGTGATGGGCTCTGGAAGACTGCGAGTATTTGAGTGTGCTTTCTGCTGCTGGTGCCACATGACACGCTGTGAGTGCATCTTATTTTAGAGCGAGAGGTAGAGATAAGGTGTTAAAGATCAGGGGACAGAATGCCAGGGGAGAGTAGAGTAGAGTCTACTTCTTCTGTCTCTCGTGCTGCTTGTCTCGTAGTCGTCATAAGCCCTTATACTTTAAACACACGCTGGATGTCATTATCCTGCTCAGAAGTAACGCTCGAGAACACACAAAAAGGAGCATCTTTGTTGTATTGTCACATAGTTTTATAGACACACCGTTGTGTTCAAGTTAAAACCCATTCTGGGCGGGAACCCCTTTTGGTGTTGGCACTATGTTATGCTTTATAGCTATTGAAAAATAGCAGATCTACAAGCTCATAGCTTGTAGTGGCGCGCTACGAGCTGACATAGAAACATAGCTTTTTCAGAAAACTGTCAGGATGTAGAAGACATCTCTGATCTCAGGTCAGAATGGGTTAAACTCATTGTGGTTTCATCTACTGTATAGTGTTAGTTTTGCCTGATGTGTGATTCTGACGTCGCTAAATGATTTCCCCTCCTCTCTCTGTGTCTCTCTGTGTCTCTCTGTCGTTCCCCCCCCCCCCCCCCCCCCCCCCCCCCTTCTCTGTATTGCTGAGTTGTTCTCCCCACCCCACACAGCAGTTTATTTAGCGGCCATGTTTACATTCCTGTTCAGTCAGCCTCTCCCTTGGGAGCAGATCTGAGTGCTGCATGTGTGGCTCAACCTCTCTCTCTGTCTCTGTCTCTCTCTCTGTCTCTCTCTCTCTCTCTCTATGTGTGTCTCTGTCTGTCTCTCTCTCTCTCTCTGTATCTCTCTCTCTCTCTCTCTGTCTCTGTCTCTGTCTCTCTCTATCTCTGTCTGTCTTGTCTCTCTTTGTCTCTCTCCCACTGTGGATCTCTCCCTCTTGCTTCAATTCTCTCTCTCTTTCTCTCTCTCTCTCTCTCTCTCTCTCTCTCTCTCTCTCTCGTCTTTCTTTCTCCATCTCCTTGTTTTCCAACAGTATGTCTTCCTGTCTAAGCTCCTCCCCTTCTCTCCTAATTTAACTGTGGTATGTTGTTCTGGCTGATGTTATAGACACACGTGCGCCTGCATACACACACACACACACACACACACACAGACACACACACACACACACACACACACACACACACACACACATGTGCACACAGACACTAATTACATTACTGTGAGAGAGATTCATCCTGTTCAAGGAAATGTACAAATTTGATAATTATCAATCACAACACAACAGGCAAGATGAGATCCCCCCCAACCACACACACACACACACACGCGCGCACGCACACGCACACGCACACGCACACACTACTCTTACTCATTCAGCAAATAAAAGCCGAACAGGAGATGAGTGCACTTTGTAAAAGAAAGACCTTCCAAATCCCATCTCTCTCTCTTACAACATTTAGGACCAAAAGGTCTTTACAGAAGGCTTGATTGGCGGACCCTCTTGTAAACAAGTGTAATGCTTAATTGGGTCGTCGACTCACAGTTAACAGTCTTTGTATTGAGTTTGTGCTTGAAATGTACTGTAATTCTGCAAACTGTTAATAAATATATCAATCAATCAATCGATCCCAAGAAGTGTAAGAACCCAAGAATGCAGCTTCCCTGATCACACATTTAGCGTGGTTTCATTCTTTCTATTTAGTTACGTTCTGTGTTTCTTAAATTAACCACATGAATCTTAGTTGCGCTATTCTGGGCATGTAATAATATGCGAAGATTCTGCAAAAAGAAATGTCTACAAGCTCACAATGCGCCGGGTTGCGAATCGATACGTTGTAACTTGTCAGGTTGTAGATCGGCTATTTTTGTGTAAAGGTAAGGAGAAGTACAAGCACAAGGTCAGGACAATGTCAAAGTTACACCATGTCAGCAGAGGAGCTCGGCAATTAGAGGCTAGCGTGAGGGCAGGGGGTCTATTTTTAAGGAGGACCTTTTGGTTTGTGACGTTTAGAACGAGCCCCCCCCCCCCCATGCGGTCAGCACACCAGCAGGTTGTGTACGTCCGCCTCGGTGACCAAATCCTCTTTATCACAGGTTAACCCATTCAGACCTGAGGACGATTCTATACTAAATGTCTTCTGAAAAACCCTATATGTTTTTGACATTTTCATGTCAAGGAAGAAAAGTTTTGAGTTAAAACGTTCTGGAAGAATATATATTCAAAGATTTGCACCTGCACATTTTCACGATTTTTCAAAAAATAGCAGACCTACGAGCTCGTAGCACGGCTTGTTGATCAACAAGCTACGAGTTTGAGTTTGTTGATCAACAAACTCGTAGCTTGTTGATCAACAAACTCGTAGCTTGTTGATCAACAAACTCGTAGCTTGTTGATCAACAAACTCGTAGCTTGTTGATCAACAAACTACGAGTTTGTTGATCTGCTATTTTTCAATAGCTAAAGTATAACATATACACCAAAAGGGGGTTCCCGCCCAGAATGGATTAAACTGAGAGAGAGCGCATCTGTCAGGCCTGCCAGTCGTGTTGCCACCACGTTGCACCGCAGGTCAACCGGGGGCGGACGTACATATACAGTATACGTACAGTATACGGGGGGGGGGGGGGGTGGCTAAAGTTCCAACAGAGCTGGCCTTAGGAGCACTATAGGGGCCAGAGACATGGCGTGGGTGGGTGGGTCACGGGGGGCTAATTGGACGGAGCGCTGGGACATCACAGGCCTCTTCACACAGGCCTCATCATCAGACAGACTGACTGGCTCCTAGCTCGGGCCCCTGGCAGAGGCCCCTGGCAGAGAGCTGTCTGCACGGCCGGCCTAATGACCGCTGACTCATTCAACAAGCAACCACCATGCACCACAACACCACCGCAACATCTCAGCCCCAATGAGAGAGAGAGAGAGAGAGAGAGAGAGAGACAAAGAGAAAGGGGGGCTCCCCCATGTTGTTGAAGTGTTCTGCTTTCTTTCTATTTTTACCGTTCGCTCGGCTCGGCTCTTATACAGTATATATATTCCTTCTATTCTATATAATCTGATCTGTTCTTGTTCTTACGTAATTATGCCGTGCTCAAGTTGGCAGTTTTGCGACGGCACGGTATGTTATCCCATTTTCGGCGGGAACCCGTTTTGGTGTTAGCATTACGTTATGCTTTAGCTATTGAAAAATAGCAGATCTACAAGCTCATAGCGCGCCACCGAGTGGCACGCTACGAGCTTGTAGGTCTGCTATTTTTGAAAAATCGAAGAACCACTGACATAGAAACACAGCTTTTTCAGAAAACTGTCAGGATGTAGAAGACATTTTTAGAATCTGATCTCAGGTCAGAATGGATTATACCTCACGACGGCACGGTATGTTATATACCTCACCAGGCAGTCGAGTCGGTTGGTAGTAATTTTGGACCTGGTCTTTGACACCATGTGTTTAGCACAGCAGGGCGGCAGACAGCTCCACGGGTTAACGAGCCTTTAAAACCCACACAGGGGACGCTACAGAGGCTCGCTCTGTCTTTGGGCTGACCACGGGGGGGTAGGAGGAGGACGAGGAGAGAGATGTTGTTTCTCTCTGTGTCGTCTCCCATCGATAGCAGGAGGTTAGCGGTCATAAACGTGTCCGTGTATTTGAGCGGTGTTTACATCTGGATGACAACGTGCCTGTCCATAGGGAAGGCCTCGAGGCTCACAGACGTAAGGACAGGGGACGCCCTCCAGGCTCATACAGTGCCATACAGTAACACACAGTTAATATGCCCACTGTGGAGACACAGAGGGAAGGTTCCTCACACGCCCATATATAGAGACAGATGGATGGACAGGGGGAGAGAGAGAGAGAGAGGGAGTAAGAGTGTTTGCAGCGCACGCTTATACGAAAAGACCTTAACCTGTCAAAATAACCGCGACTTAGTAAATGCAAAATGTTCTGCAATTACACGAAACCGCATGGGTCGGATCAGGAGAAATGAGGTATACTGCGGTTCATCTGATACAGAGGAGAGAGGTGATGTAAGGATGAGTTTACACAGAGAAGCTGGAGGGTGCTTTGGCTTGCACACACACACACACGCACGCACGCACGCACGCACGCACGCACGCACGCACGC
>NC_137882.1:23746177-23891177 GCF_963924005.1 Protomyctophum bolini
AGGGCTAAAATAAATGACATGGGTGAAGGAGGAAGGAAGACGCGGTAACACCCTGTGAGGAGGAATCTCGGGGGTTAACAAACAAGCAGAGGTCCACACATCTGGTAGAGAGAGAGAGAGAGAGGCACCCTGGGGAGTGGAGATCTGTGACTCCCCTCTGAGAGCTCCGAGCGAGAGGGAGGAGGGAGGAGGGAGGAGGGAGGGGAGCGCCTCCCAAATGGTTCACTTACAGGTCAGCATTCAGGTGGAGGTCTGGAATGCACTCATGAACCACGGCAGAGGTGCACGCACTTACAAATACATGCACGCACATGCACACGCTCGCGCACACACACACACACACACACACACACACACACACAGGGCCTTATATGCAGTGCAGCCATGCAGGCCCTGCATGCATGTGACTCTCACGGGGTAATCTCATGGGAGCATCCCCCCACCCTGTGTATCTCCCTGACGGACGATAACAACAGGAAGTCAGCCTGACCACCCCCACCCCACCACACCTACAACTGTAACCGCTCTCCGACACTCTCTCTCTGTCTCTCTCTCTGTCTCTCTCTCTGTGCCTAGCTGTCTCTCTCTCTCTGTCTCTCTCTGTGCCTAGCTGTCTCTCTCTCTCTGTCTCTCTCTGTCCCTAGCTGTGTCTCTCTCTCTCTGTCTCTCCCTCCATAGCTGTCTCTCAATCTCTCTCTCTCTCGCTCTCTCTCTCTGTCTGTCTCTCTGTCCCTAGCTGTCTCTCTCTCTGTCTCTCCCTCCCTAGCTGTCTCTCTCTCTCTCTCTCTCTCTCTCTCTCTCTCTCGGTCTCTCCCTCCCTAGCTGTCTCTCTCTCTCTCTCTCTCTCTCTCTCTCGGTCTCTCCCTCCCTAGCTGTCTCTCTCTCTCTCTCTCTCTCTCTCTCTCTCTCTCTCTCTCTCTCTCTCTCTCTCTCTCTCCTCGGTCTCTCCCTCCCTATAGCTGTCTCTCTCCGTCCCTAAAAACACACTACACTGTAGTGTGTTTTTATACTGTACTGTACTGTTTTATACTATTATACTGTAGTGACTACTACAGTATATATGCGGATACGGCCTTGTGCACATGCAGGGCAGGCACAGAGAAACAATACAGTAGAAGAAATGTGAATAGGACTATTACACAGTACGCGGTTTCCATCACAGTATACAGTCAGTGACAAAGGCCATGAAACCTGTGGTGTTCCTTTTGTCGCTCGTTTATTACTTTATAGCAACAGTCATTTAATCAGCCATCATCGCGCCAACATCAATCCTTTAGGAGTTCACAGTGTGAGCCAGGCCGAGGCCAGGGCAGATGAATCGAGGGATTTGTGCCCCCGCTCTCTCGCTGGCACTGTTTCTGCCAGGGAGAGAGAGAGAGAGAGAGAGAGACACAGACTGGCGGGGGAGGAGGGGGGGTAGGGGGGGGGGGTCGGGCCTTTCAGCGGCTGAATGGCCCCTTATCCCATTTTGACCTGAGATCAGAACGATTCTACACAAATGTCTTCTAAATCCTGACAGTTTTCTGAAAAACCCTATGTTTCTGTGTCAGTGGCTCTCAAACATTTTCACGTCAAGGACCCTAAAAATGTTATGTAATTGGTAGCCGACCCCCATCTGACAATATGTTGTCGTCGTCGTCCCCCCCCCCAGAAGCAAAGATTTGAGTTAAAAACGTTCGCTCTGAAAGAATATATGTTCAAAAAGATTTCTGACACATTTTCACGATTTTTCAAAAATAGCAGACCTACAAGCTCGTAGCGCGCCACTCGGTGGCGCGCTATGAGCTTGTAGATCTGCTGTTTTTCAATAGCTATAAAGCATAAACACAATGCTATAACACCGACCAAAAAGGGGTTCCCGCCCAGAATGGGTTATTTATCTAGGTCCCTATGGGAAGTCAGGACACTGCCGCGGTGAATGAGGCCCCAGTTTGCAGCAGTGGCATAATAAGGGCCTGGGGGTCATTGAAATGCACGGTGGGTCCACTGTCCTGTCAAGGCAAACCCGCTGAAGCCAGCCCAGCCGTGGTGGTGGCAGTGATTCCGACTCCAAGGAGCAGGGAAGTGAATCATGAATCACAGATGGTTCCAGAGCATTGGGTTACCAATAAGCTCTAAATGAGCTGTTGCTTACTCATCGAAACATAGAGAATTATACGACTCCAACATGGGCGTGTAAACCACAAGGGATTTGTGCTGCTGTGTGGAGGAACCACCAATACCCCTGTGAAGTGGTTTAATAACCTTGGCGTCCCTGTTATGTGGGCGAAAATGGGGTGCATACTTAGTTTAGACTAGTCATTGATGGTTAGACATGGGTTAAGGTTAGGTTTAGCTGTGCTGACCCGTGCATGGGAGGTTATAGGTTTAGGGTGAGGGTTTGAGATAGGTTGTAGTTGTATAGGACTAATGACTGTCTAACCAAATTACTAGTCCAAACCAAAAACTGTCTTAACTAAGTACTGCACCCGCGGAAATAAATCTAATATAAGCTCGTAACGCGTCGTCACCATTGTGAGATTTGGTGGAGAGGGAAATAGAATGGACCCCGGTCATCTGTATGTAAAAAGGTCAATTGTTTTACCGGAAAAAACCCCGCATTGACATGGTGGGCATTGGGCAAACAGAACCAGTTATGTGCTGTAATATTCTGGGTCACACTGTGTCCAGTCACTCTTTGTTCTTTCTGGTAAGTGAGATTCGGGGGTCGCGTGGCGGGAGGTGGTATTATGGAGGCACACGGTACCATGGCTAGACCATTTTGACCTGAGATCAGATTCTAACAATGTCTTCTAAATCCTGACAGTTTTCTGAAAAAGCTATGTTTCTATGTCAGTCGTTCTTCGATTTTTCAAAAATAGCAGACCTACAAGCTCGTAGCGCGCCATGAGCTTGTAGATCTGCTATTTTTGAATAGCTATAAAGCATAACATAATGCTAACACCAAATGGGGCTAGACACCGTCAACGTGTTCTCCGTTACAATTTCCAAGCCTCAGCAGGAGGACAAGTCACTCTGCAGTGCAAAAAAATAAATTACCTTTTTTTCGCCACCCTCACCCTTCGTTTTTTTTTGCACGACCCCCTTTTTTTCTTTTTGCATCTCTGAAAAGAAATGCTTTTCTTTCTATTCACCCTGGACACCCCAAGCCTTCATCTAGAGCCACATGTCAATTCTCTCTCTATTGCGGTGGTGTGTGGCTGTGCTCATGTTCTCTGCCCAGTTCGAGGTCTCCCAAACGGCCCCAGTCAGACAAGGCGCCTTAAATAGGCTGCCACAGGTGCTGCTGGGGCCGAGGCCGGTTGGCTGGATGACTTTGGGGGGGGGTTTAACCCATTTTGGGCGGGAACCCCTGTTGGTGTTTTAACTTAAGCATTCTGTTATACTTTAGCTATTGAAAAATAGCAGATCTACAAGCTCATAGCACGCCACCGAGTGGCGCGCTACGAGCTTGTATAGGTTCTGCTATTTTTGGAAAAGTCGTGAAAAAGGGGACGCATATCTTTGAATATAGATTTCGGAGCGAACATTTTTAACTAAAATATTGGCTTCTGGGGGTCCCTGTAACTACATATTTTGAGATGGGGGTCCCCGTGGCCCAATAGAGATAATTCTGGGGGTCCTTGACATGGAAAAGGTTGAGCACCACTGACATACTGTAGAAACATGTTTTTTTCAGAAAAATGTTAGGATTTAGAAGCCTTTTTCTTTCTATCGACGTCAGTCCAAAATGGGTTAAGGGGGGGTGAGAGCTGGACGGAGCAGGGCTAGCAGGAAGCTCCTTGTTTTCACAGAGATAAAGGGCTTTCAGGTTAACATCCTGGGCCGTAATCTCTCACACACTTCCTGGGTTTGTTTCGTGGTGAGACAAGAGAGAGAGAAATGGCAAAGTAACCTTCGTCGTCGTGGAGGGAAAGGCTGATCGATAGTGGTTGTTGATGACGGAGGATGTGCGTCGAGCATTTTGTGGACAAAATGACAATGAGGGAGAGAGAGAGAGAGAGACACAGAGACACAGACAGAGAGAGAGAGAGACTGGATTTGATGCAGAGTTGTGTTCATTAATGGCTCTCAATCAAGGTTGATTTAATGGTCCATTTAGTCCATCTTTGACAGGGATTTATAAGAGCCTGTGCATAAAATCTCTGCCCAGACCTTCATTTGCTTTTAGAGTGCAATTAACATTGTTCTAACCATTTATATACTAATTATGGGGAGAGAATAACTCTGATTTTCTTATTCATGTTCCTCCCTTGGCCACATAATACGGTACCACCAGCATTTTATATCTTCTAAAAAACAGATTAATTTAGTGTCTGCAAGAGGAAATAGGAAGGATACTCACACACTCACACTCACACAGTCACACTCCATTCTTTCTCTCAGTTTAAGTTCACATTCCTAAATCTCTCTCTCTCTCTCTCTCTCTCTCTCTCTCTCTCTCTCCCCACCTTCATTCCTGTCTCGTTTCTGAACATGTCCTCCTTGAGGAGTCCAGCATTTGACCGTGAGCCACACCCTGTTCTCCATTCAGAGGAAACTTTCAATCTCTCTGTCTGTCTGTCCCTCCCTCCCTCCCTCACACTCCCTCCCTCCCTTATTCTCTCTCTCTGTCTCTCTCTGTCTCTCTCTCTCTCTCTCTCTCACTCCTGCTCGTACTTTTGTCAGGTGTTATTTATGAGTGGGGTAGCTGAGTTCCTGCGTGCCGGCAGCACCTGCTCTCGTTGGAGAGAGAGAGAGAGCGCCAAGGCAGCTGCTAGAGAGATAGAGAGAGAGAGAGAGAGAGAGAGAGAGAGAGAGGGTGTACAGTGCAGAGAGAGAGAGATACAATTAGAGTTAATGAAAAGGACAGAGAGAAAGGTAGCGAACAGGAAGAGAGAGAGAGAGAGAGAGAGAGAGGGGGGGTGGGGGGAGAGAAAGAGAAAGCTGGTGAGTGTCCGTTGTGGTGGAGGTTGATGTAGTGTGCGTTTATTTCGTGTCGTAAGAGAAGAGCAACTGAGTGCACAGCCAACAGATGATAGGAGTAATGACTGGGGGGGTGGGGGTGGGGTTGGGGGGGGTGGGGTTTGTCCTGCACCGCCACGGAGGGAGCAGCAGGAGGACAAACCAAACAAACACCCGCCAAGCCAGCCCGGCCCGCCGTGCTAATTAATAGTGTCGTATGACTCCGAACATGATCAATTAAAGGCCACGCTTCATTGACTCCACCGGCTAAGAGTGTGGCGCCAGTGTAACGAGAGAGGGGAGGACCGTGTCAGCATGAGTAAGAGGACAGATGTACCATCGTCTGGTCTACGGTGGACGACGCGCCGCCCGCCCTCCCCCACACCCCCCCGAAACCCTCTCCTACAACCACACACACATGCTGGCAGGCGTGTGTGTGTGTGTGTGTGTGTGTGTGTGTGTGTGTGTGTGTATACACATTTACCGAACGTGCTTTGTGTGAGCAATGTTTTGACTGTAAACACAGCTAGCAGCACTCATGAGTTCAGCCTGTACAGGTGGGCCGAGGCCCGAGACAAGGTCAAGGGTCACGGGCTAAATCACAGTTCTCAGAGAGAGACAGAGAGAGAGAGAGAGGGGGTGGGGGGGGGGGGGGGGGAGTCACAGAGCCTGCATGTACTTTGCTCCAGAAAGCCCATCTATCATGAATCACAGGTGGTTGCCGGGTAGAATGAGTCTAAATATACAGGTTAGTCGGCTAGAGAGAGAGAGGCCCTGTGCTGCTACTCTCCAAAGCTCAGAATAACGTCCTTGAAGCACAGTACCAAACATTGTGAAACACAGTCATGTCCACAACATCCAATCCAAAGCCAAAGAATTGGTTCAAATCAAATCGTCAATGAATTGAATTCAAGTGTAAAAGAAAAAGGTTTATATACTGTCAACCTCCCTGAAGGTGTCACACCAGAAAAAGAACGGCGACAAGTGAGTTGAGAGGAAGTGACGGCAAGTGACAGGAGAATAAACCGTTCCTAAGGTGCCAACATAAACACATTCATCAGTTATAAAGCTCCGCTGGGCTTAGAGGGACCGGCCATGTCACGCCTCTGCTAGCCTATTTTGACCTGGGAACAATTCTTCTAAATCCTGACTGTTTTCTTGAAAAAGCAGTTTTTCTATGTCAGTCGTTCTCAAACACTTTCATGTCACTTTTCACGATTCTTCAAAAATAGCAGACCTACAAGCTCGTAGCGCGCCACTCGGTGGCGCGCTATGAGCTTGTAGATCTGCTATTTTTCAATAGCTATAAAGCATAACATAATGCTAACACCAAAAGGGGTTCCCGCCCTGAATGGGCTAGGGGGAAACTAGGTGAAACTACAGGGAGGAAACATTACTAAAACAATGACGTCTTGCAGGGTAAACGCAACATGACCTATAACTGCTCTTTTCTCATTTTGCCTCTGATTTGATTTGATTCTGTCTGGTCGGTCTTGACAAACAGGCAGCGCTCGCTTCACAGAGCCTGCTGTGGGCCTTTTCTTAAACACATCTTGACTGAGAAGAGACGTACTATAGATGCAACGCATGTGACAGCCCCAGTAGTGAGAGAGTATCCAGGGATATATACCCCCTTTCCTCAGGTTACGTATGGCCCACTCAGGGTCACGGGGGAATTCAACACAAAACGCTCATGGGTTAAATGGGGCGATGCTGCCTGCCTCTCCGCGTCTCCCCCCCCTCTCCTTCTCTCCATTCTCTTCTCATTAATCCTGTGTGGATGTTTATCCATGTTGACATTCACAGCACAGCAGCCGGCCCTTTTTCTCTCTCCGTCCGACTAACAAACAGGGTGACTAAGGCTTTCTGCCGGAGCGGTTAGCGGGGCTTGGCTAACCCCGGTAACGGTAATAGGGGGGGAACGGAAGGTGGCGCTCGTTTCGTTAGTCACCGCGGCCCTAGGGAAGGGGGGGGCCCTACTCCAACCCTCCCCAACCCACCTCTCTCTCTCTGGAGGGCCATTATCAGTTTGGTGTGCTACGGAGAGGAAAATCAATATGGCCATCATAACAGACTGGCAGACAGCCAGCTGCTGCGTTTCTGTGTTCAAAGTACATTAGGTGGCGGAGGATTACTCTCCACTGGCCTCGCATGATGTGCTCTGATGTCATCGCTGCAGACGACAGAAGAGACACAGCAGAGGGACGTTAGTAAGGTCAAGCACGTCTGAATGGCGACTAATAACCGACTAGAACAAACTAAAGGTCCCGCCAGACAAATATCTGCCTATCGGAAGAGTGAAGTGCAGATGTCTAATGTTACTGTTGACCACTCACTCCAGCCCCATTTTATACTCTAAACTTGTAGATCGGCTATTTTCACCACTTTTTTTCCCCGTTCGCTTATGATGGCATGTGCATACATACGCACACATGCGCACGTGCACACACACGCACACACACACACACACACACACACACACACACACACACACACACACACGCACACACAGTGAGAGGGACAACTAGATCTGGGGGTGAGGGAGGAGAGGAGAGGCGGAGCAGAAGAGGAGATTTCCCCCTGATGAGTTTTTGCCACAAACACAAGCTGGCATGAGAGCCAGTGGCAGGGCCCGCCTTCTGCCTATTGTGTCAACCCTGTCTTTTTCATTAACCGCTCCAATGAGGACCGTAGAAGAGGTGGAAGGAGAGGGAGGAGGAGGAGGAGGAGGGAGGACGCGTAAGGAGATGATGGGGGGGGGGGGGGGGGGGTGGTAGGGGGGTGGGGCCCAACATGACAAAGTGAAGGACAGAGCTGCCACCAAACACATGATTAAAAAGACATAGCAACAGACACAGCCCCGGCACAGTGTACACAGTATTTACTTCCCCAAGGATGGCAATTTAGACTAGAGACAATCTCTCCTCTCCCTCTCTCTCTCTCTCCTTCTCCCTCTCTCTCTCTCCTCTCCCTCTCTCTCTCTCTCTCTCTCCTTCTCCCTCTCTCTCTCTCCTCTCCCTCTCTCTCTCTCTCTCTCTCCTTCTCCCTCTCTCTCTCTCTCTCTCCCTCTCTCTCTCTCTCTCTCTCTCTCTCACGCACACAGGATAAGTGTACCTCCCACCCCCACACCTGCTTCTGCGGAGTGGGGAGGAGAGTATATCTTTGTGCGTGCGTGCGTGTGAGTGTGTTTGGGGTTGAGGGGGGACTTAATTTCGATCCTTTACTGGGCAGAAACACATTTTCCGTGACGCCCCTGAAAGAGCTGTATAGTCATCTAACAGAGACACACACCTGTCCTCTCATGATGACTCAGAGTAGGAGAAGAGGAAGAGGAGGAAGAAGAAGGAGAAGTAGAAAGAAGAAGAAAGAAGAGGAGGGCAGGGGAGGCATTTCTGCTTGGTTAGCTTACATGATGTACTTAACTGAGCTGTACTCCCTGCACCGGAAAGAACAGATGCAACACGCCACACGCTGCTTCTCTGTGTTAAAGAACAGATACAACACGCCACACGCTGCTTCTCTGTGTTAAAGAACAGATACAACACGCTACACGCTGCTTCTCTGTGTTAAAGAACAGATACAACACGCCACACGCTGCTTCTCTGTGTTAAAGAACAGATACAACACGCTACACGCTGCTTCTCTGTGTTAAAGAACAGATGCAACACGCTACACGCTGCTTCTCTGTGTTAAAGAACAGATACAACACGCTACACGCTGCTTCTCTGTGTTAAAGAACAGATACAACACGCCACACGCTGCTTCTCTGTGTTAAAGAACAGATGCAACACGCCACACGCTGCTTCTCTGTGTTAAAGAACAGATACAACACGCTACACGCTGCTTCTCTGTGTTAAAGAACAGATACAACACGCCACACGCTGCTTCTCTGTGTTAAAGAACAGATGCAACACGCCACACGCTGCTTCTCTGTGTTAAAGAACAGATACAACACGCTACACGCTGCTTCTCTGTGTTAAAGAACAGATACAACACGCTACACGCTGCTTCTCTGTGTTAAAGAACAGATACAACACGCCACACGCTGCTTCTCTGTGTTAAAGAACAGATACAACACGCCACACGCTGCTTCTCTGTGTTAAAGAACAGATGCAACACGCTACACGCTGCTTCTCTGTGTTAAAGAACAGATACAACACGCTACACGCTGCTTCTCTGTGTTAAAGAACAGATGCAACACGCCACACGCTGCTTCTCTGTGTTAAAGAACAGATACAACACGCCACACGCTGCTTCTCTGTGTTAAAGAACAGATGCAACACGCTACACGCTGCTTCTCTGTGTTAAAGAACAGATACAACACGCCACACGCTGCTTCTCTGTGTTAAAGAACAGATACAACACGCTACACGCTGCTTCTCTGTGTTAAAGAACAGATGCAACACGCTACACGCTGCTTCTCTGTGTTAAAGAACAGATACAACACGCTACACGCTGCTTCTCTGTGTTAAAGAACAGATACAACACGCTACACGCTGCTTCTCTGTGTTAAAGAACAGATACAACACGCTACACGCTGCTTCTCTGTGTTAAAGAACAGATACAACACGCTACACGCTGCTTCTCTGTGTTAAAGAACAGATACAACACGCTACACACTGCTTCTCTGTGTTAAAGAACAGATACAACACGCTACACGCTGCTTCTCTGTGTTAAAGAACAGATACAACACGCTACACGCTGCTTCTCTGTGTTAAAGAACAGATACAACACGCTACACGCTGCTTCTCTGTGTTAAAGAACAGATACAACACGCTACACGCTGCTTCTCTGTGTTAAAGAACAGATACAACACGCTACACGCTGCTTCTCTGTGTTAAAGAACAGATACAACACGCTACACACTGCTTCTCTGTGTTAAAGAACAGATACAACACGCTACACGCTGCTTCTCTGTGTTAAAGAACAGATACAACACGCTACACGCTGCTTCTCTGTGTTAAAGAACAGATACAACACGCTACACGCTGCTTCTCTGTGTTAAAGAACAGATACAACACGCTACACGCTGCTTCTCTGTGTTAAAGAACAGATACAACACGCTACACGCTGCTTCTCTGTGTTAAAGAACAGATACAACACGCTACACGCTGCTTCTCTGTGTTAAAGAACAGATACAACACGCTACACACTGCTTCTCTGTGTTAAAGAACAGATACAACACGCTACACGCTGCTTCTCTGTGTTAAAGAACAGATACAACACGCTACACGCTGCTTCTCTGTGTTAAAGAACAGATACAACACGCTACACGCTGCTTCTCTGTGTTAAAGAACAGATACAACACGCCACACGCTGCTTCTCTGTGTTAAAGAACAGATACAACACGCTACACGCTGCTTCTCTGTGTTAAAGAACAGATACAACACGCTACACGCTGCTTCTCTGTGTTAAAGAACAGATACAACACGCTACACGCTGCTTCTCTGTGTTAAAGAACAGATACAACACGCTACACGCTGCTTCTCTGTGTTAAAGAACAGATACAACACGCTACACGCTGCTTCTCTGTGTTAAAGAACAGATACAACACGCCACACGCTGCTTCTCTGTGTTAAAGAACAGATACAACACGCTACACGCTGCTTCTCTGTGTTAAAGAACAGATACAACACGCTACACGCTGCTTCTCTGTGTTAAAGAACAGATACAACACGCTACACGCTGCTTCTCTGTGTTAAAGAACAGATACAACACGCTACACGCTGCTTCTCTGTGTTAAAGAACAGATACAACACGCCACACGCTGCTTCTCTGTGTTAAAGAACAGATACAACACGCTACACGCTGCTTCTCTGTGTTAAAGAACAGATACAACACGCCACACGCTGCTTCTCTGTGTTAAAGAACAGATACAACACGCTACACGCTGCTTCTCTGTGTTAAAGAACAGATACAACACGCTACACGCTGCTTCTCTGTGTTAAAGAACAGATACAACACGCTACACGCTGCTTCTCTGTGTTAAAGAACAGATACAACACGCTACACGCTGCTTCTCTGTGTTAAAGAACAGATACAACACGCCACACGCTGCTTCTCTGTGTTAAAGAACAGATACAACACGCTACACGCTGCTTCTCTGTGTTAAAGAACAGATACAACACGCTACACGCTGCTTCTCTGTGTTAAAGAACAGATACAACACGCTACACGCTGCTTCTCTGTGTTAAAGAACAGATACAACACGCTACACGCTGCTTCTCTGTGTTAAAGAACAGATACAACACGCTACACGCTGCTTCTCTGTGTTAAAGAACAGATACAACACGCCACACGCTGCTTCTCTGTGTTAAAGAACAGATACAACACGCTACACGCTGCTTCTCTGTGTTAAAGAACAGATACAACACGCTACACGCTGCTTCTCTGTGTTAAAGAACAGATACAACACGCTACACGCTGCTTCTCTGTGTTAAAGAACAGATACAACACGCTACACGCTGCTTCTCTGTGTTAAAGAACAGATACAACACGCTACACGCTGCTTCTCTGTGTTAGTTTCAGTGATCAGGTCCCAACGAGCCAACAAAACACTTGTTTATACTCTATCTCTCTTGAGTGAACTGCAGTACTCTAACCCTAACCCTAACCCTTGAGTTAACTGCAGTACTCTAACCCTAACCCTGGCTGACACCCATGGAAACATCAGATCTACTAACGAGTCACGACACATAGCAATTACATGATGCATTAGCTGGTCGATTGAATATTTCATTCAATTTATTAGTTGGAAAAAAGTACAGTTCAATGCAAGGTCTGCTACGAGGAATTAAACCCAAGAAAGCCCTATATATATATGGCTTGTTTTCATTGGGGTCTTCTGTACTCAGTCAATTCATCAAAACAATTAACAATACTATAATATGCAAAACATCCTATAAACAGTTGGAAATCAGGGGTCAAAGTTCAGGCTGGAGAGATGGGTATATAGGCTTGACAGGTTGACAGGCCTATAGGCTTTCTTTGAGGATTTTCGCCTAATATAATGACATGCACCAAAATAGGCACCCGGGGTAATTAACACTGACTATATTTTACCGTGCCACGCCATGCAACAGCGTTATCATGGCGTGTCAATGCAGAGACAGCCACGTCACCATCAGACATCGAGGGGGGGGGGGGGGCTCGTGTTAACGAGCTAAACGATCATACCATCGCTGATGAGTTTGAAGCGCCCAAGCTGCTATTCTTGGGGGGCCATGTTTTGGTTCCCCCGAGCAACCGTCGTGTTGTTTTTGTTCAGTTCACTGCACTGACATGTCCCCCCTCAATCCCCCCCCCCCCCGCCCCTCCTCCCACACCTCTCACCCTCTGCTTCACACCACCCACCCTACCCTACAGGGTCTGCCCTAGCAGCCCTACACACCCATCCCATTCCCAAACCAACAGCTCCAAGATATTCCTGTCCTTTTCAGCGACACTGGTGTTGACGCAGTGAGGACAGCCGCGTCACCCTCGTCGGCCGGGGGAGCCCCCTTGGCTGAGGAGGGGGTGCCCCCCATCCCTCCCTCCGCCCGCCCTGTGCCGAGTCTGCCAACATGCAGACAGACCCCGCATGGCTGATCATGGGGGATCTTTGGGGAGGGGAGGCCGGGAGGGGAGGGCGCAAGCCTGTCTGCCGCGCCACACGAAGGCCCCTCTCTCGCCTTGACATTAAGCGCACACAAGTGCCACAATCATCAGCCCTCTGAAAACACCCAGGCCAGAAAGAATGCCACCAGGAAACACCACGACACAGAGGTATCGGCAAACAGGAAACACCACGACACAGAGGTATCGGCAAACAGGAAACACCACGACACAGAGGTATCGGCAAACATTTCCGAGACAAAAAATGCCCAAGAGGAAGCCGCGTCGACGTGGGCTCCTCGAGGACCTAAAGGGGGGCTGGCGTTGCGTGAGAGGAGGAGAGATTTGATGAATTCTGGGAGCGTTCCGTGGATTCCACCCTCGCGGGGACCTTTCGGGAGAAAGAGAATGGGTCATATGCAAATGGCATGCACAGTATGGAAGGAGAGGTTTCCCACAAACCCAGTGTGAAAAGGAGCTCTCCCTCCCCATGCCGAGCCGGCTGAATGGGCCTTTTCTTCTGAAAGTGTATGAGGTAGAGCAGGGCAAACTGCTAAAGGTAACTAGGCTCTTTCTCCTCCGGCTTTCTCACCAAACCCCCCCACACCCCCCAACACACAATGGCTCATTTAAGTATTCAGCCATGCAAACCCCAATAAAGCACATCCAAGCGCACACAGTTAAGGGGGTTAGTGAGAACTGACTTGGGGTTTAAAAACTTATTCTTTTGCGGAGAGGAGAGAGAGAGAGAGCACCTTTTTATAAGCTAATGCTTCGGCCTCCATGGGAGCGGCTAATGATTAAGCCGCCTTAACAGAGGTGGGGAGTGTGGTCGTACATCAAATGGTTCTCATTCAGCGACATGGTCAGGCGAGGACACTAGGGCCTGTTTCCCACACTAGTGTAAACACTTAACGTAAAGCGGGACTTAACGGATTGTTCAACCTGGTGGTGTTAAAATAACTATACTGAACTTTGGTCCATGGAATAAACACTACTGGGGAAAGAAAGGTAGTTCTGAGGTCAGTTCTGAGTTTCTAGTTTTGTGAAAACAAAGCCCTACAAAACGATACCATCCAACAACTGTCACTGACGCAAACTTAAGTATGAGTTAACAAACAAAACAAACAAAACAAGCATTGGGGCAAGATGGCTGCCATGGAGCAGAAGGGTCCTTCACTGTCACCTGCTGGAGAACATTCTTCTCTCTGGATACCTCCGTCACAGTTGCCTCCCATCCCCCTCTCTCCTCTCCTCAACTCCACAGGGAACAACACAGCCCAGAGTTGAGAGGTCAGAGGGATGGACGAAGAGGAGGAGGAGGAGGGAGAGTAGAAGAGTAGATCCCCTCCTCACTCAGCCTCCCTCCTTTTCCCCCCCTGCCAGCCATTGAACGGACTTAAACACAAACACAATCGGACATGCTGGAAGGTTCTGACAATGGCACAGGGAGGGGGGAAAAGTGAAGTCATACTCTAAGCACGCATGGGTGCCTATAGGTCAGGGGGGCAATCAGCCTGGCTCCCCTCCATGGCTACTGTGTCTTAACCTCCCAAATATAAAAGGACAGGCTGAAGAGGGAGGCGCTGAGGGAGGGGCTATGGGGGAGTAGAGGGGTGGGTGGGGGCTAAAAGAGAGAAGCTGGGATTGTCTTCTTCTTAATGCCCGATTTATGCTAAATCTGTGCGAGCTCCACAAGCACAGCTAGTGCGTCACATCTGTGACGTGATGTGAGCTTGTTGTGGGGTTGGCTGTTTCCCAACGCGCGTCACCGCCATACGACAAAGTATAAACGTTTCATGGGCTTCACTTGACACTTTCAATTGAAGCCGAGGAAGTTGATCCCAGATTAAATGAAATATTTCCTCTTCTGCTAACCTCCTTCACACAGCATGCAGGGGTTGGACCTTTTTTAAATGTAAACAGATGTCTTTTAAAACAGAAGTGGCATGTGGGACCACAGGAACCCATCCACTAGTGCACCTCCCCTGTGGCCCAAAGCACGCTGCTCGCTCCCACTCACAAACTGTATAGCTATTTTCTTTTTTCATTGTTCCCCCACAACTTTTTTACAGCATGTGGTTGCATTCAATATTTATTTTTTTTAGAGGGGGAGAAAATGAGTCCAGGGCACTAATTATAGTTTTACCAGGCCAATAAAGATCCCCTTCTGAATCACATGCCTTCACAAGGCTCCCTCCTTGATTCATCAAGGGGTGTGTGTGCGACGTGTGTGAGTGTGTGCGTGCGTGTGATAGAACGAGAGATAAATGATTCCAGTGATTATGTCAAATAAATAGTAGGCCTAATCCAAGCTACCACGCATTCATTTCAGAGTTCCTTCAGACAAACGCTCCAACTACTCCTGCCCTCTCTCTCGACATGTACCCATCTATATACCAAGCTGTCTCGGTGCCCCCTGTTTATTTTTGCTATAAGAATGTTAATACCGGTCCGCATTCCTCTATTCCCAAATTGCCGTGTTAAATTACCATTCCGGGGGAACGGCTGCTATTCCTGAGAGGGTGAGAGCTGACTGTGGGGAGAAGCGACAAAGGGAAGCTGCATGAAGTATCCCACCAATTGCAAACACCTGTCGTCCTGCCGGGCTGTTAACACCTCCCTGTTTTACAGCTGTGGCGGGAGCTCACCTTGACTTCAACCGCTCTGCTCTAGCCAGGGACAGACAGACACAGACAGACACTCCTCTAGTCAGGGACAGACAGACACAGACACAGACAGACACTCCTCTAGCCAGGGACAGACAGACACAGACAGACACTCCTCTAGCAGGGACAGACAGACACAGCAGGGTGACTCTCATACTAGGGTGACTCTCATACTAGGGTGACTCTCATACTTCAAGCACGGGAGCAGTGCATGTTCGCCAACCTTAACCCATTTTGACCTGAGATCAGATTAAAAAAATGTCTGTTTGAAAATGACAGTTTTCTGAAAAGGCTATGTTTCTATGTCAAGCTCGTAGAGCGCCACTCGGTGGTGTGCTATGAGCTTGTAGATCTGCTATTTTTCAATAGCAAAGCATTCGTCCAAAATACAAACTTTCAAACGAGCGTCCTCTCAGCCAAACACAGCCAAACTGAAAAAGAGTTTGAGAACCACACACTGCCTTAACAGGCCAGTGCCATAAGAGTTTTAGGCAGCAGAGATGTTGATTTACATGACAGACAGGTCACCTGTCGCGTTGCCAAAAGGTGGTATAGAGGAAGTGAGGGGACTTTGAAGAAAGGGGGCTTGTTTGCTCAGTGGAAGCACATGCAAATGAGACAAGATGTAAATGAGGAATAATATGCGCTCATTTAATGTGTGACAGTTGCAAACAACAGATGACATTGATTAGTAAACATTGAAGGAAGTGACAAATGAAGGCAAACTCCCTTGAATATAGGCCTATTGTATTTAGGCTATAGTCAATTTACAAATGTGTGATACTAAACTTCATTTCACGCTGGAGAGATGCACACCTTTTCCGCTGAAGCCTTATCTCAGGGACCACACCTTGCAACCTTGCAAAGCACAAACTGCCATTGGCCTCTCTCACACTGACAAATGTATGAGCACTCACATAGGCTACAAATTACACACACACACACACACACACACACACACACACACACACACACACACACACACACACACACACACAATCATAAACCATATAGAGGCTTTGGATTAGCCTATACCTTTTCTACCTGCAGTAATTGCAGATTAGCCTATACAAACAGATATACAGACCCATTCTTTTAATGAGAATATTATTGTTCACCCGTTTGAGAAAGGTTTAGATTTGGGTTATTAAAACCCCCCGTGATTCACATCAGGTAAATATGTTCTCAGTTCATGTAAGCCACACTTGGTGGCACAACACTGAGTGACAGTAGGTCTACGCTACAAAAAAAATGAATGAAAAAAGAAAGGAAGTAAAAAAATCATAAAACGTATCATTCAAAAAGGTAAACATTGTAGACTACACAAAACGTTTTAATAAACATATAAGGTTTAAGACCATGAGCAACCCACCGTCTATATATGCCAAAAACGGACTTAATATTTTGTCACAAATTGAAACCAAAACCCGAGAAGCAACAGTCAAAACGGGAGATAGATGCATATGACTATTCCTAAACACACTTTTCAGACCCGAATAAAAACTAAAACTAAAGAAGAAAAAAGGGAAAAAAGAAAACGGAATAAGAAATAGACCGCATGAACAATGGAAACAAAAAACTGAGCATGAAGGCTAAATGATTATTCCTTTAATGTTCGCATCGTAACGTAAGTCCTCTCCTCGTCCCTTCT
Organism: Protomyctophum bolini; assembly: GCF_963924005.1. NCBI lineage: Eukaryota > Metazoa > Chordata > Actinopteri > Myctophiformes > Myctophidae > Protomyctophum > Protomyctophum bolini. The sequence continues at coordinate 23,763,035 of NC_137882.1, forward strand.
TGTGTAAGGAAATAAAATGAGGATTCCCAGAGCGCTGTCCTTATATAGGCTGTGTGCTCGTCCCGTTATACGTTCCATTCCATGCATTACACCATACATGATCTGTCTTAAAAGGCTTTCGCGATCTCCTCCGCGATGCGAAACTGTCCTGGGTCGGTTCGAATAGGCAATAATATGCACAACGAATCATATCTACAAAGGATTACATATATTGAGAAGTTTATATACGACCAATTGAAAACAAAACGAGAGTAAACGAACGGCGCGTTTATTGTGTTTTCTATATCCTAAACTATGTTCAATTCTCTGACATGATGACAGTGATTTTATTAAATGGGAAATAGGTTGAATCCGATATTTATTTTCTTTCTCTCCAATCGTCAGCAACAGTGTCCCTCTATCGCTACCTGCTACGAGCGTCCAACACACATACACACACACTCACACACGCACACACACAGCTCACACACAACAGTTGTATTTGTCTTGTTCCCAGAAGAGACGCATTCATTCACATCCACCGAACAAATGAAACACATCAGAATCTTCAACACAAACTGTCACAACAACAAAAACACCTCTCGATTGTAACAATCAGGTATAAGGGACGTGATTCTTTTGATCACGCGAAATTTCGATCAAAGGTCCGATCAGTTTCACAACATAAAACACGAAAGAACGTGTAAATCCCATTTCGCTTATGCTTAAAACAACTGGAAAAGTGACGAAATGAATGAAATAGAGGGGAGATAAAGTGCACACAAAAGCTGCTCCGCTCACATAACGGGGCTAGGTGCGCATAACGGTCCTCGCTCGGTGCGCAGCGGACCGCTAGGCGGAGAGAGAGACGCGGTCCAGGTATAACGGTCCACACCACATAGGGGCTTATAATACTGCGCTCACACAGGATACTTTGCCACACTCCGGCACACCAAAAAGACCACTTGGGAGCTGCCAAAGTTTTCGGGGAAATTACATCCAGTTTAGAGACGCTCCTCGGCCGTTCCCCGTGCGCAAAAACAAGTTGTTTTTCCCACTTACCGCTATTCCTCCTCGGATTCGCCTGCTTTCTGCGCTTACACCTGGGGGCATCCGCCATGATCCTTTCGCTGTGTCTGGTCTAAACGCTGCTTTGGAGAGTCACCTCCTCTCTCTCTCTCGCTCTCTCTCTCTCTCTCACCCCGCACCTCCCCGCACCTCCCCCTTCACCTCCCCGCACCTGGTTTACGACACACAGCTTTACGACATCACCTTCCACACCTCCCCACCATGCAAAAGCCCCAGGACCATTTCACATCCAGCATGATCCCCCCCTCCACCCTCCACCCCCGCACCCCCCCACTCCCACGTCAATATGAAAATATACATCCCCCTCAGCACTCCCGTGCGGTTCCATTTCAGGTATTAGTATTACCCAGATAGATCAATGAGGTCCACAAGTGAATATTTTCCATTTTGTTTCTGCGAGAAATGTTTATTTTTCTTGTCTTTCTCCCCACACATTAAAACCAGAATTAAATAGGCTAGAGGTAAAAAGGGGCGGGGCTTATGTTACTTTTGCGCTGTCATATCACAGGGCCATGACAATGTGTTGACAGCAGCACTCGCACGTGTACGCGCACGCACGCGCAAATGCACGCACGCAGGCAGGCTAGGCTACATGTTAACACAGTGAAAGTGGTGCATTAAAGAAGCAATCTGAACCAAAAGTTTGTGACATACCTGGTATAAAGGCATATAGTAGAGTTTCTTTCTCTCTGTGTGTGTGTGTGTGTGTGTGTGTGTGTGTGTGTGTGTGTGTGTGTGTGTGTGTGTGTGGTGTGTGTACGTGCGTGCGGTTGTGCGTGTGGGTGTGCATTATGCCGTGCGTGTGATGTGAGTGAGGGTCATGAGACAGTCATTGCTGATTCAATCCTCCATGTAAAGAAAGGCTCTGCTGTTCTCCTGTAGCAGAGCACACTGCTTCTGGGGAGACCGTACAGACATGTCAACACAATCAGTAGCTTCTTACTGTAGCCAATCAGACATGACCCTCCACATGCACGCACACACACACGCACCCACCCACGTACGCACACGCTAGCCTCTAGTCTAGATACATGGAAAAAGTCGGAGATCACATGCTTTGAGGTGAATACTTTTGGAAATATGTAGTGCTGCCTGCTCGGAAAAAAGATGAAGTTTATAATCTCGGTGCAGAATGAAAAGATGATGCTTCTGGGTCCCATGCAGTGTTGGGGAAGTTACTTTGAAAGCGTAGCTTGTAAAGCTACAAGTAGCTCACCATGGCAGTAGCTTGATCAAGCTACATAGCTACCCCTGGAGAAATGTAGCTTGTAAAGCTACAGCTACATAGGAAAAGTAGCTCAGCTACTTTTTATTTTTCAGCGTTAAATTGAGAATGTACATGCGGGAGACCCCTCCTCCCCTCTGGGAGACCCCTGCTCCCCTCTGGGAGACCCCTGCTCCCCTCTGGGAGACCCCTCCCACCCTGCTCCCCTCTGGGAGACCCCTCCTCCCCTCTGGGAGACCCCTGCTCCCCTCTGGGAGACCCCTCCCACCCTGCTCCCCTCTGGGAGACCCCTGCTCCCCTCTGGGAGACCCCTCCTCACCCTGCTCCCCTCTGGGAGACCCCTCCTCACCCTGCTCTCCTCTGGGAGACCCCTCCTCACCCTGCTCTCCTCTGGGAGACCCCTCCTCCCCCTGCTCTCCTCTGGGAGACCCCCCCACCCTGCTCCCCTCTGGGAGACCCCTACTCCCCTCTGGGAGACCCCTGCTCCCCTCTGGGAGACCCCTCCTCCCCTCTGGGAGACCCAAAATTGTAGCTTGTAACTTGAGTAGCTAAGCTACAAAAAATGACCCAAAAAGTAGCTGAGCTACTTGACGAGGTACACAAATATGAATGTAGCTAAAATACCACAAGCTACAGCAAAATGTAGCTAAGCTACGTAGCTCAGCTACATGTAGCTTAATACTCCCCAACACTGGTCCCATGACAGGCAATTATAGGTCACAGGAGTAGCTGAGTTGCTGCGAGGCTGTGTGGCTATTCTGGAAGCATATGACTCTAAGGTTTGGTTTCTAGTGCCTGGAGTGGACCTGTGGTATGTAAGGAGTTGTCATCGGTCTGTCTATTGTGTGAGGCTGGAACCCTGTGACACCGTGTTGGGTGTCCTGGCATTGTAAACATGCTTTTTGCTGCTCGGGGGAGGCGAGGCATGCCCTTTTAGCTGTGATTAGGTGTGACAAAAGACCTACGACAAGTGGGCACCGGTGACCCACTGTCGCCTTATTGTCAAACGCAATCTATAAGTCCGAGTTGGTTTGGGGTTGGAGTGTGCATGGCTCATAAACGTCCACCTTGACCATGTGTCATCCTCCTTCATATCCTTGATATAACGATTATCTCTTTGTCTTTTCCTTTACACACACAGACAAGCTGCGGAGAGGAGACACCACTTTATCCAGGTACACACAAGGCGCAGACTGTGTATACCGCAGAGGGAGGGAGGGAGGGCAGACTGAATAATTCAGTAGCAATAGAGTGCTCCTCACGGCGGGCTCAGAGCTAACTGCCCCGACGATGATGGGTAATAGCGTTAGCACGGCCCAATACCTTTCAACCTGCTCCAGGTGGCCTGTCACACCGACCGGACACCGTCTGAGTGGGTGGGACTGGCTAGGGTGGCTGAAATCAGAGAGGACATCTTGAGACCCCCGTCCAAACCCCCTATACGGTGATGAAAGAGGACCCAGAAAATGCTCTGCAGCATCAGCAAAGATCAATGATGAGGCCTTCTGCTCTATAGCTGTGGTCGTAGCAGCGTTCCTCGTGCTCACTCACGGCGCGCCAAGCCTGGAAAATGGGACGCTTGTTATCCAATGGAAAAGTCCAATCTCTCCCATTTTCCTTGGATCACGAGCGGTATTAGCATGAAGTCATTTTTCAACGTCTGTGGAAAAACAAAGAATAACAATACGACCACCACTACCATGGTTAGAGGGGCCCAAAAGGGGCCCAATACGACCACCACTATATGGTTAGAGGGGCCCAATACGACCACCACTACCATGGTTAGAGAGGGGCCCAAAAGGGGCCCAATACGACCACCACTACCATGGTTAGAGGGGCCCAAAAAGCGTTTTTGATGTGTTTCAGAGGAACTGGAGTAAAACGGTGAGATTTATTTTTTCTGGCCAAACTCTGTGCTGTTTTGCACAAGGGCAGATTCGTATGCTGGCGTTATAGTCAAAATCAGCTAGTTGTGCTGTACGAGATGTGGGACGAGAGCAGAGAGGTTTCAGAGAGGTCAATTAATTAAGACATTGATTTAATTTCATACGAATGGCCAGCTCACACTATATAATGGATACTTCTGCTAATAAGGACAGTGAAAATTGTAATACCCCTAACAGGATAGAGGATATACAGGTTGTAATAAAGACATCAGCGATAAAACAAAGACATTGTCTTGACTTAACTAAAGCAAAAAAAAAACGGTCCTGGAAATTAAATGGAGGAGGGCTGACTCTTGCGTTTCCTATACGGGGGAGGCTGAAGTTGAGGAGCGTGGTGATGCTAAGGGGAGGGGAGGGGGGGGGGTATAAGAAGCCATCCTCCACTACATTAAGGGATCCTGCTGCTCCCTGAAAATGAGTATTGATCCTCTTAGGGCTGGGATCGTTTAGGAGATTAATGTGAGCGGTGGTGAGCTCCGTGGTGCAGGACTAAGGGATAAGCTCAGCGGGGCCGGGCCAGCCAGCTAGCCTGCCCTGGCCCTGCCTAGCCTGTCTTGCCTTCCTTGGGATCTACGTGGGCCTGTGGAGGGGGCCTGGTATGGGGGCCTGGTATGGGGTTGCATGCATTCAAAGTGGGGGCTAGTCGTGCTCCACGCATCCATTGGCCCCACGAACGCCACGCCATCTGGACTCTATGCTGAAAAGAGAGACTCAGCTGTGAGTTTCTGGGGGGTGGAGGGGGGTGAAGGGTGGCTGCATGGGGGGAGATGGAGACGGCAGAGAAATGGTGTAGAATAGAAACAATTGAGAGAAACATGAGAGAATGCTGGATACAGCGAATTGAACAAAAGCAGGTAGGTTGGACAATAGCGAGTGAAGTAACAGGGGAAATGAGAATAAAATTGAGGAACAGAAAGTACAAAACGAGAGTGACAGAAAAGGTACACCCAGCCCATTTCCGAGGAGAGGAGAGGAGAGGAGAGGAGAGGAGAGGGGGCAGTGGCAGTGGCAGTGATAGAGGGAGACAGACTAAAGACTAAACTGGCTTAATCTTTCCCAAGAGACAGCAGCTAAATGTGAGGTCCTCCCTTCCTTCCACAGACCACCAACCCCCACACAACACTATCACCACCCATGGCCCTCAGCACAGCGCTCAGCTGCAGTCAAGGCTGTTATTGAGCTAGCGTGCGCATGCTCACGCTCGCACACACGCACGCACACACACGCGCGTCAAAGTGCTCAGGTGGGGCCTACGTTGTAAATTATATTGCGAAGAGAAGAAAGCATGATTTTCCCCCAGCCTAAGACAACAAAATGCTCCACTACAGAGTGCACTAAAAGTTATGCCAGGAAAAGTGACATTTTATTAGTGTTGCTTTTAACGAGTGTGTATGTACAACGAATAACAAATTATTGTGTTGTTTTTGCATCGGTCTGCTGAGGTCAAAGTCACCCCTGGGGAAATTCGGAAATTCCTCACAAATGTTCATGAGTATATTGAACAGTTTGCTGAATTTGCAATATAAGACCCCTAAAGCTCAACAATGCAGTGTTTTGAGGGCTAGATGTCAATCTCAGTTTTTCTCCACCAGGCAGGAGAACTTTCAACCCACTTCCTTCTTCCTCAATGGCCTTTCTTTCTTTCTTTTTCTTTTTTTTACACAGGAAGTAGCTGATAAACTGGAGTGAGCCACACCCCAAACATCTCCCAAACATGAGGGTGCTGAAGAGGTCAGGACCCAAAATACTGACTAATTGAATTTGATATGGAAGTATCTTGGTACGTAATTTTATTTGCACAATTTTGGTTAGTTTTAATGACTTTTATAGTGGCATGCATGTCATCATAGGCAAAGATTTTCAAGAATACAGTAGCTGATGTACAAAATGTGACATATGTAGAACAAGCTTTTTGAAAACATGGCTTATGAGTGGTTAAAAGATTAGTTTGAAATACTTTCTCCCCCTTTTTTCTTTTCAAAATATTTGTATTCAGGTTTTCGTAACAGTAGCCCAGGGGCAAGTATTAAACAATAAAACTCAATAAACCCACAATCCCAAGGATAGTCGGAAAAACTGGAGAAAATAAAATAAATAAATAAATCTATATACACAAAGATACATGCACCCCCCCCCCCCCTTTTTTACTTCACACTGTCTCTCTCTATATCGCCCCCTTTTTTCTCTGTCTCTCTCTCTCTCTCTCTCTCTCTCTCTCTCTCTCTCTCTTCAATTCATGCTAGGACAAAATCTGTACCAGATTAGATAGCCGGTCCCATGGGGTGACAGGAGGATGATAGGCCACAGCAGCACCTCCCCATGACACTCACCCCAAAATAAACAAACAGAGGCTCCTCTGTCTCTCCCATGATTCCACCGGGAGGCTCTTCTCCTCCAGAGGGCTGTGGAGGCTGTGCTGACCTGAAGGTGAGCGTAATGCCGCCTGCCTCACCAGCAGTCCAAGACACATACTTATCTTGGCTAGCCTGTGTTTAAATGTAGACATACATGAACTTATATCCTCACACACGCAGTCACGCACGTATGCACACACACATGCACACGCACGCACACACAGTCGGCTACTCAGAGATTCATATAGGCCCAGTGGTGTGTAACCGTAACCCAGAACCTTGCCCCCGGTCCTTCCCACCGTTTTGTGATTGTCAAAAGGAGACAAGCCATCCCCTGGAAACCTCCGGGTTGAATTTATTCTGTGTTTGTTGGACAGCCGGTTGCATTTTACTGCTCATTTGTCATGACTGTTGGGGAATGGGCCGCCATGCGTTTTGCAGAGACGTCAGGCTCAGTATATCAAGGTGTTATTTTTGGAGGCATCCCTCCCCCGCCTGCATTCGAAATTGCTCTGCGATGAAATAATACCTGTACTGTGAATGGAGATGTAGCCCTACTGTACTGTGGTGAAAAGAGGGGGGGGCATGGGGTTCAGGTGATGCAGGTTGGATATATATATAGTCAAAAACCTTCCATAGTACAACTTTTTACATCTTTAGTTAATGCCCCACTTTGTCATACAATCCCATGGTGAACGGGCACTGTAGGGGTCACTGTAGTGCAGCAGCAGAGAGCAACCTTATTTGTACGTCTCTAAATGTTTTGATGAATTGAACAAGGTGGACCCTGTTGTAAACAAGTGTAATGCTTAATTGTCGTCGTCGTCCACTCACAGTTAACAGTCTTTGTATTGAGTTTGTGCTTGAAATGTACTGTAATTCTGCAAACTGTTAATACATATTTCAATCAATCAATCAAACCACAACAGGCTTTCCACCGTGTTCGTTGGGCCTCAGTCACATATACAAGACAGCTGTCTTCTCGGTGTCTCTGGGGGAGAGGGGGGGCAGAATTAAGACAGCCATGGAGCAAACTTATGTCTCGTCCAAACCACGTGACTCTCATTGAGAATGAATTGCGAGCCGCGCGACACACAGAGGGCACCGGAGACACCGAGAAGACGAGAAGAGTGTCGTTTATGTTATGTGTGCGCATTGAAGCGCCTGGCCAAGCCGGATGCACTGTGGAAAGTTGTAACCCCGCGGTATCCGCGGTGGTGGTGGGAAGGAACTGTTGGTCTATCATTCTGAAAGGGTTTTTCCCCAGAAAATTCTTGAGTCAACTTGCTCACACAATTTCATATTCTGGTCAAATATAGCCTATACATTTAGGGGTGCATGCATTCTGTGTGGCATAGAGATAAAACATTTGCCCACCCCTGCAGAGACCGAGGTTCAATACCTGGCAGTAGTGCCTGAATTCAGCTTGGCCGATTAGAATTGGTGGAATATGATGCCACTCGTTCCCAGGAAAATCCATCCTGTTCAGTGATGGATAACACTCTCTTGTTCTCTTCCACAATCCCATCAAGTGTAACCAATTTCAACTTGGGGTCCCTATAGCTGTTATTGACAGGACGTTATAGACAAATTATTTTAAAAGGAGGACAACAAAGTCCACAACGATGAAGGTACAAACATCCATCAACAGCGGCCTGATGAGGATCCTGAGCATCTGCTTGGCTACTGCATCATTTGCAATAACGATCTCTGGCAGAGAGCACATGCAGGTCTATACCACCAGTGGAAGAGGCGATTAAGAGGAGACGGTATGGGGATTGATCGGCCCACACGCTTCCGGAAGCCCAATGCCAGCGTCACGAGACAAGCCCTGAGATGGAACCTGCAAGGCACAAGAAAGCGTGGAGGGCCAAAGTACACCTTCATGGCGCAGGGACCTGGAGACTGGCATCAAGTACACCTTCATGGCGCAGGGACCTGGAGACTGGCATCAAGTACACCTTCATGGCGCAGGGACCTGGAGACTGGCATCAAGTACACCTTCATGGCGCAGGGACCTGGAGACTGGCATCAAGTACACCTTCATGGCGCAGGGACCTGGAGACTGGCATCAAGTACACCTGGTGCAGGGACCTGGAGACTGGCATCAAGTACACCTGGCGCAGGGACCTGGAGACTGGCATCAAGTACACCTGGTGCAGGGACCTGGAGACTGGCATCAAGTACACCTTCATGGCGCAGGGACCTGGAGACTGGCATCAAGTACACCTGGTGCAGGGACCTGGAGACTGGCATCAAGTACACCTGGCGCAGGGACCTGGAGACTGGCATCAAGTACACCTGGTGCAGGGACCTGGAGACTGGCATCAAGTACACCTGGCGCAGGGACCTGGAGACTGGCATCAAGTACACCTGGCGCAGGGACCTGGAGACTGGCATCAAGTACACCTGGTGCAGGGACCTGGAGACTGGCATCAAGTACACCTTCATGGCGCAGGGACCTGGAGACTGGCATCAAGTACACCTGGTGCAGGGACCTGGAGACTGGCATCAAGTACACCTGGCGCAGGGACCTGGAGACTGGCATCAAGTACACCTGGTGCAGGGACCTGGAGACTGGCATCAAGTACACCTGGCGCAGGGACCTGGAGACTGGCATCAAGTACACCTGGCGCAGGGACCTGGAGACTGGCATCAAGTACACCTGGCGCAGGGACCTGGAGACTGGCATCCAGCAGTGACTGGACTGACAAGGAAACAGCTGGAAAAGAAGGCCCAGGATAGAGGACTCTCTGGCAGACTGTAGTCAACGGCCTATGCTCCATGAAAAGGAGCAATAAGTGAAGAAGACGTCTTAGAAGATTGACTAAAAATGGCAAGAAATGGCTATAGCCACTCCAACGTCTGGCATTCATAAGTGAATGACATCACGTCATGTGGCAGCTAAGTCTATGGACTTTTTATGTTTGTCTTTAAACAGGACCCCTGCACTCGTGACGTCATATGGCAGCAAAGTCTATGGACTTTTAATGTTTGTCTATAATCAGGACCCCACTCGTGAAGTCATGTGGCAGCCACAGTGGGTGCCCCTCCCTTCATACAAGTGTGATTTTCTAAATGTGCACACTTTTTTTAAAATGCTTGCGAGCATGTAGATTGGCTATTTTTCTCATAATATGAAAGTATAAAATAGAGTTTAACCGGTTAAATTGGGTTGGATCAAACATGACTAACATGGTGACTAACAGATCTATAATAATACAGTCATCCTGACCTGGAACAGTCTATGACTATTAGCATAAAATTGCCTTTATTTGACAAGGAAATCATGCAATCACTGAGTAGGTAGAGGCCTACGCTGCTCGCACCTTATAATCCCCATTCTTTACTTTGGCAATAACTAAAAATGAACTGTGCTTGTCTGCCTGTGTGTTTGCTAAGAGTGTGAATCTCATGAGAACCAGAACCTTCTGCTCCCATACGCCCACACGCACACAAACACAGAACAATTTCCTTTGGATGCAATAAGTGAAATGTCATCATATTGTATACAATACATCGTAGAAGCCAGCCAATCAATTTGGCCTCCCTTTAATCAGCCTCTTTCAACGTGCCGGCCATGTGACAAATAGCGAAAATAGCAGATCTACATGTACAGTAATGCTCACAATGCTCACAACTAGCTTGATCTGCTATCTTACACAGTGTGACACCGTCGTACAATGAAGTATAAAATAGAGCTGGAGTGGTTAAGCCGTTGTTGTCAAACAGCTTGTCTCTGCCGCTCCGAGCAGCCCGCCCTGTCAAACAGTTTTCATTAAGGGCAGAATCGCCATGGGCCTATCGCCATGGCGGATTTAATGCAATTTCACAGCTCAAGAGTCCACGCAAGCTCACTTCAGGGTCCAACCTTGACCACCCGCACTTTTACAAGACCCAGCGGGAGAGGTGCTGAAAGGGTGATGGGCTGTTGCTCAGCTTTAGGAGGGGAACGGGAGCTCCGAAATTAAATTCCAGCACAGGAAATGACTGCAATAATAACATAACACTCTGTTAGGCTTTGGAAATAAACATGCGGGGAGATAGTCCTCCTTAAGTGTTCCGAACGAGGGGGTCGGGAAGGGGAAAACATGCTCTGCAGTGGATACATTAAGTAACCCCATGTGGACGTTTCTTTTTATTATTATTTTGCTTCTCAGAGGGCGAGCTATAGAACACTGGTCCCCCTAACTCAGAGAGTATACACAATGGGTTATCTTTGGGACCCCAAATCTACACTGTAAAATTCATAAGCCTATAGGGCTCATAGTGCTGTTTCTGTAGCATGATTCAGCTTGACGTACAAGTAGACCTGCTACACCCCATGGACATGACGCTAGTCTGTTGCAGGGATTTACCCCCAATCCATCTCTTGATGCTGAGTGCCAGCAGGGAGGGATTGGACCAGGGATTGTCCTTTGGTGTGACTCGGCCCGGGCAATTGAACCCCGACCTCCCAAGCTCAGGCCGGACTACACTACCCACAAGGCTGCACTGAGCTGTAAAATCCATAGTGTTCATTTAACACAGAGCCCTATATTTTGCGCCACCCCTTACCCCTCATCCCTAAACTTATTTGCCATTTTTAACTATTTTAAAACATAATAAAATAGTACAAATAGCCGATCTACAAGCTAACAACGTGTCGATTGAACTATTTTGAAATGTTTTAAAACAGTAAAAAATGGCAAATAAGTTTAGGGATAAGGGGTAAAGGGTGGCATTCATTTGTACAAACCCTTACAGACACACAAACCCTCTTCTAAACTCTATAGAAGAGGGTTTGTGTGCCTGTCTGCATGTCTCTATTGTTTTTACACCGCTGGACTGATCAGCTGCAAATCTGGCCAATGTCTCGTACACATGCACTGTACACATGCACTGTACATGCACTGTACACATGCACTGCCAGTAGGCCACAGAAGTACAGTATGCATGTTTTTCCCATTTCATAATAGGAGTCAGTGGGGCTCAGATCAGGCTGAAACCTTTCCCAAAATAAAGTCATAAAATGTCACCGGCCGGTGACATGAAGTCTGATGACCACATTGGAGCCATGTTGACCCTGGGATCCACATTATTCTATTATTATTTGTATTATTATTATCATTATTATTATTTTTTTTTAATACATTTGAATTTGAGTTTATTATATAGAGATTTAAACCCACGCATTATACACTGGGGTTGAAATAAATGAGAAAGTTCTTTCAAGGGGTGAATAACATAACAGCAGCCTATAAGGCTGAAATAAACAGGATATAAATTATAAACATTGGGAGTTCTGATCCCTCTGTCACTCCTCATCAAGGAGAGGGCAGAAATATACATAATGATCGAAGTCCTATGCAACGATCTTTATTGACTAGACTAGTACAGGCGAATGGGTGAAAAGTATGCAAAAATAGCCAATCTACAAGCTCACAGAGCACTGTACTGTGACACATTGTGAACTTGTAATTCTGCAATGTTTGGTGAAGAGCTCTGTTTGAGACCTATAGTATCCTGTGGAACTCCAGTCAATAAAGTATATAGGGTTAAACTGGTTAACCTATCAGGCATGTGTCTGTGTATTCGCATAGGTGTTCACATTATGCATGCATGTTGTGGATGTGCATGTTCCTCCACATGTGTTCCGTAGGTCTAACTGTAAAACTGTGCTAGCTGTCGACCTCCTGAGTGTTTCAACTCAGATCTGAGGTGTGAAGCCTAGCAGAACGCCAAAGGTCCCGAGCTCCAGCAAACACATGCAGACTGTCCCTCGTCAAAGCCCAGTGTAACACACATCTGGATGGAACTGAACTCCAATAAGATAGCCAAGTGTTTCATTTTTGGGGGTTTTACAACTCTGGAGAGGGTGAGGGTGTCTTGGCTCAGAGACTTTCTCGTACAGGAGAAAGAATCCAGAGAACAACAAAGCCAGAGGGAGATTAGGCGTGTAAGAAATGTCTGACACACACACGCACGCACGCGCAGTTGCATGCACATGCACACACACACACACACACACACACACACACACACACACACACACACACGCACGGTTGCATGCACACACCAAACACATCCTCCAGATAATCCAGTAAGAAATGAAAGGCTACATCTCATTTGTTTGTCCCTTCAGGTTCCAGATGTCTCTCTCTGTGTTTTTCTTTCTCTCTCTCTCTCTCTCTCTCTCTCTCTCTCTCTCTCTCTCTCTCTCTTTCTCTCTCTCTCTCTCTCCCTCCCTCCCTCCAACCCCCCATCTTTTCCCTTCTCCTCTTGCTTCTGGATCAGTTGTGCAAGTACACAGCCCCTTTTGGAAATATCCTGTACTTAATGTGCTGGATACCATCATTACTACAAGGCCACACACAGTGGGCTGTGACTTTCATAATGCCAGGCAAATTACACCTTGACATACGGACCATCTGTTCATGGCTCATAATAACAACTCGTAATATCTCAATGTCTCAATAAAAGGGCTTACAATTAAATGTAAAACCACAGATGAACTCACTGTGCTAGAGTCTCTATTTGTACAAAGGCAATACAATCTTAACTTAGGCAATAACCCACAAAATGAGGCAAAAGTGACAACCGTTTAATACGACCGACCGCATTTGGCAACATCCTGGGTTCAAAACAAATCCACCCTCTTGACCCGAATTGCATGTCAGCTCCTTTCTCTCCACCCCCCCCCCCTCCTTCACGGCAAAACCTTGCCTTGTTGTTAAACTCGGGCGGTGTATAGAAACGGTCCCCTCAAGGATTGCATATAAAATTGACCTAAAGGTGCCCTTTGCGTTGTCAGAGTTAATTAAACAACACTCTCTTTCTGTGCTTTTTCTGATAATAAAAGCACAAACAAAGAATTAACCTTTAAAAAAGAGAAACAACAATCAAAAGAGTCCTTCACGTTAGGTTAGGGAAACGATGCCGAAGAGAGATTCATGGTTATGCAGTGTATCCAATGAGGTGTACATTCTATTCATTCCATATTTCCATATGGTTGCATATGAATGTAGTCCATGCCTGTAATAGGGAGGTAATGTATTCAACGCCAATGGCAAAAAGGTACGCTTGGAACAGGCCTCACGGAAGCAGGAGTGTTCAACTTGACAGTGGACACATACATAATGAAGCTAACAAAGATATGAATATTTAAGATCAAAGCACGTCACCTCCAATCATCAAGACACCTCACTCCTCCTATAATGAGCAACGTAAATGTATTATATTTATGGGGCGAATTCGTAATAGGAAATCTTCACACTAGAAGTGACAATCGCTATCTTTTAAATTGTTTTGACATTTAGAGAGATTAGACGAATTGAGTGATAATACACTGAAAGACCACATTTCCTTCACTATGGTTTCTTCCTCTTATGTTGTATTGTAGGGGTTATTAATTGACACTTCCAAGCACTTCAAGTGCGAATCATAATTGCACTTAGGGAGCTATAGTGTCCAGCACTTGCTTTAAACAATATTTGGATGTGTTCTCCTACTTTTATTGTTCAGATATTGTAGTAAGCCTCATGATTTATACTCTGTCATATTTTGGAGTATAAATTTAGTAGCCTTCAAACTTTGTCCAGGGTGGCAAGGCCAGGTCCAGCTCTTATTCATACTGACCTGTAACTCATGACATGTCATTCCTGAGCTGACTGAGAAGATTCGGCTCAGCAGAAATGCAGGTACATATACTGTACCATATAGGAGAGAATAAATTGGTCCATAACCTTTCTGTGAGCACCTGATTGCCGGTTTTATAATAGTGGGTGGGCTGCACAGCAGCGATGTCTGACATTCACATTATCTTGAGACTAAAAGCGACACACAGAGAGAGCGTATTTTCCAGTTTCCAACCATAAGCCCTTATGTCATATATAATGCCATATAAGTCATAACTTGTATTGCAGTAAACATATCTTCACTAACAAAGAAAGCAAGGGATTTTGAAGTTCCATTGCATCGAGATGCTATATGAGGATTGCTCTGAGAGCCCAATCTGCTCCATGCAGTCTCCCTCTGTGTATACATTCACAGATGAGAATTTACCTGCCACCAGTTGAGATGGTTTAGTGAGCAGAGCACAGATCGATACTGTCATTAGCTTGAAGCAATTCTTAATTCTATTTAGCCCTCGAGCTGAAGATCCTTGTATTGATTTGAAGTAGAAATGCCACAACTACCTTTTTCATAGTGGGGAAAAATATAGGATTTGGACCCACCCAGATTCTTTATTTAAGTGTCATGCTTCCGAAGAAGCTCAGCCCATAATTATAATAATTATGGATTTAAAGCCAGGACACTTTTTACAGTTTACATAAACAATTACAATAAACCGACATGACGGTTTGCAAACGATGATCAAGTGAATACCAAAAATTGACTAATACACTCCAGATCCTTACATGGCAGATTACATAATATACAACATAAAATAAAATACCATAAAATACACCATTAGGCCCGTGACAATTTCTTTGTTGCATTGCCTCAAACAGTGGGACTTGTATACTGTATCTATACAGTCAGTCATGTAGGCTATATATACTGTATGCTAATCCACAATAGATTATTTATAGAGTGCTACCTGAGCATTTCGTGAGATGAATCGGTCATGAGCCAGAAATGATCGATTATATACCCTCGGGTTCTGAAAAGGCATTGGAGTATGACTTTCATCAGGTGTTTCAGTCATAAACAAGAAATATTTATCACAGAGTGTTTCACTGAGTGTTTCATCAAGGCGTGCACAGAAACAGTCAGCTCTCTTTCATATCCTGTTTTTTAGAGATGAGAAATATTGATATTACTTTGTGTGAAGTGATATCAGCGTGAAGCTTTCGGCAGAGCAGTTGTCAGTAACACCTGTAGCCAAGTTCCTGATTGCATTTATTTGTTTTCAAATGATCTGTCGTGTTGCTGTTTCTCACTGAGAGAATTAACCTAATGAGAGAAAATTCCCTAAGTGAATGAAGTCTGTTTCTTTCTGTGACTCTTTCTTTTCTCCTTCACTTTCCATCTCTCTCTCTCTCTCTCTCTCTCTCTCTCTCTCTCACACACACACACACACACACACACACACACACACCCACACACACCCACACACACACACACACACACACACACACACACACACACACACACACACACACACACACACACACGACTGCAGGGAGCAAGGCCACCTGCCAGGGACTGTATAGACTGTGGCCTATATCTGACAGTGGTTAATAGAACAGGACATGTTGCCTCAGGTGACTGAAATTGCAAAACTAACACCATGCTTCACTGCACCAAGACCCTGGTGTAAAAGGTAGGTATGGTTAAGACGTTTACAAGAGTGTGTGTGTGTGTGTGGTGTTTGTGCACGCATGTGTGCCGTGTAATAAATGGAAGTCATACTGAAACTCGATTCTCAACCGCTCCTTAAAATGAAATTATTTGAGCAGCACTAAAAGTACTTCACTCAGGGCTAAAAGCCAAACAAAATCCCAAGACTGAAAATTATTTTTTACAAATCTGCACTGATGCCATTAAATTACCCCTATGAAATCAGTCCCCAGGACTGAGAACTTTAAGCCCTGTTCACTGTATGTGTAAACCAAAATAAAGAGTAAAGAAAATATATTTATAGTCCCCCTAACAAAAAGTATTCCACTGCCAGGCAAGATGAAAATCCTACCACACTGGAACTATTATTTCAATCCATTCATATGTAATCTTGAACCTTGAATACTTTTTACATTGTATGTACTATGTAATGTGGACGACTGTGACAGTGTGACAGAAGATATTTACCCCCTTATGACAAAGTTACATTTCTCACGCGCTCATTGGCTACATTTGCGGAGATGAACTGCTACGTCACGGGCCGTACCACTTTGGCTAGAACGGGGGTTCATGGAAAAGTGGTCACTTGGAAATGTTTATTTGACCGTAAATTGAAAACAACAATTTATAATATAAAGTGAAAACCACGTCGGATTGTTTTGTTTGTCAATCGTTCTCCCGCATGCATCCTGGCATCCCAGGACATTGGCGAGCCATGAGAAGTAGGCTCATGTGTCTCCCCCGCGGCCGCAAGTTGGTGGTACCGGCTCAAAAACATGGCTGGAGAGAAACAGTTATGAAGATCGACCGATTAGCACGATATTTGCAAAGAAATGAGCCTGTGTGCGACCTAAAGACGAGCTCTCCAAGCTACCGGGCGACCAGGTGAGAACCGCACACAGTCCGTCGTTATGCTGCATTCGTCCGTAATGAGAATACGAGACAAAACGGGTCTCTTTTGCAGTGTTGTCACTCTGTGTTAATCACTGTCTGTAGGCTTCCTCGGCCTGTATTTACTGTATGAGCACCGCCACTCAGCGCAAAAAGAACACCGCTGCGCCTATTATAGTCCATACAACCAACGTGAACTACGTGCACTTTGGTTGTATGGACCATAATAAGCGTAATAAACAGCAGATTAGTGCGTGTCAACGCGTGTATCGCGCTATGAATCAATCAATGCATGCAAGTAAACACCCCTGCAGCTATATGCATTCAATATTCATGCGTTGCTTGAAATACGTCATCACACTAGGATTCCCCGCCGTGAAGTGACTTTAATTCCGTACAAGACTACAAGCATAGTATTGTATTTAGTATGTACTATTGTTACATTTGATGGTTTAATTTTAAGTGCAAAATGTACAAGCAGTTCATGCATTGAGCACTTTTGTTTACTTTTTTCACTTTGTTCTAAAAATAGATTTTAATTTGTTTTGGACATGATCTGTGGTAGAATAGCTATACGTCGATAGAAGGAAAACGCCCAAAATCAGTTACCACTCGAACCCATCACCACAACGTGACAATTTTGAGCTTTCACTTCTTCTATTTTCAAAAATATAAATATTTTGAATATTTTTTAAAACGTTGTATGAACTCAAGTCTTGTGTATGAGGATGAGGGTTACTGGCACAGTGGCACTGCATATTGTCAGATGGGGATCTGTAGCTGATGAATTTGGGGATTCTTGAAATGAAATTATTACAGCCAGCCCAAATAAACAGAAACAAGCCCAAAAAACAGCAACCCGGAACTACCAATATTTACAAGCTACTTTACAGAAGTCACTTGTAATAAGCAGACATGGAAACACCGGTCATCTAACATTTGTCTTACCGGTATTTGATACATTGTATAGTCAGTAATTTGTACGGTCAGTTTATGTAAATGACCACAATGTAGATATCAGCAGTATTCTCATGGATGTGATATGATTTAGCTTTAGAATGCTTACTTATCTGAGGCTTTACTATGAGCCATATCTTTCTAACATTGTGCTTTAATAAGTTAACTCAACAGCTTTATTCTTACTGTAAAAGTAGTGCAATTTCTGAATGTTTAACTATGGCTGAGCCTTTTATTCTCGGATGCAATGCCTCCTTGATTGCTGTAAAGTACACACTACTACACTGTATGTGAGCTTTCACCAAATCAGATGGCACTATTAGTTCGATGATCATGGGCATGGCGAGACCAATTTCTCCAACCTCGTACTAAATATTTACTTGTGCTTTTGCTTTAACACTTCACTGACTTCAGTCAGCATCCCTGCTCATGATGTTACTGTTGTCACGGAGATGCTGTTATTTTTCGTGAAATTGAACAATTATTAGTGTGGTTGCCTATAGCCAAGCAGACTATTGTTATTGCACTCCAGCACTTAAATCATTTAGAAACCTTTAAAATCATGCAATAACTCTCTATTCTCCCCTCCGATTGGCCAGCGATTTGGAACTCTTCCCAACGCATTTGTGCACTTTGCCTTAATCTGATTGGACAGTGACATACCCAACCCAACTCTTCTAATTAATACATATTCCTATAGAGATAGGCATATTAGGCAACCACACTCGCAATTCTGCAGGATTGCATCTTTCTAGTTCAATTTATTGCCACCTCAGAAGAACTATGAACTACTGCAATTTTGATTGTTTTGTACTGCAGCCCTATTTGTTGTAATACTGATTTTCATTCACCAATTGAGAGCAGCGCTACTTTTGTGAATCTGCAGAAGAGGACAGTATGCACCAGTATATGAGTAATTTTTTCAATATTGACCAATAGTTGAAAGGTGTGTGAGATCAGTTCTGCACCTTGGCTTTTAAAGATTAGTGCTCTGAATTGCTCTGCAACAGTTTCCTTCAACCATGATGAGAAAATAATTGAACAGTGTTTCCCAAACATTGGGTCGTGAGTCGTGACCCTTTTTGGGTCGTAAACCTGTTTTTAAGGGTCACAAGTAAATGTTTAAAAAGAAAATCCTAGAATTCTTGCATTAGCAAAAAAAAAAATTTCTGACAAGATTTTTGGTGTTTTTAATTTTGTTGGAGATTAAAAAAAGGATGGTCAAATTATAATTTGTAAAGTGCCTTTTGATCAGTGCTCCTACTGGACTGATCAATCATAAATATGAAATGAACTTAGCCTGGGGAAGATTTTCCAGACTTTAATATTAATATTATACATGAGAGCCTTGTCTAACAGCGTTAACAGCCTGAAGAGCTGTCACCTCCATTTCTTTTTTTAAATGCTTCCCTTCTGCTTTCTAAAATTCTTTCGCTGTATGTTAATGTGTCCTTGTGCTCAACTCGCCAAACAAAAAATTCCTTTTATGCACAAATGCACTTGGCCAATATAATCATAACTTATTGTGTAAGGGCTTGGCAATGGATAAATGTGATTGTCTAAAAAGTTCAGATAGGTGCAGTCGGAAAGTGAGGAGGAAAATTCCCCTGTAGCCGGAGCCATCTCTGAGAATCTGAGAGAGTCTTTCTGTGGTTGTGGAGTGGAGTGTGCTTTGGTTTCCCCTTCCCAGACCCCAGGATTTAATTTATTGCTGTTGCTGATCTGGAGCAGCCCAGTTTTTGTCACTTTTGAGAAGTACTAAAGGGCAAAAAGAAAGGAATACATTAGTTTGACTAATAATTGGACAAAAGTTGTGACATGTGAAAGAGTTTGAGGAAAGGCTACTGTATAATGTACCATGTACTATAAGTATAATGTTCTATGATGGTTGGTTGGTGGTGCTGCAGAGTGTTGGCTTAACTCATTTTGGGCCGGAACCCCTTTTGGTGTTTTAAGCATTCTGTTGTACTTTAGCTATTGAAAAATAGCAGATCTACAAAAATGTGGTGCAAATCTTTGAATATATTCTTTCAGAGCGAAAGTTTTTAACTCAAATCGTTGCTCCTAGGGGGGGGTCCCTGGCATAGAAACTTGGGGTTTTTCAGAAAACTGTCAGGATTTAGAAGACATTTGGTAAAATCGGTCTCGGTCGAAATGGGTTAAACGGTTTGTGTGGAGGTCTATTAAGTTGCTGAGTTCTAGTGCTGTTGATGCAGCTGAAATGGCACTTAATCAATATTTCTCAGCCAGAGTTCAGCTCCCAGTGAGTATTTTGCTTGCAGTCTCAAAGCGCTGTTCCTCTGAACTTTTTGCCTGTTAGTTTAATTCCAACTGCCCATGGTGTACGCTCGCAGCATATCTGGAAGGCATATCATAAAGATTTTCCACTGTACTAAAAATGCTGATGTGAAGGACTCTGTTTTAGGAAACATGTTTGTTTTATGAAAGTTTAATTGAAAGCTGGTTATGAGTTTTAGGTTTCATTTGTCATGAAAATGTTAATTAAGACTAATTTGATCAAGGTAAGTAGATTTGTCAGTATAATTCATTTTTGCTCAATAGCAGACGGATGCTGGCTAGTGTTGCATTCTTTCTGACTTACCATACTTGCATATAGTCGATCAAAGTGGATCAAATGTAGTTATTTAGTCACAAGCTCTTGTTAACTATTTATGTAACAATCTTTCGAAATTAGTAGATCTACACGCTCTCATTAATCCGTTATAATTCGACGCCTTGGGAACATTAACATTGGCTATTTTTGAATAATTTTGTGTGACACACTGTTGTTTGATGAAGCATTAAAAGTAATGGGGAACAAATATGAAAATACATGCTTTCTGCAAAACAGCAGTGACCAATATATAACTTATAATTTGAAGGCAAGTTGTATTAGCACGTTAGAAATGTTTAACATAATACTACACAAACCTGATTATTGTTCACAAAAAAATTATGTCAATTGAATAAATACCCATTTTGACGAATGGTTTCACTCCTGTACACACAGTAAAATCCCTTTTATTTTTAATTTAACCCTGAACACTACTAGTAGTACTAGTATTACAGAGTTAAAATTTCATGAAGAATTTCAAGCTAGATTGTCTAGCTTCCATTGAAAATATCTTTGATACACCCGATACGTCTTTGCCACTAGTGTGAAAACCTCATCAGACCCAGAGAGTCAATATCTTGACTCCACTTTAGAAGATTAGATTTGTCTCTGATGGAGCACGTCGAGCTCTGTGGTGGTGCACACACTTGTGCAAAATGTGTCGGTTACTTTTGATCAATCTCATGGAAACATCACGTGCATTGATTATTAACCTTAGCGTTTGGTTTCACGAGTGTATTTAACATTGGAAGCTTAACCCATTTTGGGCGGGGACCCCTTTTGGTGTTAGCATTATGTTATGCTTTAGCTATTGAAAAATAGCAGATCTACAAGCTCGTAGCGCGCCACCGAGTTGCGCGCTACGAGCTTGTAGGTCTGCTTGTAGGTCTGCTATTTTCTAAAAATCGTGAAAATATGGCACATATGGCATATTTGAATATTTACTCTTTCAGAGCCAACGTTTTTAACTCAAATCTTTGCTTCTGACGGGTTCCTACTTCCTGGAACAACATATTTTCAGATGGGGGTCGGCGGCCAATTACATATAATTCTTCTTCTTGACATGAAATATTGAGCACCACTGATACAGAAACATCTTTCAGAAAACTGTCAGAATTTATGACATTTCGACGTCAGGCCTAAATGGGTTAATAAGAAGAACTTGGGGACGTAAACCATGCATTTAATGTAAACACATGCCATTTGTAAGACTCACGGGGAGTTTACATTGGCCAGAAAGCAGCTCCGATGTGGTTTCACATGTGGCTGTATCGAGGAGGGCGGAAGGGGGCAGAGGAAGCTTGGATGCTTGCTTAACATTTCCGCTCAATCATGGCCCAAGATCATATCGCCCTGTCAAGATCATATCCCCCGTCACACGCCACACATTCTTATGTAGAGACGCCGCACACGTTGCTCTACTCCAGTGACAGTCCCAATCCCATATTCTTTTGCATTTTGCTTTGGGAAATGATAGCCTAAACCAGGGGGTCCTAGTTAGACGTTTTCAGCTCGAGACCCAGAAGAGGAATTTTGGCTGGGACTGAGGAAAAACACACAATGTATGCAGAATGAATCACTATAGTTACTGTACTTGCGATCCATATTAAAAACTGGTCCTATGTTCGGGAAACACTAACCATAAGCTATTGATAATTACAAAGAAAGAAGACATGGGGTCAGGCAAGCTCTAGTTCACATTCTTACAGGAGTTTATAATGTTATCGTTAACTGTGTGGTTTTGCATGGACTGGTTACTTTGCATGGTGGAAACGATGCGACAGAGCATAATGATTATGATATGCACTATATGTAGGATACCAATTAAATTCTCTAAGTGAAATATTGCTCCAAGGTGTAGCCTACTTAGAGCTAATATAGGCCATGCAAGCATCATTATTATACAACAAGATCAGAATGCAATTCACCACTCCAGTTATCTGGGCTCACTTCAGTGATGCATGAGGTGGCATACGTAGTGCTCATGTTTTGTCTTTTTGTTCTTGTCTTGGGATGGAATAATGGCAATCTTATTAGGAATTGGTCCATATACTGACTTTATGTTGTTACTTTAATAGTGTATACATTATTGTTATTTATTTACTTTTACTCAGTTGATGAAAATTGTCAAGATTGACACTTTTGACTTGACATTGTAATTTCCAGAACAAAGTAAGCCTTATTATTCCAGACGACTTGCAGTAGAATGGGTAGATATTTAGTGCTGCAGAAAGAGAGTAGAAAAAGGAGAAGAACAAGGAAAGTGCATCTAAAAGTCTGAATAATGAATGCAGACCATATTGTGGATGGAAAGGAAAGGGGATGTGGTTGTGTAATAGTCTGCAGTGCTGAACATTTCCCTGCTAAATTGTTGGTCTGGCTAGACATCTTGTTTCCAAGAAAAAAAGTGATGCAAATTACATACAGCGTCTAATGACTAACTTTTAGGGAATCTGTACTGTAGTCCTGTGGAAGCTAAAGGTATTATTATAATAGACTGGTACAGACATTATTATTATTATAGTTCTTGGCGATATTTAATTTCTAGCAAATCGGTACAAATGTGTCACTGTGTAGTATTAGTAACATCCTTTGGTACCACAGTTCAAGTCTTAATCTGTTGATTAGTTTAGTTTAGTTTATTCGCACAATAAAAAACAGTACAAAGAAAGGTAACATCAATAATGTGCAGGTGAGAAAAATGTGGTTCTCACCAAAGATTATATACAAATAGTAATATACAAATAGTAAGGTGACAAACTGACAAAGTAGTTGGTTGATGAGAACGGATACAGTGAGCAGATACACAACAGACAGTTGTTGACTGAGTTGTGACTGAGTTCTTCTTGTCCTAGTACTAGTAGTCTTCTTTTCTTGTCCCATGTTTTTCTCTTTCTCCGGACGGCGCACTGGGTCCAGTGTGTCGAGGCATTTGGTCAAAAAACATAGTGATATTTGATTTTGTCCATATCACCCCACAGCCCTAGTAACAGGCTAGTAAACTGCATAACACAGCTGTAATTATACACATCTCTTCTCTTATTCCATTTTTTTATTCTCAAAAGTCCAGTCGGGGCTGCCTTGGTAACGGTGCCCAAATATAGCTCAACGGGAAGGAAGTAGAGTTCTGTTATGGAGAAGTGGTGTGGTGATCGGGATGGTAACCGTGTCCACAAAGCCTGGCGTGGATGCTGTTATGTGTGTGTGTGTGTGTGTGTGTGTGTGTGTGTGTGTGCGTGTGTGTGTGTGCGTGTGCGTGCTTGCGTGTACAGTATGTACGTATGTGATCAGTTTTTCTCGTTTTTCTCTCTCTCTCGATCACTCGTTTTAATTTCGTTATTTGTTTTGTTCACTATGAAAACCTGCAAAACCTGTCAGTGACTCCGTCACGCCACCATATATGGCTGTCAGGCCTCGTGACACGTCACGCCACCATATATGGTCGTCAGTCCATCATGCCTCGTGTATGTGTGTATATGTATATATATATATATATATATATATATATAGAGCAACTCTACATCAAACCCTTAGATCTCCGTATATGGAGCTGACCTGTTCTGACATTCCATATGCTGATCTGACCTCATCAAACCCTGTACACAGTCAAGACACGCTCCATATAGTACAACGCTGGTCTGGCTGTAGTCACTGTACTCTGAACTACGACCAGCTATTTCCATTACTTATACAACAAAGCATGTATAGGATTCAAGTGGTTAAGCCAATGACCTCGCGTTATCTCTAAATATCTGGAAAAATGGAGCTTGCCATCCATGTGCTTTGTGTGTTTCTGCCGCTGCCAGCCTGAGACGAGCTGATGTTGTGAATCTGAACCCGGCCACGCCCACGCCTTGTCATTCCTCTGCGGCGACACCCACCCCACCACAGCAGTGGGCGCGGCACGTGCATGCATGCAATGAGAGAGAGAGACGGCAGAGAGACACTCACTTTCACCCTCTGTCATTTGGCCCTTTAAACCATTCTGGGCGGGAACCCCTTTTGGTGTTAGCATTATTTTATAGCTATTGAAAAATAGCAGATCTACAAGCTAATAGCGCGCCACCGAGTGGCGCGCTACGAGCTTGTAGTTCTGCTATTTTTGAAAAATCGAAGAATGACTGACATAGAAACATAGCTTTTTCAGAAAACTGTCGGGATGTAGAAGACATTTTTAGAATCTGATCTCAGGTCAAAAGGGGTTAAATGTGAACACACACACACACACACACACACACACACCTCCCTCCTACCCAACCCCACCTCACGGTCTCCCATCAGTCAGTGTTACTTCTCCCTGACGAGCACGTTTTGCGTGCAAGTGTCTCCCTGGGCTGAATCTTTCCGCATCCCACAGGCTATGATTTAGGCGTCAGGGTTGCTCTCACAAACTCTCACAACCCTTGGATTAGGTTACCCTGCCATTACTCAACTCCAGGGTGCTCTGTGTCAGGCATAGTGGAGCCTGACTGGCCTGCCTTGCCTGCCTGCCTTGCAGTGCCTCCCCTGGCCTGTGTGGACCGGTGCAGTTCAACCACAGACAGACGCCCCTGGTCTTTGAGCAAAAAATAGCTATTGCTATTTCTTTTCAATCATGAAAATGTGGCCTAAATCTTTGAATATATATTCTTTCAGAGCGAACGTTTTAAACTCATAACTTTGCTTCTGGTGGGTCCTCCTGACTCCCTGGAACAACATATATTCAGATGGGGGGTCGGCGGCCAATTACATATATCTTTGGTGGGTCCCTGACATGAAAATGTTTGATCACAACCGACAAGTTTTTCAGAAAACTGTCATGATTTAGAAGACATTTGTAAAATCTGGTCTCGGTCGAAATGGGTTAACTGGAGAGAGAGAGAGAGAGAGAGAGAGATAACTACAAATGGACCCGTAACTCCACTGGGAGTCAAATGAACTAAGCTGGAGGCAGACCTGTCCTAGTATAGGCCTATCCATCTCCAGTGGAAGCGGGAAACCAAACACATATTATTTAATCTCTACAGCTTGTCGTTTATATATTTGTTTTGTGTGTGTTTGTGTACACCATGCCCGCGTTGATACAGGCAAGTCACCCAGTAAATATGGCTCGGCATTGGGTTTGTTGGCACATTGGCCGTGGACCGCACCACCACGGGCCTGGGACCGGGCTGGGCGGCCCCCTCGCTCGCATGCGTCACAAATCAGCCGGTGATTTGTGGCCCTCATCGTTTTATGGTTATGTAATGTGGGCTCCCCTGACGAGTAAAAGGTCTTGTTAAACCTCAGCGCCACCCTACTCCCATAAAAGTGAGTGATGCAGGCAGCAGAAAGAGGGCCCAGGCAGCCACCCTGTTAACCCTTTTTGGGCTGAGGTCGATTTAAAAAAGAAAAGGCTTCAAAATCCTAAAAATGTTCTGATAAACTCATCTTTCTATGTCAGAGCCAAGGTGCTCAACCTTTTTCATGTCAAGGACCCCCAGAATTATCTCTATTGGGCCACAGACCCCCACCTCAAAATATGTAGTTCCAGGGACCCCCCCCAGAAGCCAATATTTTAGTTGAAAATGTTCCCTCTGAAATATAGATTTCCACCACATTTTCACTACTTTAAAAAAATAGCAGACCTACAAGCTCGTAGCTTGTCGATCTGCTATTTTTCAATAGCTAAAGTATAACATAATGCTTAGTTAAAACACCAACAGGGGTTCCCGCCCAGAATGGGTTAAGGATGGCTTCCCCTGCTGTACTGTACTGTACTGTACACTTGTACAGTGTCCCGGGACAGTGTATAGTGTGTAGTGGTCTAGTGGGCCGGGCCAAAGCTTGACGCAGCAGGAATTTCACCGGCGGCAGCGGCTTTATCGCTTGATTAATGGAGGCTGAGTGAAAGTCTTAAATCTGCTGAAGAATGGGTGGGATCTCCTGTAGAGGTCTAATATACAGTATGGATGCTAACGAGATGGAGAGCGATGGAGTGCTGTGTGCGTGTGTGTGTGCGCGCGTGTGTGTGTGTGTGTGTGTGTGTGTGTGTGTGTGTGTCCTTTCTCATATAGTGTGTAAAGTTTTATGGCGGTTGCATCTCTCTGGCTCGCTCCACTCCTCTAAAGCCTTTTCATCTGCTCCCGTTAAGTAACAACCCCTTTTCTGCTTATCACCACGCTTTCAACTCTCTTGTTATTTATCTATCCTTGACATGATATGGTCATCCTATACGTTGTGTTATTATGCAGTACGGTATCGTACGGCATACAGTCGTTTAGTAAACATAAACAGGCCCCGGTCTGATCTTTCTGTAATTGAAAGGGAAGCAGCAGCGGCGTGGTTCCAGTAGCTCGTACGGTACGCCACTCATCCTCTCCAGTTGTTTTACAGTAATGAGACATCTGGGGCCGGGTGGAAGCCGTGGAGTCGTCTGTCGACGAGGAAGAAGCGTTTCACGAGCCTGAGGGTCTTTAGGCCTGTCACAGACTCCCAGACAGACACAACAGACCGAGGGTCTTTAGGCCTGTCACAGACAGACACAACAGACCCAAACAACTGGGCTGACGGCTTGTTTATTCACCCTTTGGCACTGTTCCATTTGCCGCTCTAATGTTTCATTAGATTTATTTCATGGCGAACGCTGATTACGTTTGGGAGAATTTAGGACAATATTATTAAGGCTAAGATAGAGCTTTTTTTTTCTCCCTGAAAAGAAAGCCTGCTCCAAATCTTTTCCGTGTCCCATATCTTTATGCCCCCAAGAGCATCATATCCGTCTGATTAACCCATTCTGACCGGGCACCCATTTTGGGGTTAGCATCATGTTATGCTTTACCTATTGAAAAATAGCAGATCTACAAGCTCATATCGCGCCACCGAGTGGCGCGATACGAGCTTGTAGGTCTGCTATTTTTGAAAATTCGAAGAGCGACTGACATTTTTAGAATCTGATCTCAGGTCAGAATGGGTCAATCAGATCCAGTGTGTGTCCAGTGGAAACCTCGTATGAATCTGATCTCAGGTCAGAATGGGTTAAACGCTACGTCACTGTGGCTCAGAGAAGCAGAGTCTGTCCACTATACAATGTTTGAAACAGAACCGATGCTAATTTTGATGTTGGATTGACGAATATTTACTAACATGCCTGGTCTGCATATTTTTTGCCTGGAATGAGGAGTGCTTTTTTCCTGTGTAGATTATGCCAATACATCTGCTGACATTTCTTTTTCTTTTCTTCTAATTTAAATGAATCACTGTTCCTTGGACAGTGCAAGAAAACATACTTACTCAATATATGCTACGTTTTGTTTAATAAGATTTACATGCCAAGGAACGTATCGATCTCTTGGCCAATATACTTCATGCTTTATTGGGTCTATGTCACTTTTTTGACTGGAGTAGTGCAGAGTATAGTCACCGACAGGGCTGGACTACGTCAAAAATACGGCCCACCGGCCTGGGCCGTGGCTCAGCGGTCCAGGCACCTTTGGCTGGTAATCCAGTCTGGCAGTGTGGCCGCGGGTTCGACTCCCGATCCCGACGGCCTTCACTGCATGTCTTCCGAAAATTAGCGTAATGATCCTGAGAGGTTCACCGGCCCATTCATTGATCAGCCCATTGGTGTGTCAAGTGGCCAGTTTAGGTCTGGTCACAGAGCCATTTGTAAAAGTGGTCCCTGGCAGTGACACGCACAGGGGTTCTTTTTATACCACAACCCCCATATATTGACACTTTTTTGCCAGGGATTTTTTCAGAATAAAGGCGCTAGAGTGCATCCATTTCCCCCCCAAAACTGGGAGGTGAAATCTTCCATTACTATACGTTGCGTTATTCAGAGTAAACGAGGAAGATTGTCGGCCGTAAATCAGGAAGTGAATGTACTGTGTGTGCAGAAAAACTGCTCCGGGACGGACGAGCAAGGCGTTGCCTGGCAACGGTAAATGACACATTATGACGTACATTTTCCCTTCGTTGTCAATGGCGTGTACAAAACAAACATTGAACTAAAGACAAACATTAAACCTGTTTATAGGAGGGGCTGGCGCCCCTCAAAAATGCACGATTCCATACAGTTAACTGCAACCTTTGGTCGCAACAACTGCGACCTTCGGTCACAACATCTATACCTAAAAACATCGGCTAGTGTAGTTGATAAATGTCCTTTTTTTTGCCGATGTCGGTGCCAGTCGACAAGTACACTAGCCTGGAACTCACCTATGCTTAGTTTCTATGGCATATAGAGCTGTCTTGAAGTGGACTCGGACCCAGACTTTTTTTTCCTCCCTGGAAATAAAAACGTCTGGGTTTCCGAGGCTAGTCGACAAGATAGTACATTGCTGATGTACGGCCGATATATATATCGATGCATTCCTGAAAGAAAAAGACTAGTACAAAACCATTTTAAATGGTGTGGAAACTGTGGACAAGAGGGTCTCATCTGTCAGGGCAGGGCCAGCCAGGGTGACTGTGCTATTGCTCATGTTTTGTGTACAGTGCTGTGAAAACAAAAAGGTGACTACTACACAATACCCTCGAGGGCCTTTGTTTTTTCCATCCTAGTGCAGACTTATGGTTACCGTTTTCTGTGTACATGATTGATGAAAGACTGAGCTCTGGGATGTGCCACGGTGTCTGGAGAGAGTTGACCTGGCTCTATTCATTCCCAGATCATTATTTTTCCACTTCACTCAAAGTAAGGAGTCAAGACTCCAGTGCAGCGACAGAGAACGACCTCCCTCCTGGCTTTGGCAGATTCCCACGAGCAAAACATGGCAGGTGGGAGATGCCTTAATCGCTTGAATACCTTGTGCTCAGGTATTCAAAATGCGATGCGGTGGAAGTGGTAGGGGGGTAGAGTTCCCAGTTTGATCCCGGGCTCCCCCAGAGTTGGTGTCGAAGTGTCCTTGAGCAAGACGCTGAACCCCTAATTGCTCCCGATGAGGGGGTTGGTGCCTGGCATGGTTTCCTCTGCCATCGGTGTATGAATGTAATGCATAATCTCTGTAAAGTGCCTTGGATTAAAAGGCGCTATATAAAATGCGATAGATGTCCTGGATTGAGATTATAGGATAGATTTCTGGTTTGAGATTATTGAGAAACAAAGCATTGCTAAATCTAAACTATACTATATCAATGCAAAGTATATTTTGAGAAGATAAGAAGTGTGAAAACCCTTTTCCAATACCTTTTTGATCAATGATTTTGTAGTTGTGAGGGGATCCTCCACTTAACCCATTTAGGCCTGAAGTCTACATAAAAAAAATGACTTTTAAATCCTGACAGTTTTCTGAAATACCTGTTTCTGTATCAGTGGTGCTCAATATTTTATGTCAAGGACCCCAAAAAATATATTTAATTGGAAAATATGTTGTTTCCAGGGATACCCCCAGAAGCAAAGATTTGAGTCAAAAGCGTTGTGGCGCACGCTATGAGCTTGTAGATCTGCTATTTTTCAATAGCTAAATTATAACATAATGTTAAACACTAAAAGGGGTTCCCGCCCCAAAATGGGTTAAATGATCTATATTTCGATGATCCTACTAGTTCCTGCTACTCGGTCACATCATGTGGTACTTAGCCTCCTGCGTTGCTGTCTCTTCCTGTCTTCTTGCTCATGTCTTCCTTCAGCCCAGAGGAAGGGTGACCTGGCAGCGCCTTAAGGCCAGTCTAGCAGCAAAACATCCCAGTTAAGACTTTGACACGCTAAGCCCCCAGAAACAGCCCACCAGAGACGTCTGAGTAACTGCTTTTCACCTCAGATGTTTTTGAGGAGGGAGGATTTTGTCTTTTATCGTTATGAATTGGTTTTCCCTTGTCTCAGAGCTTGGCGTTAAACAAACACTCACTACAAGGTCAGTTGGTAGAGTGTGTGTGTGTGTGTGTGTGCGCGTGCGTGCGTGCGTGTGTGGTATGTACTGTACGTTTTTCTCTGTATAGGATGAAATAAGTACACGCACGTACATCCACAACACAGCACCATTAACCCATTTAGGCCTGACGTTGGAAAAAAAATATTTTTAAAATGTTTTCTTTTCCTGAAAAACCTCATGTTTCTATATCAGTGGTTCTCAATATTTCATGTCTAGGTCCCCAAAAATGATATGTAATATGCCACCGACCCCATTCCAAAAATATGTTGTTCCAGGGACGCCCCAGAAGCAAAGATTCGAGTTAAAAACTGAAACTGAAAGATTTGAGGCACATTTTCACGATTTTTCTAAAATAGCAGATCTACCACCTCATAGCACGCCACTCAATCTGCTATTTTTCAATAGCTAAATTATAACATAATGTTTAAAACACCAACAGGGGTTCCCGCCCAAAATGGGTTAATTAATCTTTGCTCCGAGGAAAGTATACCCTCACACTTTGGGGGAAGGTATGAATCCGACTCTGACCACTAACCTTGGCATAGATACTTGACGAGGCTTTAGGTTTAACCCATTCTGGGTGGGAACCCGTTTTGGTGTTAGCATTACGTTATGCTTTAGCTATTTAAAAATAGCAGATCTACAAGCTCATAGGTGGCGCTACGAACTGTCAGGATTTAAGATTTTTTTTTAATCTGATCTCACGTCAAAATGCGTTAAAGAACCACCATTCTTCTGTGAATGAACGAATGAATTTTCTTGTCTCTAAGACCCATCCCTTACGGGATTATAAGACACCAACAACATAAATAAACAATATCACGTTCACTTCCCACACAGAAGTTACACCAAGTATTTGATCAAAACAAAAACTGAAATAAGCATTATCATAAAAATAAAATAAAATAAATTCCATGCGTTAGAATCTGATCTCGGGTCAGAATGTGTTAAAGCTGTCCTGGCTGCTGTAATCCATTATTTGGTGGGTTTTCGGAGCTAGCGATAGCGAGGTTCAGCATGTACCTGTCAGTACTAAATGATTGCTCATTTCCTGCCGGGGGAGTGAGTTGAGAGTGTTGTAATGGCAAACAGCTGCGCTTAGTTTCGGCCGGTCCGACCCTACCTTCTTTTTTTTTCTCTGTTTTTGCTGTTCTCTCAAGCGAAATACCCCCCCGCACGCGCACACACACACACACACACACACACACACACACACACACACACACACACACACCTCATGTCGTTCCAAGTCCAGCTAACATTCCTCTACGCAGTATTACTATACAGTGTTAAAGCTTATTTTGGCCATGTCATGTGCTACCTGCTGCTTTATGAGCTGAATCCATCTAAATACATGCATCCACTCGGGCGCACACGTCCGGCACCTTGTTAAGTTGTTGCACAAATGTACATATCTAGGGCCAACACTTGTCTTATACCTCAACGTCAGTAACTGTGCAATCGTACTCTAGACTCTAGAGAGTCTGTTGTTCCCCCGAATGTATGTTTTGTAATGTTGCAATTATTATGTCCATGTGTGTTTATGTTATTGTTAATCCTACGTTGAACTGTTCTCGTTTACCTTATAAGCAGCGGGTCACATTCCTTGCATGCATGCATTGCACATCACATGTAATATTGGCAGTACTGTATATACGAGTTCAGATTGATGACATCACTCGCCTTTATGTCTCTTAACCCATTTTGGACTGAGGTCGACAAAAAAAATAGGCTTCTAAATCCTAACATTTTTCTGAAAAAAAACCCATGTTTCTATGTCAGTGGTGCTCAACCTTTTTCATGTCAAGGACCCCCAGAATTATCTCTATTGGGCCACAGACCCCCCATCTGAAAATATGTAGTTCCAGGGACCCCCCCAGAAGCAAATATTTGAGTTAAAAATGATCGCTTTGAAATATATATTCAATGATTTGCGACACATTTTAACGATTTTTCAAAAATAGCAGACCTACGAGATCTTGTAGATCTGCTATTTTTCAATAGCTAAAGTATAACATAATGCTTAGTTAAAACACCAAAAGGGGTTCCCGTCCAGAATGGGCTAACTGATGATGCCTGTGACACAGTGGTCTCGGTATAGTCCCCCATTAGCAGGAAGACATCTCATCTATCTTTTATGATTCACGCTGTATTAAAGGTTTTTGTCAGTGAATTAAACGGGAGACCGCAAGCGTTCTCTCGGATGTTTGTTCACTGACGGATGAACTTAGCGTCCGCTCAGAGCGCTGAGCCTGCCGCTCCCATGCGTGTCGTCGAGCGGGCGCATGACAATCTGTTTTATTCTTCAGTTACTTTCTTCTTTGATTAGCTAAATGCTCCATCGATCCGCCCAGTTGAAGCGGCCGCGAGCCGGGCCAGCCATATCCCATTTTGGGCAGGAACCCCTTTAGGGTGTTAGCATTATGTTATGCTTTAGCTATTGAAAAACAGCAGATCTACAAGCTCATAGCGCGCCACCGAGTGGCGCGCTACGAGCTTGTAGGTCTGCTATTTTTTTTTTAAATCGAAGAATGACTGACATATAGAAACATAGCTTTTTCAGAAAACTGTCAGGATGTAGAAGACATTTTTTTTTAGAATCTGATCTCAGGTCAGAACGGGATATTTATCACATGTTCGGAGAGAGAGAGGCACGCAGGATGTTGCCTCCTCCTACGGGCCTGTCCCACTTTCATCGGAAAACGATAAACATAAATCTGTGGAATGTGTCCCCGTAATGTAAGTCTGTGTGTGCGTGCTTGCGTGCATCTGGGTGTGTGTGTGTGTGTGTGTGTGTGTATATGTGTCTGTGTGGGGGGGTGGAGGAGGGGCAGTATAAGGCTGATCAGGTCTGCTTTCCCTAGGTAGTGGAATTAGAGAGCTATGGCTCTGTACAGTTTGCTGACATTTGAGGAAAAAAAAGCCCACCTTCAGCAAAGGCAGACTTGCAAATCAGTGTCACAACAAGTGCAGCCTGTGCAGGCTTGGTGTTTTTCCTTTAAAGAGGGAGGGGAGTGTGTGAAAGCTTCTCAGGGCCTCCTCAGCAACGCGGAGAGGGACTCGGGTGTAGGACGAGCCGGCCTCCCTGCCGAATAACTAGCTAATTAACAAAGTAATTAAGATGGGAATCTCCACTCGGAGACGGATTTCTAAATTGTTCTATATATTCCAATCAGACTTCAAAAGCGAAATCCCTTCCTTTCATGAAAGGAGGAGGGTGAATTAAATCGTTCAAAGCCTTTCCTCCCCATTATCCTAGGCCGTGTGTCACACAAGGGACATCTGTTGAAAAGAGCATGACAATGTTACAGCCCAGTCGAAGGCCCTTCGCCGCTCTCCATCACAAGAGACGCTTCATAATGCATTCGTTATACATATTTCAGCTCCGGGGCTAAGTTTATTTCAATAATAAATAATGTCACCCCAAGGACATGCAGCGATTCGATTCAAACCGTAAGCCCGACCATATTGTTATCTCATCCCTCATGTGGCGAATGATAGATTAACAAATATTTTATAAACAGTCCATTGAGCGTGTCGGTAGTTTTATCACCGCTACGCCACTGCCAAAATAACCTCTCTCCTCCTCCATGATGGATGTGTTTTTCTGTTTCTACTCCTGTGCTGTGCTGGCTCAATATTACAGGCATAACATATAACACTGGTTCTCATCAGGGGACTTTCATATTGTTGGGTATCTAGAGAATTGTGCACCTGTGTCCAATACCCGCTGTCTTGATTCCGGCTGGTGGTTGCCAGGTTGGTGGTTTTGCGCTGTTGTGTCTGTGATGTTGACGTTGTCAGTGGTCCGTCCCTTAGAACTACCTCTTGTAGTCGGTTATTTGGTCTTACTTGGCTGGGTTGTAGGTACATTGCTCTCTCCTGGGTCATGTAAACATCTTGGTCAGTGGTTGGGGAGTCCTCAGAATAGACACTCCATCTGCCAGTTCATTTGTCTTTGTGTTGCCGTCTCTGTTGAAATCATCAAGCTCAAAAGAGCATTCGTCATGGTTTTTGTGTGTGTGTGTGTGTGTGTGTGTGTGTGTGTGTGTGTGTGTGTGTGTGTGTGTGTGTGTGTGTGTGTGTGTGTGTGTGTGTGTGTGTGTGTGTGTGTGTGTGTGTGTGTGTGTGTGTGTGTGTGTGTGTGTGTGTGTGTGTGTGTGTGTGTGTGTGTGTGTGTGTGTGTGTGTGTGTGTGAAACACGTGCCCAGCTTGGTCACGTCACAGCGGTAGGAGGAACAGGGTCCTCGCAGTATATTGGGGACTCATGGTGATAAGTGTTCGCTCCAAAGCAAACCTCTGTTTCCTGAGCTTGTCTTGTGCAATTTGTGTCGAGCTCAGCGCAGCCCGGCCCAGCGCCAGGACATTTTCTCTCCACGTTGTTTCCGAGGCCGTACTGTTACTGTACTTGCAGAAAAGCATGCTGGGTGAAGACGGAGATGGGACGTCATATACCGTGGTTCATGATGAATTACAGGCCACCTTTTCATTTCCCTATTCTTTAATCGTATTCCTCCTCAATCCCCTGTACACTCAGACACGCTCCATATATGGCCAGTACAGAATTCATTCCGTATATGTTGATCTGACCATTCCAAAGCGCCAGCGCTCGCCCAGCAGTCTGCCTTCCTTATATAGGATAACTTTCCATTTGAGTCACATGGCTTTAATGTCATGTTGCAGGCATTTGCTGCGAACTCTAATGTAGGTGAAGGTCTGTTCAGTATAGCCTACTGTCTAATACACTTGTACTGTACGTGTACACCAGGGGTAAGTAGCCTTGCCGAGCCATGAGGCCCAAAGGGCAGGAGCCTATCTCCTGTTTCTGTAGCGTGAGGCAGCTTGATGTACAAGTACACCCCCTGGACATGACGCTAGTATGTCACAGGGACTTACCCCCAATCCAACCCTTGATGCTGAGTGTCAAGCAGGGAGGCATTGGGTCCCATTTTTAGAGTCTTTGGTATGACCCGGCCGGGGATCGAACCCCGACCTCCCAGTCTCAGGGCGGACACTCTAACCACAAGGCCACTGAGCTGGTACAGTGTTCATATATTATCCACCAAGTGAATGTTTTCCTTTCTGCTCTAGTGTAGTTTACCTATAAACTTTTGCACCGCTGTAGAAATAAGTCACATCACCCCAAATCGCTTCCTCTCCTCTTTCCTCTCGGGCAGGAAGGGGTTACTCTCCATGTTTCCTGTCCTATTCCCAGGGCTCTGGCTACGTTCTGATTGCCTTCTTGATGTTTAACATTCCCAGGCTCCTATAACCTTCTGGCTCGCTCTGCAACGTCCGAGAGCCGTCCCAGGTGAACTGGTGGGCGAGCCTCCTGTTTTTTAAGGATAAAAATCTCAGTTTTTCCCTTCTTTTCTCTCATTCTTCTCATATGAGCTGGGAGACTGAGGTGTGTGTATGTGTGTGTGGGAGACTGAGGTGTGTGTGTGTACGTGTGTGTGTGTGTGTGTGTGAGTGAGACTGTGTGTGACTGTGTGTGTGTTGTTTGTAGCGGGGGCATTCACTTTTTCCCATTGCATTCCTTAGTGCAAGGGGTCTATGGGAAAGTATGCATTTTTTCTCAACCCATGTTTTGTTTGCAATTGCCTTTCTTGTGAAACTGGGGGGAGAGTAGTGGGGACTGGGGGTTGATTCAAGCCTTGATTTTAAGTGTTTTTAAGTAAACAATGGGCTGAATTATTAGTGAGTGACCTAAGGAAATAGATGTGAGGTGAACTTGAATCAGTCGATCTCAGAAAGAGTTACAAAGTACTACTTCCTGCCCATTTTGAGCAGAAACCCCTTTTGGTGTTAGCATTATGTTATTCTTTAGCTATTGAAAAATAGCAGATCTACAAGCTCGTAGCACGCCACTCGGTGGTGCGCTACAAGCTTGTAGGTCTGCTATTTTTTTTAAATCGAAGAACGACATAGAAACAGCTTTTTCGGAAAACTGTCAGGATGTAGAAGATTTTTTTTTAAATCTGATCTCAGGCCAAAAGGGGTAAGTGCAAGTAAACAATAGGCTGAATTATTACAGTGGCCTAATGAACTAGATGTGAGGTGAACTTGAATCAGTCGATCTCAGAAGGGTTAGAAAGTATAGTACTTGAAACAAAGAATTGTTGTGAAATAATGTACTGAATCGTTCTCGTCTTTATTTACCTTAGTCTGTGTTTCCTGTCCATCTCATTCCCACGTTTCAGCGAACACGTCTCCGTTGCCCCACGCTTCTTTCCCACGCAGAGAACCCCACCCCGCTCTGCTCTCACGAGGCACCTGATGGACGGCCTTGTTATGTTGTTATCTTGTCTAAGCCAATGGAGTTTTCACATCAGTCATAAAACAAACTTGATCCAGATTGAGCGCACTGGCCTGCAATGCATCGCGGAGGCTGCGGTGTGGAAGTGACCCAGGAGCAGAGCCGGGCCAAGCCGGGCTATATTTAGTCCAGTGATGCTCGGTCTAATTGCCCTCCCAGGCCTAATCATTTCCAGGCTCTGAGGCTCAGAGACGACTGGAAGAAGGGGAAGGCCGAGCCCGCACTAACCTCATGTTAAAGATATGTCGACATGCACGCAGACAAGACAAGGCGAATTAGCACAGTATGCTCTCTGGCCTGTTAACCGGCTTGGGTTTAGTATTACAGTCAGTAAACGGTAAATGGTGCATTTATATAGCGCCAAGGCGCTTGTCATAGATTGTGGTGCATTACATTCACACACACATTCATACACCGATGGCGGCGGGAACCATGCAAGGCACCCTAACCAGCACATCAGGAGCAATTAGGGGTTCAGTGTCTTGCTCAAGAACACCTCAACGCTAACTCTGTGGGAGCCCACAGGGTTCGAACTGGCAACCTTGCGGTTAACATCCAGCCACTCTACCGCTGAGCCACCGCTGCCAGTCTATTGTAGATATGTTAACATCCAGCCACTCTACCCCTGAGCCACCGCTGCCAGTCTATTGTAGATATTTTATCATGTTGGCACGGTTTTCATACTGCAGAATCAGCAATGTAAACAATTTTAGCCACAATCTTCCACTGGAAATGGTTTGGTTAAAATACATTTAGTCTTTTGTCCTGCTTTGTAGCTAGCTTACATACACAGTCCTGTACTACTAGCTAGCCTACTGAACATTTGTCATGCACTGTAGCTAGCCTACACTGTCCTGCACTCCAGGTAGCCTACCGGTAGTTTGACAATGTAACTTGAGGACAACTTGGAGAATAGCTTGAGTGCCCTGCCAACGGTTTTTCTATGTGTAATTTAATTGTGTATGCTTTTGAATGTGCCAGCATGAAAGTCTGTATGCATGCACATATGCGGGGAGGTATACTGTATGTCTGTGTGTTTGCATATATTTTTGTCTGTTTGCTTGGAATGCGCGCGCGTGTGTGTGTGTGTGTGTGTGTGTGTGTGTGTGTGTGTGTGTGTGTGTGTGTGTGTGTGTGTGTGTGTGTGTGTGTGTGTGTGTGTGTGTGTGTGTGTGTGTGTGTGTGTGTGTGTGTGTGTGTGTGTGTGTGTGTGTGTGTGTGTGTGTGTGTGTGTGTGTGTGTGTGTGTGCGCGCAACTGTGCATGCATGTGTGTGCTCGTAGGGTTAGACT
Source organism: Protomyctophum bolini (assembly GCF_963924005.1). Taxonomy (NCBI): domain Eukaryota; kingdom Metazoa; phylum Chordata; class Actinopteri; order Myctophiformes; family Myctophidae; genus Protomyctophum; species Protomyctophum bolini. The sequence goes on from NC_137882.1 coordinate 23,800,857, forward strand.
GTTTCCTGTGTGGTTCCTGTCCTCAGGCTTGCCCCGGTGAAGCAGGGGGCACATGATAGCTGGGGGTCAGAGGCTGGAGGGGCTCCACAGTGAGAGGAGAGAGAGAGGAGGAGGAGCCAGGCAGGACAGTGAGAGGCTGCAGGGGGCTCTACGGTGAGAGGAGAGAGAGAGGAGGAGGAGCCAGGCAGGACAGTGAGAGGCTGCAGGGGGCTCTACGGTGAGAGGAGAGAGAGAGGAGGAGGAGCCAGGCAGGACAGTGAGAGGCTGGAGGGCTCTACGGTGAGAGGAGAGAGAGAGGAGGAGGAGCCAGGCAGGACAGTGAGAGGCTGCAGGGCTCTACGGTGAGAGGAGAGAGAGAGGAGGAGGAGCCAGGCAGGACAGTGAGAGGCTGCAGGGCTCTACGGTGAGAGAAGAGAGAGAGGAGGAGGAGCCAGGCAGGACAGTGAGAGGTTGGGGCTCTACGGTGAGAGGAGAGAGAGAGGAGGAGGAGCCAGCAGGACAGTGAGAGGCTGGGGGCTCTACGGTGAGAGGAGAGAGAGAGAGTAGGAGGAGCCAGCAGGACAGTGAGAGGCTGCAGGGCTCTACGGTGAGAGGAGAGAGAGAGGAGGAGGAGCCAGGCAGGACAGTGAGAGGCTGGTAAAAAGTACTTTTCCGAGGTCTCTTCACAGGTCTTTTTCCATCTCTCTCTTTTTCGCTCTCTCTCTTCTCTCCTCGCGCGCACACACACACACACACACACACACACACACACACTAGGCTAAACCAGGTGAGCGATGACGAAAGTGATGTGGGAAGACTTAAACACTTAAATAAATCGGCTGTCGCCTAATCGGTCACTTGCGACATACACCGTAGCCCGGCAGTGATTAGTGGGATTACTCTGTGCACTAATCTAGGAGTAAATTAAACCAATTAGTCTACACACAGTCTATACTACAACAAGGAATCTCTACTCACTTTAGTGTTAAACCTATGCGTTGGCATATAGGGCCCAATTAGGTCAACTCTTGAATGAATCGTCTTAAAGAAGTCTGTAGCCCCGAATTTACCTCCTCAAAAAGCCCAACGTAAAACATCCTCTGTGATGTGTCGTGTTGTCTAGATGTGAGCTCTGTCAGAGCCAGAAGCACGAGAGAGAGAAACGGGACAGTAAAGAACTGTTTGTCAGCTTTTTAACCCATTTCGTGCGGCAACCCCTTTTCAGTGTTAGCATTATGTTGTGCTTTAGCTATTGAAAAATAGCAGATCTACCAGCTCATAGCGCGCCACCGAGTGGCGCGCTATGAGCTGGTAGGTCTGCTATTTTTGAGGAATCGTGAAAAGTGACAGTCAGGATTTAGAAGGCATTTGCAGAATCGTTCCCAGGTCAAAATGGGTTAAAACCCTGAAATTGATTCTCCTTCTCTTTATTCTAATGACAAGCTAATCCCGCTCTCCTGTTTCCCTCCGTTATAAATAGACCCTCTAACCCAAGCACCCCCCCCACACACACACACACACCCACGCGTTCTGCTTGATCTCCTGATGAGTCCGTTGCTCTCGGCAATCAATTTGCCACGCTAAGTCCCTCCAAAAAGGTTACCTGTGGCAACGGAGTTCCGACCACGCAGGTTCTCGACTACGCCCGCCTCTCCTGCCAATTTCTATTCAGCTAATTATATTAAATGGCCTCGTTTGAAGGAGTCAGCTGAATGAAATGTCAAAATATTGATGTTAAATAGTTACGCGATTTCAGGGGCATTTGTTATATGGAGGGGCGTGTGGGCGGTTAGAAAGCGGTGGAATAGGAATAAGTGGGCGTGCCTGCCTGGGCCTGCCGTGGGGGGGGGGGGGGGGGGGGGCAGCAGCGGCAGCTGTCCACCATCACAGCTGGGTAAAGTGGTTTTAATGTCCAACCTGTGATAGCCAGGTAGCTTAATAACCGGAAAATCAACTCTTTACTCCGGACTTCATTAACCTGTAGCGCAGGCAGGGGTCGGGATCATTACCTGTAGCGCAGGCAGGGGTCGGGATCATTACCTGTAGCGCAGGCAGGGGTCGGGATCATTACCTGTAGCGCAGGCAGGGGTCGGGATCATTACCTGTAGCGCAGGCAGGGGTCGGGATCATTACCTGTAGCGCAGGCAGGGGTCGGGATCATTACCTGTAGCGCAGGCAGGGGTCGGGATCATTACCTGTAGCGCAGGCAGGGGTTCTCGAATAGTTTCATGTCAAGGACCCCCAAATTGATTCGTATAAAGCCGCGGACGACCCCATTTGGCAGCCAGGGAGGGACCCCCATAACACTCAAGGTCTTAGTTGTTATTCGACAACTGTCTACTGTATATACAGTGAGGCGAAAGTGAAACCTATGAATAGTGAATAGTCATATACTGTAATTGTAATCATTCTCATACAGTACATTGATTGTGTTACCGTAGCTGGTGAAATTATATTGGAATTTGCCTGGCATCCTATTTCGAGCATGAAACAAGAAATCACACCTTTGTGAACTCTCTCTCTCTCTCTCATTAGCAGGCAACAGTGCAGCACTCACTCTCTCTCTGTTTCTGGCACAACAGCGCCCCTACTGGTACTAATAATCATACTGGTGCTCATGAACCAACACAGGTAGGTGAACACGGACATTGCTGTTCCTTGGAGTGGTTGGTTGCGCCACTAAAAAAAAAAGTTCTGTACCACAAATCTTTTTGCAGTTTTTGACATAGTGCCTAATGGTTAAAATGTTGCTTATTTTGCTGGGGACCCCCTCAAGGTGGGGACCCCCTCAAGGTCCCCACTTTGGGAGAACCACTGCTTTGGCTGACCAGGTGCAACAACAAACCTATAATCTTTGTCGCAGAGAGTCCTCCTCCTCTGAGGTCCTTGGCATTCACGTGGCCATGCTTTGGTTAAAGCGCGTTACGTTCAGCAGCCTCTCTGCTACCTTTTGACTCGCCTCTCTTCTTTCACCGTCTCCTTTTTACACACCGCCGCGGCAGCAATGCTAATGGCATGTTTATTTTAGCCCTCCTCCAGTCCAGCCACCCTGCAGCTGACCTGCAGGATCCTATCTGAGGTGTGCAGGAATGCTGCTCTGCTGTAGCCATGGGTGATATTGTTTTTCTTGTAGCCCCCCTCCCCCCAACCCCCCCCCCCCTCACCTTCAACCACCCCCCCCCCCCCTCTTACTGCCTCCTCCCACTCACACCTCCTCCCTCTCTCCTGGCCAGTCACCTCCGTGTAACGATATCCAACATCACAAGACTGACCGCTATAGAGAGAGTCTAGCTTGTGTTTTTACCGCTTAGGGCCGTGTTACAACCTCGCTATCAGTGACCCCCCCCCCCCCCCCCCCCAGTCCCCTCGCTCTCCCCTCTGTGATGGGAGTCAGAACATGACCTTTGACCCCTCTTGAGCTCCTCCTATGAAAGGTAATAACATGTCATGTGTCAACTGGTGGTAATAGTGACTGATGATTTAAAAAATCACACCCGTGTGAACTGAGTGGTGCAACTCCCCTCTCCCCCCTCCTCTCTCTCTCTCTCTCTCTCTCTCTCTCTCTCCCTCTCTCATTAGCAAGCAACTCTCTGTTTCTGGCACAACAGCGCCCCTACTGGTAGTCAGTCATACTGGTGCTCATGAACACATACAAAGGTTAACCAACACATAGGTGAACACGTACATTGCTGTTCCTTGGAGTGGTTGCGCCACTCAAAAAAATATACAACTTTTGAGGAGTTCGTATTGAGCGATGGAAGCTGGATAATATAGAGATGGGAAGAGGTGTGTGTGTGACTGTGTGTGTGTGTGTGTGTGCGTGCGTGCGCGTGCGTTCTCTAGTGCTGCTGGCCAGTGGGCAGGTCTGTGGAGTGTCTGGCAGGCTGCTGCGTGGTCTCTGGGTTTCTCTGATAGCAGTTGTTCTCTTTGAGGGCCTTGTGAACGTACACAGCCGAACGGTCGGTCTCTAGTCCAGGGTGGTGTGATCTCGGGCCAGCCCCTAATGAGCCAAAGCTCCAGCTGCCAGATCCCAGTAAAGCCCCAATAATAAAGATACGCCAGTGGTTGAAGAACACTCCATCAGACATGGAGGATGGCGCTGTGGGGCTTTTTGATAAGTCGATAGCCCAGATAGATAGCTCTTCTTTCCTTTTGCCCCGAACGGGGACGGACGGCCTGGTGCCGCCGCCTCAGAGAACGAAGACCACCCTTCTCCTCCTCCTCCTCCTCCTCCTCCGTCGTCTCCCTTGATCTGATCTGTCTCCCCCTTCTCAGCAGCTCGTCAGATCTGCGGCGGGGCCAGATTTTTATCGCTCCCCTTCTTCTGCGAGTCAGTCCTGTGAGAGAGGAGGAAAACCTTCAGGGTCTCAGTGGGATCAATTTATAAGGGAAGCGCTTGTCTCTCCTCCTCTGCTTGGCCCCCTCGGCTGATTGGGCCTGCTCACCAGGAACACACAGGCGTTTGATCTCCCCCCATCGCTGCTTTAAGTTTTTGTCGGAGCTTGGCTCTATTAAAAAGAGAAGGAAAAAAAAAACTCATCCAAAAGTGTTTTCTGTTCCACTTCCTGAGAGAAATGTGTCCCTTCCTCTGTACCTGTGAGGCACGTTCAGTTCAGTAAAAACCCATTGGGTGGTTCTTATAATCCACAGGGTGAGGGAGTGAGTTCTTCCTTCCCTTTGAAGATGTAAAGAGAAATACATCTCTTCAGGTGGAGGTGTGCTTGTTGCTGAAGAGGACATTTTGCCAGCCAGCCTCGAACAACCGTCGAGAAGTTTGCTCGGAGCCAACGATGCATAATTCACGTGGTGTGGGTCGTCGGCCGGCCGCTACTCCCCTCGCTGCAGTGAGGAGGAGGAGGAGGAGGAAGGGAGATATGCTGCTGCCTGTGAGGGTTCCCATGCTGAGCTTTGTTAAAAAGGGAGTTGACTAGGAGGGTGTTGACTAGACCACATCCAACTACAGTAACCCACAATGGGACGTGTGATTGCTGCCCTCCCAGAAAAGATTTCCTGTAGTTGGTCGCATCTAGTATAGTATGTAATATAGTTAGTCACATCTAGAAGTGTTTGGAGCATGGATATTTTAATTAACTAAAACTTTAAATGAAAATGAAAATAAATAATGTAACGGAAATGAAAATGCCTTTGATTACATTTTATGTGTTCGTTTTTCCACTATGACTGAGAAAGGAGAGAGGCCGCACAGCTCATAGTCAGGATGCCATTGACATTTTTATTTTTCCAACGTTTCAGCAACAAGTTGCCTTATTCAGGGAATTAGTTTTTCCACTATCATATCTGATCTATTATTTCATCCTATAATATAAGTCAATGCTTTCAACTAAGACTGCAAGGTCCAAGACTGAATAACGCCTAAACGAAAACTAGTCAATTCCTAAAACTGAATCTACTCACAGACACTCAATAAAACTCACAGAAACTGATGAATATTTCAGAACCATAATAACTCTGATCTGGAGATAACCTCTTTCTTTCCCCGTTCGCATGAAATGCCTATAATTTTCTGGCATAATTCATGCTGGTGTCCTGTGGGAACAGGTGCCGATTTAGATGGCTGGTATATTTCGTACTGTCTGAGCCTATGCTGATGATTTACGTTAATTATTTAGCCAGCAATATACTGGTATTCCAGTGGAAAAGGTGCGTGTGAGAGACATCTACTAACTGGATATAGTCCTAAAATGACAGTCACTTTGACCAGATTCCAAAAACAGTACAAGTGAAACAAAGTTCAATAGACCACTCAGATTTCAACAGTGGGAGGAAATTGTAAAATATTGAATTGATGATGTAAATGAAGAATTAAAAAAAGCTCTGACTGTGAGTGACGCCTGATGACATCATGTTGGAAGTTGTAAAATAGCTCCTCAGGTCTTCTTCCAGGAGGTGAACCTCTATGGTATAATATATGGTATGTTTATGCCTTTTAGCCAGATAGAATTAAGCCTTTCCAGGCTTTGTAGACGAGCATGTGCTGCTGCTCTGCTGTACTTTAGCTTACTTTGACTTCTATCACATCAGATACTGACCCTTCCGCAATAACACAAAACTCTCAACCCTCCATCAGGAATGAGTTCCCTAGAAGTAGCTTGTGAATCCCAACGACAGTGGCTTTTCAGCAGCTGCGTTTGCATTCTTCACATGTGGAACCGCGCGGAACATGCGACAATAGCTATCTAGCTATACTGTATATCTCGTGTTGTGTTTAGAGCAGACTCCTCACTCAAACGTGCACTTGCAGTTTGGGGCATCACAAAAGCAAACTCCACATGCCCCCACATGGTTAGACTATGACCAAATAAGGGCATATCAGGCAGTGTTCTGATAGGATTCAGTATCGGGATATCTCTAGTTACTTCCCACCAGGGGGTCGGAGGGTGAATTAAGGACTGGTTGAGCCCCCTGGATGTTTCTAGTTCAGTGGTTCTCTAACCTTTTTTTTTTTGCCCAGGGCACCTCTGTAAATGTCCCTTTCGTGCCATCCATGGCACCACAGAATTGGACTGCACCACCAAGTACAGTGCAACTCAGGCCTCAAGTTTAGAGAGTCTAAAGTGGTTAAACTGAAGTGACAAGTGATGGATTCCAAATATATATCAAAGTATTCCACGGCACCCCCTGGACTTGTGTCACCGTCACGGCACCCACTCTGAGAAACGCTGCTCTGGTTTTCTGTTACATGGGGATTGTGGTGTCATATAAGGGCTGATGAAAGAGAGGTGACCGTGAGTCAAAGATGATTTGTCACCTCGCAGGTCAGCAGGTTAACACCACACGCACACACAGGCACACGCACATGCACACACACACACACACACACACACACACACAGGCACACGCACACACACACACACACACACACACACACACACACACACACACACACACACACACACACACACACACACACCCACACTACTGACCTTTCTCTCTAGGGACTGTGCCAGTCACGACCGACTTGGAATTAAAATTCCTGGGTCAATTCAGTCCAAACCAGGTTAACCACTTTAACCCTAATTAAAAAATAGCCTCACACAAGTTGTGAGTTTGTAGATCAGCTTCAAGTAGATTTCAGAGTTTTCCTTTTTTTATGGTAAATTCTTTAGAAAATGTTTGCCTTTAATAATGACCAAAAAAGGAATTATGTTCTTTTCTTTTCTTTTTGTATGGAATTAAAACATAATAATGCTGATTTTAGTTATTCCCTGGCTTGGTGGAATTGAGAACCCAGCCTTTTCACTCAACAAAGTTGACAGAGCTAAACGTTGAAATGTTTGGACCTGATGGGTGCGTTTATACGGCAAAGGCAAATAAAGCGCCCTTATTTTCAGCTCCTAGTCTCAAGTCCCCTGTTGATGACATCACTAGCGTAGCGCAGCACTAATTGCGGTTTAATGGTAGGCTAGAGAGAGTGGAGGGCTGTAATTTCCGCCCGCCCCTGCCCCGGAATAGAGACGACAGCTTTTCATGTGGTCTGGTCTAATTTGGGATAGAGGCGTGTGTAGCTTGCGGGACACCTTGCACTTTTGTCCTTCTCATTCTGCCCTAAGATTAAAAGAAGGAACCTGTGAAATGAAGCTGCTTCCGTTAAGTCAAAGGCTACGTGACGGTGAGGCTTGCTCAGGTTTACATCAACTGTATTGTTGTGTAGTGTTGATTTCGTAGATCAAAACTAAGAAGAAAAATGTTCTTCGACTGTGTTGCGACGCATTGTGAGCTTGTAGATCAGCTATGTATTTTCAAATGGCAAAGTGTGTGTGAAGTAATGTTTTGTACCGGCTCTCAACATTGCAGTTACTAGTACTACTAGTTGAATCGGGAAGGGAGAATAGAGGAAAGGAACAAAGAACAACAATAACGGGAAGGCACTGCAGTCAAAATAAGACCAATATTCATTAGGTGCCTGAAATGCATTGGATAAATGGCACTATATGGAAAGCAGAAAGGGTTCTTGTGCAGGTGGAAAAACCCAGCAGAGATAAAAAAGCTATTAGGTATTTCGAGATTCAGTTTCACATGCAAAGTGACATTGTTAGAAAATGAAAAGAACGGAGCATCAGGTATAAAAAAAATCAAATATCAAATAGAAGCAGGTATGAAAATACCGGTTCCATGTGCATCAAGAAGAAATGCCTAAAAAAATCATCTTTAAAAACCTCTGTAATACCTTTCTTATTAAAATAGAACGGCTCCGGTGATATCCTCCTTGTTCCTCCAACTGCTGCTTCTTATATAAAACAACCAACAAAAAAATATCTAAAAGCAAGAGAGGGAAGAAGAAAGGAACCCATTCTTCTCCCCAACACCTCTCTCTCTCTCTCTCCGCCAAGGAAATGTAATCATTGTGAATGTGAAACGACACATGTCATTTCCAGCCTACGGGGATGGATGGATGGATGGGAGGCAGAGTTTATATACTGTAGGCCAGGCCTGGGTACAGTAGGTGGGTGGAGGGAGAGGAGAGGTTTATATACTGTAGGCCAGGCCTGGGTACAGTAGGTGGGTGCAGGGAGAGGAGAGGAGAGGTTTATATACTGTAGGCCAGGCCTGGGTACAGTAGGTGGGTGGAGGGAGAGGAGAGGTTTATATACTGTAGGCCAGGCCTGGGTACAGTAGGTGGGTGCAGGGAGAGGAGAGGAGAGGTTTATATACTGTAGGCCAGGCCTGGGTACAGTAGGTGGGTGCAGGGAGAGGAGAGGAGAGGTTTATATACTGTAGGCCAGGCCTGGGTACAGTAGGTGGGTGCAGGGAGAGGAGAGGAGAGGTTTATATACTGTAGGCCAGGCCTGGGTACAGTAGGTGGGTGCAGGGAGAGGAGAGGAGAGGTTTATATACTGTAGGCCAGGCCTGGGTACAGTAGGTGGGTGCAGGGAGAGGAGAGGAGAGGTTTATATACTGTAGGCCAGGCCTGGGTACAGTAGGTGGGTGCAGGGAGAGGAGAGGAGAGGTTTATATACTGTAGGCCAGGCCTGGGTACAGTAGGTGGGTGGAGGGAGAGGCTGTGCTGGGCTGTACTGTAGTATGCATAAATGCCCATTCGGTGCGTCATTAGGAATGTATGTCCAGTGAGGCAGGGCATAATGACATTCATCATCCACCCAGGCAAACGCGCGCACGGCTGCACGCACACACACAAACATGTGCGCACGCACACACACACCAACACACACGTGCGGCGTGCGCACACGTGCATGCACAGATACGTGCAAACATAGTGTGTAGCATAGCAAACTACCTGCCTGTTCTTTATCCCATCTGCCATATCGAGGCCTGTATAAACAGCAGGTTCTGTTTGAAGTGGAAAGCTTTAATCACAAGTGTAATCATTTACATTGCCGGCTGTGTTACTGGAGGGCCCCGATAGAGAGGAGACTGTGGCGGCCAGCGGCTTTCTGACCATGGAAATGTTGAAGGTCTGGAGAGATCAGCCTGATATAGCCTAGAAATGGACTGAACGATGGTTGAAGAATTATTGAGGCAGAAATGTATTTGGCTACTTCTATTACTACTGGCATGTGTTGTTTTTGAGTGGTGCAACCACTCCAAGGAACAGCAATGTCTGTGTTCACCTATGTGTGTGCCTATGTAATTATGTGTTGGTTCATGAGCACCAGTATGACTACCGTACCAGTAGGGGCGCTGTTGTGCCAGAAACAGAGAGAGAGAGAGATAGTATTAGTGCTGCACTGTTGCCTGCTAATGAGAGAGAGAGAGAGGGGAGTTGCACCACTCAGTTCACACAGGTGTGCTTTTTATTCCTAGCTTTGCTGTGGCTCTCAAGCATGGGAACTTTGAGACCCAGTATAGTTTAAACAATGCGTCGCGTGTCCGTGTTTCATAATGTCACAGTTTGTAAACTTGTAGCCTGTGTGAACTTGAGAAGGCTGTTCCTCCTCCTAGGCTAGCCCTGATCACAGATCAGTGGTGTTCCTCACATCACAGAAGGCTGTTCCTCCTAGCCCTGATCACAGATCAGTGGTGCGAGAATGAGCTCCACATTTTGTAACACCGCCCCTGTACAGCAGCGCTAGCACCTCAGGGTGTTATTTGGGAATGAAAGAGTGTTTTGTGATCGACTCTAAGCGCGTGAGAACGCACACACACACACACACACACACACACAGGTTTCATTGTATTAGTCTGATCCAGCGGGCCGTGGCCAGAGCCTGTTAAATTCAATTCAAACTGTAGAAGGGTAACAAGCAGCATCACATCTGACACAGACCCCCCACTGTGTGGAGTCAGGGAAACAGAACAGAACAGTGCTCAGGTCAGCCCCGGGGTGATCCAAGGACTTTAGGAACAGAACAGAACAGATCTCAGGTCAGCCCTCGGGGTGATCCGAGGACTTTCTGTTGACTCTCTGTCTACTTTGTTTAGTTTTTCTCTCTCTGGCTGCTTGTATGGATGCAGTCCCGGATTTTATGCCATTGAGGTCGCTAGCATCCATTTGGCTGCAAACAAACTATAGGGTGCATATTCAAAGAAATTTGAATCAATATCTTCAATCGATAAATATACACATTAGTATGATTGCCAGTAAATGGACGCTAGCCAAAATCTAGCGATACTGTTTATCAGTCTATTTTCTTTAAGGGAAGACTGATATATTGCAGATTTCAAGCCCAAGACTTGAACATGTACAGGCTAAGTTACTCACTCACTTTGGAGTCTTGTTATTGTTTAGTTTCTTCTTGGCACTTATTGCCCATTTGTCACAGCACTACAACCCAATGTTTCAATTTGGCCTCATGGTGGCGCTACAACAACCCATGTCACGTTTTGGCCTATAAAGATTTAACCTAGAACTTTTTTTTCTACTCCTAAAGATTTTGTCCAAAACGCACACAGTCTCTCTGGGGTCATGTCATGTCAGATTTTTCAGATTGCATTGAAATTGGCTACGACTGCCTTCCAAATTTCACTGGCCTAGATAGGCAGGCCTGGTGGAGACCTGCGCTCCAAGGAGCACGCTAACCCTAACCCTAATAAAAACAGTAATACCTTCGTACATTCGAGTGCAGTACTTAGTTTAGACAGTTTTTGGTTTAGACTAGTCATTGGTTAGACCAGTCATTAGTCCTACAACTACAACCTATCTCAAACCCTCACCCTAAACCTAACCTCCCATGGGGCAGCACACCTAAACCTAACCCATGTCTAACCAATGACTAGTCTAAACTAAGACAGTATGCACTATGCACCCCCATACATTCACAATATTATATTTGTCTTCACTGAAATTCAATTGTATCCAACTGTGTCCCATACATTCTTGAAATACATCCATATTTTTCATATACAATATAGAGATGTTTTCAATTTTCATAAATTGTGTATAGGCTATATAGTAATAAGATAAAGAAATATACTGTAACTTGGTATATTGCCCAGAAGCAACCGTTGTTACTGTATAAATGTACGTTAGGCTATTATCTGCAGTGTCGCGTTGGATGAATGTCAGCTTTATATCCTGCCAGGAACGGCTGCATGAAAAGAATGTTTGCTGATCAGCAGAGTTGTGCGATTGGCCTTGAGGTTAATATCTAGAAGTGTATTTTTGTTGAGGATAAGCATTTTTCTACGTGTTCCTCTCCTGGTTGATTAGAGCCCGGTTGTTGTGGAGTGGATGATTCACTGTGTTGTGGAGCTCTGTAGACGAGACGGCAGAAGGAAAGGAAAAAAAGCCCACAGACTGATGAACGCATTCCAGAATCGCGTGTATGTTCTTCTGGACTCTTTTGTTTCTAAATAATTTATCCAGACAACGAGAATGATTATTATTCTATGAATATATGCGCCGGGCCTCTCTCTTGTCTTCTATTGCTCAATCCCTCGCTTTCTTTGTCTTATCTGTGTAATAGTTCGTTCCTATGTGCATAGGCAAGTATGCATGCATGTGGCCATGTAAGGTATAGGTCGGTAGGTGTGTATCTGTGTGCATTCGTGCATGTGAGAGTGGGAGTCTGTGAGTGTGCACATGTGAGATTAGGTGTGTGTGACTGTGTGTGTGAGTGTGTGTGTGTGTGTGTGTGTGTGCGTGTGCGTGTGCGTGCACAGCTCTTTCCCCCCTACCTGAAACAAAGGAGGTGTCAGAGTGAATTAGCCCCCCTACCTGACTGAGCATCCAGAGAGCTTAGGGATGCGCCGCTGGTTGTGCTGACTCGCATATGAAGCATAGTGTCTGCTTTTTTCCTCTGTTACGCTCTCCCTCCTTTGTCCCCCCCCCCCCCCCCTCCTCATCCCATATCCCATCCCTGCATCCCCACACCTTCCCCATCCCACTCTGAGGTGCTCTAACAAGGTTGCTGGAAGAGGATAAGGCGTGTTAACCCATTTAGGCCTGACCAGACATTTTTTTAAATCAGTGGTTCCCAATATTTCATGTCAAGGACCCCAGAAACTATATGTAATTGGCCTCCGCCCCCCCATCTGAAAATATGTTCTTCCAGGGACCTCCCCAGAACCAAAGATTTGAGTGTAATAATATATATTCACATTTTCACGATTTTTCAAAAATAGCAGACCTACAAGCTTCGTAGCGTGGCCTTCGGAGCTTGTAGATCTGCTATTTTTAAATAGCTAAAGCATAACATAATGCTTTAAAAAACACCAAACGGGGTTCCCGCCCAGCATGGGTTAAATGAATAATTTACACAGAAGAGCGCTCCTTATTTATTTATTTAATACAGTGGGATATGACTGAGTGGGCAGCCCTGCACCCAGCCCCCCCCCCCCCCCCCCCCCCCCAAACGCCCAGATGTCGTTAGCTAAACGAGCCCCTGCTCCCATTTTAATGGAAGGGCCAAAGTGACAGGCATTTAGAAGAAGGGGGGAGAGAATGTGTGTGTGTGTGTGTGTGTGTGTGTGTGTGTGTGTGTGTGTGTGTGTGTGTGTGTGTGTGTGTGTGTGTGTGTGTGTGTGTGTGTGTGTGTGTGTGTGTGTGTGTGTGTGTGTGTGTGTGTGTGTGTGTGTGTGTGTGTGTGTGTGTGTGTGTGTGTGTGTGTGTGTGTGTGTGTGTGTGTGCACACTGCACACATGCTCGTGAAACGGGTCATGCGTAGCTGTCACTATAGTGTCTGATACATGTAAGGAGTCTAGCGTGCTTTGTCACTGTGCCGTGTTTTACCAGTTGCACAGAGAGCATGCGGGGCAAGACATTTAACCCATTCTGACCTGAGATCAGATTCTAAAAATATCTTCTACATCCTGACAGTTTTCTGAAAAAGCTATGTTTTTATGTCAGTCGATCTTTCAAAAATAGCAGACCTACAAGCTCGTAGCGCGCCACTCGGTGGCGCGCTATGAGCTTGTAGATATGCTATTTTTCAATAGCTAAAGCATAACGTGATGCTAACGCCAAAAGGGGTTCCCGCCCAAAATAGGTTAATGCATGTAAGAACTACTGTTGCATTCAATGTAAACACGCCCCGAGATAAGAGCAACTACACGAACGACGAATGTCTAACTCAAATAAACTTGTCTTCGTGCAATGCCGTTTCTGACTGAATACATCTTGGTGTTTCTCGTGTTTCTCTCAGGGGAGAGCGGAGAGGGTGGGACAGGACCGCATCCCCCACGGCACCGCCCCAAAAGAGGAGGAGCCACCCACAAGGGAGGAGGAGCTAAAGTGCAAAGGAATCCAATCGGTAATCATTTTTTGTATATACTAATACTCATTTGAATTTGTGTTATCGCAGGGCCATGCACTTTACAGCAAGAGCTCAAAAACCTTCTCTGTTCTGATTTTGGTCACAAATGAGTTAAAGCAGATTATCTACTAAAAGTCCAAACTGAAGTCGATCAAAACTCGGCAACAAAAGTTTGGAAACTTAATTTTGGTCCATTATTTCTCCACTTTAATAATACCAATTGGTATTGTATTGTATATCATTTTAATCGTTCATTAGTCACCTTTAAAACGAGGTATAGATTGTAAGGATCGGGCATTCCTGGAAGGAGCAACACAGCTAAACGTGTGTGTGTGTGTGTGTGTGTGTGTGTAGCGCCCCCAAAACATTTGCCATTTTGGCAAATGTTTGGTATTCAATCCTTGCTTTGAGTTGCTTAGTGGATTGGATGATTGCACGCTCCCACAGTAATAAGGAAAAAAACAACACATATTGACATATTTTTACATTTTATAAATCTTACACTCAGTGTTATTGAACTCAGTAGTGGGTGGAAGATCCAAAAGCAGCCGCAACACCTTGACACCTCCTCCTCACGCTGGTCACCAACCTACAATTTACAATTTAGGCATTTAGCAGACGCTCTTAATCCAGAGCGATTTACATTAAGCAAGAACAAAAAAAGCATGGGAATGCATCACATAAAAAGCATTTATCATGAAACATGCGTAAGCTAAGAACGTAACAGTGGAATATCTATATAATGAAACTATACATATAAACTATACATATATACTATACTATGCTATACATATGTACTATGACGTGCTATCACTACATACAATGCAATTATAGTGCTGTCTACATAACATGCTATAAGTCTGTCTCAAATGCTATCTAAGTCTACAGAAATGCTATCTAAGGGGGTAGGGTAAGTGCTATGGGCCATGATGGAGTCTGAAAAGGTGGGTTTTCAGACTACGGCGGAAGATTGGGAGTGATGCTGCAGTTCTGACTGCAATGGGAAGTGCATTCCACAGTTTTGGAGCCAGAAGGGAGAAGAGTTTGGGACGTGTGGAGCGTTGTCCCGGCGTTGTCTAGACACATTTAGCTGTGTGATGGCATCCCATTCCTCAACCAGGTGTTGTTGTAAGTCATCCAACGTGGTTCTGTTGGTCACTCTTAGCACGTACAGCACGCTCAAGCAGTGTTTTACCAGTTGCACAGAGAGCATGCGGGGCAAGACATTTAACCCATTCTGACCTGAGATCAGATTCTAAAAATATCTTCTACATCCTGACAGTTTTCTGAATGTCAGGATGTGACATATACATATATATATATATATATATATATGTCAGTCGATCTTTCAAAAATAGCAGACCTACAAGCTCGTAGCGCGCCACTCGGTGGCGCGCTATGAGCTTGTAGATCTGCTATTTTTCAATAGCTACTATGAGGCTGTGATGGCATACAACCACCTCATGTGCCTCCTGCGTGTGTGTTAGTTTGGCTGTTCTTAAATAACTAAAGTTAATGTGTTTTGTGCAAAGGAGATGTACAGTAGTGCGTGCCAGTACTGTTAAACTAGATGAAAGTGGCCGAGTGGCAAAGTGATGACTTCATTTCTTGCGCTCATCGTCCTCCGATTCATATGAAATGGAAGAAATTAAATAAAGTCTTAATGCCCATCATCTAGTTACTGCATTTGGTCACAAACCTCATGGTAAAGTGGGAACAACCCTGGAACTGGGGGAGAATGAAGCAACCACTCCGCTCTCCTCTCTTTCCTCTCCTGTTGACAGCGGTAGGCTAGCCCTCATCGGCAGCAGCCATACCGTTCCTCTGTGTGTGTCTCTCTCTCCCATGAGAACGAAATCCCACAGCTCGCATTGACCTCATTATAAAAATAGCTCATCTATCCAGCCATCACATTTTCCCTGTATTCTCCTGTACTCTGCTACTTCTTCAACTCATCACTCTCCTCTCTCTCTCTCTCTCTCTCTCTCTCTCTCTCTCTCTCTCTCTCTCTCTCTCTTCTCTTTTATCAGTGTTTGCACTGGTCTTAGTGTGAGATTATAAGCTTATGTAAAAGCCTTTGTAACTGTAAGGTTTTCCCGTGCACCTGTCGTTACTAATCAAGTCCTAATCTGGGATTGTAAGATGTCATCGTTTAATCAGGAGCGCTAGTCTCGAGCCATCTGATCTGTTAAACACACAGAACCCTAGCATCCTTATCCAGGGGTGAACATTCAGTGAAAATGGTTTATCGGTCGGCTTTTTCAACAAAGATATTCGCCTTGGAGGGAAATATGGAGGGGGGCGCTGACACTAAAGGTTGCCCACCTGCCCCCTGGCAGGTAAATAAAACGTTCTTGCAGGTGGAGTTTGCTTTCAGGTTTTCCCAACCGGGCAAGGGCTTGTTGTGATTGTTGTCTACTGTCTAACACAGCAAACACAACATCATTTATCTGTCTAAATACCTGAGCGAGGCCATAGCTGCTCTGTCTTCTGGTCTATGGAATGTAAAATTCTGTTGGTGTGAACCGATAGCCATATAGCTATGTAGGTATTTGGCATAGAAATGTAGGTATGGCAGTGTTAAATTGAACATTCATTAAAATTTTACGTAGCATTTTATCTCTCTCCTGAAATTCTCAGGTTGAAGGAATCCACAAAGGAAGCAGACAGAATGGTTCAGACGGTAGAGGAAAGGGCTAAGGCCAGAAAAACAGAGCTATTAGAAAATTAAAAGCGTAGAATCAAATACGTCCGCTCTGTGAAGACGACAGAGGCCAGAGACGAACGTGTTCGAGAACGGAGAACACGGAAAAGGTATTTAGAAACACCGGCTTACACCTTTAGAAAAAAACGGAACCTCTAGTAATAGACAAATTTACTTTTCGGGGCAAGTGGGCGTGTCCTTTCGGCAAGTAGACATGTCCTTTGGGCAAGTAGACATGTCCTTTGGGGCAAGTAGAACATGTGAGTCATACAGGAAAGAGAAGAGCAGAGTGGTTGGTTCATTCTCCATTCTCCCCCAGTTCCAGGGTTTAGTTCCCACTTTACCATGAGGTTTGTGACCAAATGCACTAACTATGATGGGCATTAAGATTTTATTTAATTTCTTCCATTTCATATGAATCGGAGGACGATAAGAGCGAGAAATGAAGTCATCACTTTGCCACTCGACTACTTCCATCTAGTTTAACAGGACTGGCACGCACTACATCTCCTTTAGCACAAAACACATTAACTTTAGTTATTTAAGAACAGCCAAACTAACACACACGCAGGAGACACATGAGGCGGTTGTACAGTATGCCTCTGAGACCTTCGTGTCAAACCCTGGCATACCCAGAGTATAGACCCCTGTAGGACCCCCGGTCAACTAAATAGGTTTTAACGTACGTTGTCTCTTGACTTTAACCCATTTTGGGTGGGAACCCCTTTTGGTGTTTTAAACATGTTATAATTTAGCTATTGAAAAATAGAAGACCTACAAGCTCATAGCGTGCCACCGAGTGGCGCGCTAAGAGCTTGTAGGTCTGCTATTTTTGAAAAATCTTGAAAATGTGGCACAGATCTTTGAATATATATTCTTTCAGAGCGAACGCTTTTACTTTTTAACTCAAATCTTTGCTTCTGGGGGAGTCCCTGGAACAACATATTTTCAGATAGGGGTTGGTGGCCAAATACATGGAAAAAGGTTGAGGACCATTGACATAGAAACACAGGTTTTTCAGAAAACTGTCATGATTTACATTTTTTTAAATTTCGACGTCAGGCCTAAATTGATGAAGCTGTTGCAGACAGAGTCAGAAAGGAGGCAGGTTGTTGTTGGCAGCAATACCTGCCCTCTTCTATCCTCGGGGATTCTTCTCACCTCCTTAACGAGTTCATCGCATCGTTAATGTCCCTGGCTTCCACCAGTCAGGTCCTCTCTCTCCATTAGAGGGAGCAGGGATGGTGTCTGGTTATTTTAACAGTGAAGGTAACTACAGTGTGGGACTCTCTTTGATCCTGCCGAGATAAGACAATGTTTCCTGGGATTTCAAACAGCCATCAAAGACACTCCAGCACAGTCAGTGATTGTCAAACGCTGTACTGAGGATTTTATGACGACCACATATATATATATATATATATTTTAACTTTGTGCACATTCATCCTAATATTCTTACTCTGTTTAGTTGTCCATTGCTGAGACTTGGGCACAAAACGTTTGAAAAGCTCTGGTCTCACAGCCTGTCCATTACTGGACTCTACGCTGCCTTGGCTGTACCAAGACCCAACTTGTGCCTCATGGGAGTTGACCTCCACTGTCCTTTGCAAGGATGAGAGTTGTACTGTGGCCAGTCGTGTGTGGGTGTTGCTATGAACTGGGTTCCTGAATAACGTGTTCCTTCCACCTGTCGTGTGTAAAGGAGCAACTTGGACACTCAGGCATGAAGGGAGCATGACTTCAAGTCCGTTGCTCTCCCCAGGTTGGCGGAGGGTGTGTAGAGCCCAGGATCACATTAGATAATTGACACAGGGGTGAAAAATGGGTTACAAAATCGTGGGATAAAAAAAAAAGAACTGGATTCCTGTAAGGGCAGATCCTGCTTTTAAACCAAAATGTATGTAGTACACACAGTGCATATGCTAAGTAAAAGCAAAGCTAGTTGGTGTCGACCTGCTTCCATAAACCCGAGCTCACCTCACCAGGAGGAGAACTGGTGGATCATCTGCATAATCTTTTGATCTCACATCAGGTCTCAAGGAGCAGGAGCCGTCATTAACGCATTTTGGGCGGGAACCACTTTTGGTGCTTTAGCTTTTGAAAAATAGCAGATCTACAAGCTCATAGCACGCCACCGAGTGGCGCGCTACGAGCTAGGTCTGCTATTTTTTTTAAGTCGTGAAAATGTGTCGCAAATTTGGAATATATCTTTTTTCAGAACGAACGTTTTAAGCTCAAATCTTTGCTTCCAGGGGGTCCCTGGAACAACATCTTTTCAGATGGGGGTCGGAGGCCAATTACATATAATTTTTGGGGTCCTTGACATGAAATATTGAGAACCACTGATATAGAAACATGAGGTTTTTCAGGAAAAAAATATATTTTAAAAATTTCGACGTCAGGCCTAAATGGGTTAAGGAAGCGCGCACGACAATCCCTCACACGGCGGCGGGCAGGGCCGATTTGCTCTGCCCGGCGCACCCCCCCCCCCCCCCCCCATCGGCCCCCCATCTCAAACACACACAATCCTCTTCAAAGTGCCCCCCACCACCTGCCCCGCTCCGCCATGCTAACACTGTCCTTCGCTTCAAAGCCAACCCTTGGTCGACGGCTTGAAAGCCAAAGCGCTCCGTCCTTCACACCGCTCTGTGTGTTTGTGCGTCTCTCGTGTGATGTGTTGCCCTTGGGGTGGGTTTGCTCTCTCTCTACCTCCCACCACCACCTCTTCTCCTCCCCAACACCTCTCTGTTTATGTGTCTCTGAGCCCGTCATGTCCCTGAACCTGCTCTAATTAGCATCACATCAACTGTTTATTTATCCAGGTATATACCGGCAGATGGGGGGGCTGGAGGGGGGGGATAAAGGGAAGCCAACAAAGCGGAGCAGAATAGCCCATTCTGACCTGAGATCAGATTCTAAAAAAAAATCTGTTTGAAAATGGACAGTTATCTGAAAAAGCTGTCAGTCGTTCTTCGATTTTTCCAAAAATTGCAGACCTACAAGCTCATAGCGCGCCACTCGGTGGCGCGCTATGAGCTTGTAGATCTGCTATTTTGCAATAGCTAAAGCGTAACATAATGCTAACACCAAAAAGGGGTTCCCGCCCAGAATGGGATAAAGGAAACAGGCAGAAAGACAAGAGACGCGTGGTGGTGGTGGTGGTTGGCGGGTTTGATCATCTGATGAATTTTCAGTGAGAGAGAGAAGGAAGGATGGAGAGAGAGAGAGAAATAAAGACGTTCTCAAAGAGGCAGAGCGAGAGAAGTGATTCAGAGATAATCAAAGAGTTTGGAGAGAGAGAGAGAGAGGTAGTTAAGACATGATGCAGAAAGTCAGCAAAAGAGGGAGAACTTTCCCTCCTCTCTCTCTCTCTCTCTCTCTCCTCCATGTCTCTCTCTTCTCTCTGCATTTTTCATCTGAGACACGACGGAGCGCCTAAAATTAGAACGCCGACAGTTTCCTTTTCCCCTTCTTGTCGGGGCCTCGTTTAATGAGTTCTCCCATCATAATGAGTGATCATTAAGGTACCGTAGCACTGGGAACACACAGGTGTTTTCACCGCGTCCCACTCAAGGTTAGTCTCTGGAATCACACTCCCCCCCCACCCCCCCCCACTGACGCTTCCACTGATGTACTTCCTGATCTAGGGTTGTGTCGTGTTTATGTGTTGGTGCGTGTGTGAGTTAGCTGAACGTACGAGTGTATATAACTTTGTGAATTCTAACACGCATGCCTTGTCAGGAATATGAAAACTCACACCTGTGTGAACTGAGCATTGCAACTATACATGTATTGTTATAGTTACTGTACTGTGCACTGTATTAAGCATGAAAGAATAGAATAAGCAAAACTAAAAAAAGAGCTAAGATAAAGCAAAAACCTAAAATGGACTCGAGATGGATTGAAAGCCAGGGAGAAAAGATGAGACTTAAAAGGTGAGACTTAAAAACATGAATAGATCGAATATAAAGGGGCAAGCTCTTCCAGAGCCTGGTAGCTGCAGCCGCGAATGTCTCATATATATGTCTCATATTCACCAGGTGTTGTAGGGACGCAGAGACGTATTTGAGACGAGTTGACCTGCTACAGTCAGACTGTTGAATAAAACAGCATTATTTGAGTAACTAAAGCCGTCGTCTTTTACAGGGGGAGTAACGTCACAGCACGGAACTCTGTGATCTCAATGCCAGCGTGAAAAACTGAAATAGGTCAACCCACATGTCATTTTTGTGAAATATTAATCTCAGAACGTTAAGACGCAACTATAAGTAAGTAAGTAGCCTTGCCGAGCCATGAGGCCCATAGGGCAGGAGCCTATCTCCTGTTTCTGTAGCGAGAGGCAGCTTGATGTACAAGTACACCCCTTGGACATGACGCTAGTATGTCGCAGGGACTTACCCCCCAATCCAACCCCTTGATGCCGAGTGTCAAGCAGGGAGGCACTGGGTCCCATTTTTACAGTCTTTGGTAGGACCCGGCCGGGGATCGAACCCCGACCTCCCAGTCTCAGGGCCACTGAGCTGGTAGACGCGACTATGATTTATTGTAATATTTCTGTAGCTATTCGTCTTTGGCCTTTTCTTAGTGTGACTTTGAAGTACAATGTGTGATTCCAACAATTTAATTTAGGGTTGAGAAAACGTATCTTATTTTACTTCCTTGCGGGATTATTATCTTCTCTTGTGCGTTCTCTCCTTGTTTCTTGCACGCTTCCTTAGATGGTTGTGTTTTGGGTCCACTGACTACAGTGTACCTGTTGTTACACTTATAAGTACAATGACACCACTGTCCCTCCAGGCTACAGGATACACATTCTGTGAAGCTATAGAGCGGAACTAGACAATCTGGCACAAGCTGTCCATTCGGTGTATGGGATCTATAGTCTATACACTAGCCAATTACTGAGTGCATCCTCGTTTGGAATTTGGATTCTGTTCTGCCCTGAATTTAGCCTTTTTTTATATTCTGACTTCTCTTTTGCTGGTCAGTTGTACACGGCCAAGCTATTTTAAATTCTTGATGTTAACAAATTTGATCCACAAGCTCACAACATGTTGCGAAGTGATGCTTTGTGAGTTTGCTATTTTCACTATATGAATACTAGGTGCGCTTTGTGTCCATTGCTGTGCCTGGGGCACAAAACTTAAAAGTTTGAAAACCAAATGGACCACAGCTGGTGTATTACTGGACTGTACAGAGACAGTGCCTGGGAGGAGTTGACCTCTACTCTCATGAACACACTAAACCAAAATGTATGTCACGCACACACGCACACCTCCAGCTTCTTTAACCACAGCAACTTCTTTGCTATCATGAAAGTATAGCCACAGCTGCCTGAATTTACAGTGACAGTGTCAGGTTTTAACTTGATAAAAGGTTTGAGTGCATCGCCCCTCCCCTCCCCCCTCCACTCGCCCCAGACTTTGCCTCTCCACTTAATGTAAGTATGTATGTAACGTTCCCTCTGACCCTTCACCTAACCTGGTAGTTATCCACCTTGGAAAGGCCACTTTTTGCTAAATAAAAGCATGGCTGCTACAGGATGCTGTGGCACCGCGTGAATTCCGTTTGTGTCCGAGCAGAGGCATGGTAACGCCCCGCCTGCCTGTGATTGGCCTACCGACACTGCCCGTCTTGACTGTCCTCCGAGCTCCGTCCGAGGTGGATATGCTGGATGCCTGGAATCCTGGATAGTCTGATGCGAGGTTACTCCGTGGTGGGAAATAATACGTAGTAGTATGATACAAGAGAACGCTAACTTGTACGTTTTATTTTTGTAGAAGAGGCAAACTAATATTGTTTATGCCGTTTGCTTTGAAGGAATAATTGATTGAACATTGTCCACAGCCCCAAACAGACGGAGCGCTCGCTTCGAGACGATGGATTAGCAAAAAGGGAGACAAATCTGAAACAGATGAGCCGGTAGACATGTTAATAGACCCAGAGGCTTATTTTAATGTTACAAACTATATAATACTACTAGTGGCAGCCGTAGCTTAGCGGGTAATCAGAGGGTCAGCGATTGGCCTCCTAACCCTGTTTGAAGTGTGTCCCGAGCAGGGCGATTAACCCCCAACAGCTCCACCCAGAGCGCTCGTCATCATAACCACAACCACCTGAGGAGCCGTCAGCTGGCTGAAGCTGAAATTGAACCCCCCCTCCTCTTCCCCCCCCCCCCCAAGGGGCTGTGTGTGAAGGATACCAAAACATTCCCATGTTCTTTTTTATTTATTTTATAACTTTATTTATAGGATTTTCAATTTTGGTAGACAAACAACCCCACATAATACCCCACCCCCATAAATACAATAAGATTTGCCTTTTACTTGATTAAGGGACTACACGGTGAACCAAATGACATGTATGAAAACACTTATAACAGCTACTGTAGGATACAGCATCAAAAGACAGTTACGCTAAGAATAAAGCCAGCACGATTGCCCACATACATTTATTTCTCTTTTCAGAAATTCTTGTTTCAGTTTTCTCCTCTCCACCCTCTCTCTCTCTCTCTCTCCCTCTCTCTCCCTCTTTCTTTCTGTGACATGACTAACAAGTCTGTTGTTCAACGGAGAGGCGGAGCGGGCTGTGTTCTATACCTGGTCAGATGAAATAGTTGCCTGCCTGTACTGTACTGTACTGTACTGTACTGTACTGTACTGTACTGTACTGTACTGTACTGTACTGTACTGTACTGTACTGTACTGTACATCCTACCTTGTTGCAACTCATGCAACCGTAAAGTCTCTCTTCTACTGAGCTGTTCCATGTGTCCATGACAACTTTTCTCCCATCTCTTTACTGTTCCTTGGTGCTGTGTGAGCTGTCGTTTTGGTGTTAGCATTATGTTATGCTTTAGCTATTGAAAAATAGCAGATCTACAAGCTCATAGCGCGCCACCGAGTGGCGCGCTACGAGCTTGTAGGTCTGCCATTTTTGAAAAATCGAAGAAGAACAACTGACATAGAAACATAGCTTTTTCAGACAACTGTCAGGATGTAGAAGACATTTTTAGAATCTGATCTCAGGTCAAAATGGGCTAGAGGAGGCCGCAAACACAAAGGTCAGGGGAAGGTTTACTACACAGTCGTCTACATGAATAACACGGAACAGTGCAGGCTCAGGCCTGAGGGGTCAAACACACACACACACACACACACACACACACACACACACACACACACACACGCGTGCACATACGTCACTTCCACGCAGCTCAGCCCTGACCTGACAGTCCCGTCATCTAAACGTGTGTGTGTTTGTGTGTCACTGTACTGTATGTGTGTGTGTGCGTACACGCTCCTCTGCATTGTGTTTGTGTGTCACTGTACTGTATGTGTGTGTGCGTACACGCTCCTCTGCATTGCGCGTGTGATCGCAGATGATTAAAGACGCTGCCAACTTCCCGGGGAATGACATGCGTCCTCGTTGGACGTCCGGGGTCAAAGGTCGTTGGTTCTCAGGGGCGTGCAGCTCTGCGTTTGTCCTCGTTGTCCATATACTGTAGGCCTGTCTGAGTTATTACATAATCACCTGGTCGCCGTTATTTGAGATAATCTCAATTATTTCATTCACCTGTATAAATGAATCTGTTGAAAATGGTGACAACAGCCCCACATAGCTTGTAGATCTTCTGTTCCTGCCATTTTTGAAATACTTTATTTAGTACAATATTATCAAATGCATGGCCATAATACTTTACTTATTTTGATTGTTGGTACTGGTCATATCAGTTGTTTCTGTGTATATTTAAGTTATTTGTCATATCTGCCTTGTGCAATTTTATTTTTCCAATGTTCAAAGCCAAATACAGAATTCAATTCTCGTTTGGAATTATTTACATGACAATTCATTATTGCCAGCTAATATTTCATGACCGTGACAGCCCTATAGTTATCCAGCCTTAATTCTGATTTATACATTGACCTGAGGACAGTGTCGCCAGCCCAAAATAGCTTGTAAATCAGCTTCTTTTTGGGTACGGTACACCACCGTACAACGGAACATAAATTAGGCATTACCCGACCCAGGAACACATTGATACCCGATAGAGGTTTTGATCCTGCACCAAACCATAAACTATTATGGACGCTATAATTTTTACGTTCACTGACTGTGCTGCTGCTGTCAAGACGCGGTAATACGTATTCCATACGTTGAGCGCTTAGGTTTTTCTGTTCCTAGCGGTGGGATTTCTCTATCGATTAAGCTACATTCCCATGCAGGGCAGAGCGACATGCTCCTAATTGGAATGGATTTCACCCCCCCCCCCCCATATTGATTTGTTCAGGTGACAGTGTATGACATACAGCTGTGTGTGTGTGTGTGTGTGTGTGTGTGTGTGTGTGTGTGTGTGTGTCATGAATACTGTATGGGTGGATCTCCTTTTGAAACGCCTATCGCTCTATTTGCCGTCTTATAAACCGTGGGCATAATGTACAGGTGTACCATATTGTGTGTGTGTATAGCGCTGTGTGTGTGTGTGTGTGTGTGTGCTCTCCCTCTCTGCCCCTCGCACCCTCGAGTGGCGTTCTTGGATGAAACGAGGACTTCTGCAAACACTGATTTCATTTTCCCCCTGACCGCCCTCGCTCCTGAGAGAGAGAGACCCCCTCGCTCCTAACACTGCCCTGACACACACACACACACACAAACACTCACACGTGCACGCCGCGCACGCACACACACATGTAATAAGTACCCCTCAGACTGGAAAAATGTCTATCCCTACAGATGAAAGATGAGCGCTTGGTTAGCATGCATACATACAGGAAGAAGCAATCGAGCACAGATAACGCTGACGCTCACTCAGGAGGAAAAAAAAGGAGGACTGATTTCATCTCGGTCCGTCAGATCCATCAAATCCACCAATTTGTGTCCTTTTTCCCCCCTGTTCACTTTTACAGTTTCTGACAGTTCTAGCCCATTTTGACCTGAGATCAGATGTCTTCTACATCCTGACAGTTTTCTGAAAAAGCTATGTTTCTATGTCAGTCGTTCTTCGATTACCTTACAAGCTCGATCTACAAGCTCGTAGCGCGCCACTCGGTGGCGTGCTACGAGCTTCTAGATCTGCTATTTTTCAATAGCTAAAGCACAACACGATGCTAACACCAAAAGGGGTTCCCGCACAAAATGGGCTAGGAGAGCCCAGAGATACGTCTCTTCCTTCCTTCGTTTCTTTCTTTCTCCCTGTTACACTCTTAACACACATGCACAATTATCCCAGAGGCGTGCGTGCATGTGTGACTGTACAGTACACGCGGCTGTGTGACTGCGCGCGTGCGAGTGCGTTGCACGACACGTGTGTGAGAGCAATGGGGTGAGGAGGAGAACATGGCCGCTGGACATGGCTCCTCACAGCTGGCTGGCTGGCCCCCCGACCCCCTGCAACTATAGCCCTGTTATCTGCCCCGAGATCCTGGCCTTTCATCTGGGCTCAGAACCGAGGGGTGGGTAGGGAGGGAGGGAGGGGGGAGCTTGGCCTCTGCATGCTGGGTCTTCAGTTCAGCCTCCCCCCTCTTCCCCTAAACCACACACCTCTGTTCATTCCAGACCCTCCTCCTCCATCTCTAGGCTCTATCTTTGAGTCCCAGATGAGCGTTGCTCTCACCTAACGGTGGAGATAACAGACCTCTTACGGCTTGGCTTCTCTTCTCTTCGCTCTCTCTGGCTCCTTCTCCTCCTCCCCACATCTTTACCGATGCCGTGGGGCGCCCGTGATTTATTTCAATTATTTTGTACTACACGAAATACAAGATTTCAACTGCTTCCCTTTATACTTTAACCTATTTTGACCTGAGATCAGATTCTAAAAAGGTCTTCTACATCCTGACAGTTTTCTGAAAAAGCTATGTTTCTATGTCAGTCGTTCTTCGATTTAAAAAAAATAGCAGGCCACCAAGTGGCGCGCTAAGAGCTTGTAGATCTGCTATTTTTCAATAGCTAAAGCATAACATAATGCTAACACCAAAAGGGGTTCCCGTACAGAATGGATTAAATGTTTCTTTCGTCCATATTTTCTTCTATAAACACAGGCCCTGTCCAGACAGTAGATGAGATTTTCACGTGGGAAGTTTTCTCAGAGTCTTTTTTAAATCCTGGTGATGCAGACCAGGTTGTCTTGTCATTGGGCGTCTGCCACAGTAAAAACCTCAGCGTTCACTTAACTCAAGTGAGTGTATTATGGACTCCTACGGGTCCATTATATACAGATCCACGTAGGTCCATTGTTTAAGGGTGATTTATACAGTACTTGGCTGTGCCCTGAAACTAGGCCATCTACGCGTTGAGAGCTTGTAGATCGGATTTTCATTGTGCGATACGGCCGCCGCGCAACCAGGTATATATAAATCTGGCATGGCATTGTGTTGAATTCACACTGACTAAATTGACAGTGTTGTGCATTATTAGCAGTATCTTCTGGACTGGATTCAGCCGGTAGCTGGAATTGGGCCCCAGGGCAGGGACGCTATCAGAACACATCAATGTCCATGTTTTATAATGTCTGTCACTGCAAAATCACAAAATCCTCCTCGGTAACGATAGGCTCTCACATGGTGCGTTGGCTTGCTCTGGCTGTTCCTATTGGCCTGTCCTTAAGTAACAGGTACGGTCGCCCCTTTTCCATCTCGCCCCACTACTCTATCTAGCTGTAAATAACAAACATAGTTCATGTTGGTGATTATATAAACGGTATTCTCATATTAATTTATCATTGTTAACTTCACTCTGTATATCCACGGGGCATAATAGCATGATGATGCCATTACAAAACATGGGTTACATGGAAGAAATGTGTTCAATAAAACGAAATTAACTGCTAGAAGGTCCTAAATTATAACTTAATTATTATTATTATTATTATTCTCAATTTTACAGTGTATAGAGATCGACTACTATACGATCAAATAAATCCGTATACAAGATCATTTCAGATTTCAGAGAGGGAGGGAAATACTAAATTAACTGCAACTATATGAACACATTTCACGGGGGCGAGTTGGTGAAGGGGCGAGTCGTCTGGTATTCCTTAGATAGATAGATAGATAGATAGATAGATACCTTTTTTATCCCACGGGGGGGAATCAGTCGCCCAGAGGCAGCACAGCAGTTAAGGTTACAGGATAGTACAGGAAGTACTGTAGTATACAGAAAGAAACAAGGCAGAAGGAAAAGCAAGGTGCATCAATAAACAATAATAATAATAAAAGTAATAAACAGGGCAAACAAGGATGTATGCGCACGACCCGTGTGTGTGTGTGTGTGTGTGTGTGTGTGTGTGTGTGTGTATGCTGCTGCTGCGTTAGTACATTCTATGACTGCTACAGTAGGCGCAATTCTCCCAATATGAACAAAATAAATACATATTTTATCATATTATTATTTATTATTATTTTTATTATTATTTATCCTTCTATACAGGATTTACACTGTACAATTCCCACCCTCTCCATTGCTTTCAATTTAATTTGTGTTATTCAAGTCAATAAAATGACATATTATAACATGTGCAGTGTTTAACCCATTTTGGGGCGGGAACCCCTTTTGGCGTTAGCATTATGTTATGCTTTAGCTATTGAAATAGCATCTAAAATAGCAGATCTACAAGCTCGTAGGTCTGCTATTTTAGATGTAGTGGGTCAGTCTCTCTGCTGGCCTCTAGCTCAACCCTGACCCGCTTCCAACGTAAACAGAACAGAACCTCACCTTTGACCTCTCTGGCCTTACCTGATAATCATGTCTCTGTGTGGAGACATGGACCCCCCCGGTGTCTGCCCCTCTCTCTGTCACACTCCTACTCTTTATCTATCTCTGGGCTGACATTTCTCCCTCTCTGTCTCTCTCCCTCTCCCTCTCTGTCTCTGTCTGTCTGTCTCTCTCTCTCTCTCTCTCTCTCTCTCTCTCTCTCTCTCTCTCTCTCCCTCACCACCTTCTGTCTCACATGTCCTCTCTCTCTCTCTCCCTCTCCCCCCTCCCTCTCTCTCTCTCTCTCTCTCTCTATCCCTCACCTTCTCCTTCTGTCTCACATGTTCTTTCTCTTTCCCTTCCCCTCTCTCTTCTCTCAATTTTTATTTTCTTTTTTCAATTTAAAAAGGCTTTATTGGCATGATAAATATGTTCTACATTGCCAAAGCATACATACAACAAAAGAAGAGTCAACATTGTGCACACACACAGAGACAACAACTCTCTGCTCACACAGAGACAACAACAGACATCCCATCTCTCTCTCTCTCTCTCTCTCTCTCTCTCTCTCTCTACCTCTCTCTCTCTATCTCACCGCCACAGCCCAGGATACTGGGCACCCTTCGGCCCGGCCCTGACCTCTGACCCCCGTCAGATTAGAGTGGCTGGCGTTTCAAAGCCACAGAGGCAGATTGAATGGCGTCTGTGACCTCTGCGTGCCTTTCTCTTAAAACCCCACTAGGTGATGTTCCACAGAACCCATGGAGGCAAGGACGGTCAGGAGAATAGAGTCAAACGCACGGTTAACAATACAGCACATGTTTTCAGGACAGAGGTATTTTTTAATCACGGACACAGCATATCCTCGCCCAGACGATGCCTTTATGTGATCGAGCCTAGATAGACTTGAACTTGAAGGTGATGTGATTTATAATATACAGCATACCACACTGACTTCCCCTTTGTTACAGTCGACCTCTGAGCGCATCACTTGAACCAGTGAAAAGATGTAAAAGCGTTCGTTTTATTACATTTTTTTCATATTTTATATGGAATGTCTATTCATTCATCAGAGGAAAGAGCTCTTTTTCCTCACTTATTTCCACTGGTTTGTATTTTGTAGGCTAATTGCATTCAGAGCTGGATTATTAGGTTGCTCGCTCAGCGTGTTGACAGTTATTTTAATCAAGTAATGATTAAAATAACTATATGTTGCTGGGTACAACTCCTACTCCATTGTGTCGTGGTATTAATATTATTGTAGGCTACTGTATATTGATCACATGAACGCCACACACAGAATAGCCTAGTAATAAGTCTCACCATTTGATGAGGAAAAGGCTGATGAAATCTAGCTTTTCTGACATCTAGAACTTAGTCCAAAAGACAGATTAACCCTCAGTAACCAATAAAGGCAAAACTCTGGATGGATGAAATCTGTGTCCATTATTCCATTTTATTTCCAAATCTGATGTAGTGGGACAGTGGAGGGAATCAATCACCACAGTAATCAATACAGCTCTGATGAAAATTATCGGATTTTATTTTTTACCTCTGCAAAGGTGCAGAGGTGCGCAATTCATCAGTAGAAAGGGCTTGCGGCTTTTATAATGTCCATGCAGAGTTTTAATAACATTTGGCCGTGATGTTGAACTGTATAATTAACTTGGTTATTTCTCATTATACGTGAGAGTAACTATTTACTTCATTTATTAACGTTCAGCAATATGCTGCTATGCGGTGCTTCCCGACCTGGTACAGACCGGTTCGTTTATATATATCTCTATGGTACCGACGCGCTGTTAGCTTGAAGATCTGTCCATTTCGGAGCGACCAGAAACATCACGTTAGTTTCCGGTTACTATTTCTGTTACTACACACGGTGAAACCGTGCGAAACGCTTGGGAAATAGCGAGTCAGTCCCCTTGACTGTGAGGCAAACATGAGCTACAGCCGTGATACAATCAAATGAAGCCATTACGCCACCTTTGGTGAATCTCACGTGAGATTGAGCGTACGGAATATACACACTCATCATTTATGCACTTTATTTAGACCTGGGTGTACATTTCCTTCGTGAATCTGGCCCATTCACTTTTAAATATTGGCCATATTAACAATACAATCACATCATTACAGATTGTGCTTTTTAAAGTCCAGACTTCCTGAAGTGACTTATCTTCTCATATTGTGCTGCATCCCTAGTCCAGCACCTTAAGTGCTTCTTGCAGCTCTTTCTTTCCAACCTGGTTTTCCCCCTCCCAACATCCAAGAGACTCGAACGTTGCCAGAAGCAGCAGGATAGGAGGACAAGGAGACCTGACATCAAGCTAGACTCTCCCCTCCTCTCCCTCCCTCCATCCTTCATTCTCCCCTTCTCTCCCTCCCTCCCTCCTTCATTCTCCCCTTCTCTCCCTCCCTCCCTCCAGCCTTCATTCTCCCCTTCTCTCCCTCCCTCCTTCATTCTCCCCTTCTCTCCCTCCCTCCTATCCTCCCTCCATCCTTCATTCTCCCCCTGTCTCTCCTGCCGTTCATCCTCCCAGCAGGTTCTGAGCAGTGGCAGGAGTGCGTTAACATGCTCATTATGCAGATGGCGGTGCACGCTGAGAGGGGAATGTCCCACAACGAGTGGGCTGCGAGTAGAGAGGGAGAGAAGAAAGGGTTAAACTTAAAGGCAACGATAAGTGATGGAATAACAGCTGGAGGGAGAGAGACTCACGTAGAGATGAAACCGTAGAGTAATTATTTATTGTAAGAATAGATCTATCTTTATTGAGGAGTGTTGTCAAGTGTCATTCTCTCACTCGCCTGTTTGTTCAGCACGTGGGCTGATGCTGTCAAATTATCATCATAATCATCATCACACACCTGTCACAACAGTGCAGTTACAGCACCACAGGGGTGTGTGTGTGTGTGTGTGTGTGTGTGTGTGTGTGTGTGTGTGTGTGTGTGTGTGTGTGTGTGTTGCATCTGTAACACACCGGTGGCTCTCTCTCCAGAGACCTTTGCTGAGGTACCAGCTGTAATACGCCATCAAATCCCATCAGCTCAGAAGAACATTTTTGCCACGAGCCAAATCTCCTCTAATTCTATTCTTATATAATTCCACCTCACTGCTTTCTTTCTCTCTTGCCTCCTCTTGCTTCCCTGATCTCGTCGCCCTTCTTATGTGACCTCCTCATCATCACACTAGAAGACTTCACATCCACAGAGGGGATGTCAGGACTTTAAGAGGGAACGCCTACTGAGTAGCAAAAAACGACTTTCTGGCCTTGACATCCAAACAGAAAAGTCCTATTTGATTGCATTAAATGACTTTAAACAACATTAAATGCACTTTGGCACTCACTTTGCCACTCAATTTGCCTCTATTTTCCTATTTGCATCTGCATAGATCTGGATAGATTTATAGTAGTGTGAAATGGGCAGGGACTGACAGTATATCTGCCAAATATGCCTAACAAAATATCCAATGAGAGTTAAGCATTCAGAGAGAACGCATGACACATTGAATGAATGGTGTTAACAACTGTTGCGCAGGCGAGCGGTGGCATTCACAGTGTCTCCTCTAGCCTACAGTATGTACAGTATGTTGAACCTTATTATTATCATTACGGACAACTTTACTCCAAGAAGTAAAGCAGAAAGTAATATCCACTTTTATACCACAAGTCAAATCTCTCTAATTCTAAAATCTAATGTAAATTCCAGAGACACCTTTTGCAGTTTATCTTTAGCTGCTTCTCTTGCTCCCTGACCTCCCTTTCTTTTTTTTTTGGCCGATTTCGCCCTTATTTTATATTGTTTTATAGAGGGACAGACAGTAGGCTGACAGGAAATGGGGGAGTGACATGCAGTAAAGGCCGTCGGGGTCGGGAGTCGAACCCGCGTCACACTGCCAGACTTGGACTGCCGTCCTAGGTGCCTGGACCGCTGAGCCACGGGCCGACCTCTTTGCCTTTCTTATGTGACCTCATAGTGCACACATGTACCAAGAGTTGAATTAAATTGAATCAAAAAACATGTAATCTGTGGCAAAAAATGTGCTAAATCGTATTTTGTGTTGAAATTATTGCACACAACTTTGCCAAACATCTTGTTGTTGCTTTTTCCCCTTTTGGCCCCGTCCAAAGATAATTGGGTTGTTAAGAAGCTGCATATGATTGTAAAAGTCACCGGTGGTGCCCCTTCTTGCCACTGCGATGAGCATCTCTTCAAAAGGAATGCGCTGTAAGGCCTGCAGTCTACTGTCAGATGTGTTTGAGTTTCAAAAGGCTTCGTAGCCCCGTGGGCCACAGTCTCTCCCTCTCACACCACACCAGACCAGCCTGATATTACACATCATGTTCTTATTTGTCCAGAGAGAGAGAGAGAGAGAGGCGTGAGACGACTCGCTTGTAGTTTTGGATAAAGGTGTCTCCGCCAATTCGAACCGAGCCGTGGCAGCTGTACTCTCACGTGATGTGGAACAAAAGAACCAGGCGTTGCCCCCCCCCTGTCCCCTCCTTCCTGCTATACCCACACATCAAATCCCGGGGGTGGAATGGATTCGTATCCCACCGTTCTTTTCTGCCCTGTTCGTGTTGAGCCAAATTCACAGTCAAACTGGAATCAACTACCCACAGAGAGAGAGAGAGACTACCACTACCCACACAGAGAGAGAGAGAGGGAAACGCTCCAACTTTACACAGTCGTAATGTGGTGGTGGTGGCGGAGGTGGGAGGGGGGGGATACTGTATAAATAACCCATTTAGACCTGACCTCGAAATAAAAAATCTAAATCCTCCAGTTTTCTGAAAGAAATATTTTCACGATTAAAAAAAAAAAATAGCAGACCTACAAGCTCGTAGCGCGCCACTCGGTGGCGTGCTATGAGCTTGTAGATCTGCTGTTTCTCAATAGCTAAATTGTAACATAATGTTTAAAACACCAAAAGGGGTTCCCGCCCAAAATGGGATAATCTGTCCTCGCACAAATACTTCCAGGTGTTAAATAGTGTGCCTTTCCACGTTTATTTCTCTTTCTCAGTCTTTTGAAATGTTGAAAAGCTTTTTGCCCCAAAATCCATTTGAAATGGATACAAAGGTTGAGGGGTGCGCGCGCGCGCGTGTGTGTGTGTGTGTGTGTGTGTGTGTGTGTGTGTCAAGAGAAATCACGCCGTCAAACGCTTGCCTCTTGTGACACGTCCAGACTTTTTGCGGTTTTTAGCCGATCAGTATCGCAGAGCAGATCTGGAACCACGCCCGTATCAAAGGCTGCTATTGCGACTCGGATCAAAAAATGTGAAATTCAAACCACAAAATGTGTTTACTATTAGGGCTCCATTTGAAGCATTCCACGGTAATGTCCTTCTCTCTCCTCTCTCACTGTTGGAATGAAGATGCAGTATTGATGTAGATGGAAGGCATTTTTGCTGTTGTTGGTTTAAAGCCATACCTGTAGCTTTTTGATCGATGGTTGGAAACCACAAAGGAGATTGAGAGGATAAAGTCCTTAAACCTTCTTATGTGATCATCTTGTTCTGACGTTTTTTTCCAAGTCCACTTGACATTTTCTTTCAAATGGTGTGTGTGTGTGTGTAGTGTGTGTGTTTCTTTTTAGTATTTTTAAGTCATCATCCCCACTGGGCACCTTTTTTAAAACACCATTTGTGGACACGGGGCATTAGATTGAATCCAGGGCTTTGTTGGGGGGGCTTTTCTCAGCCCCCCTCTGTGGGGGGGCTGGCTGCGGTGCTGTCGGTCAGGGGGGTGAAGGGAGATGAGAGCCCCCCTCTAGCCAGGCTGCGGTGCTGTCGGTCAGGGGGGTAAGGGGGAGAGATGAGAGGGGCGAAGGTAGCCCCTCTTCGCCTCGTAAAGCCTCCTGCCCTTGGGCAGCTTTCACGCTCCAGTGACTGATCCTTCCAGGAAGCGAGGGGGGGGTACAAGGAGCACCCCACAGAGCCCCCAGCATGCACCATGGGCCGCACACTGAGCGCCAATCAAAGGGGACGCACTGTCCTGCGCCTGGGCCTGGGGGAGAGAGCGAGAGAGAATCCTGTGTGTGTGTGTGTGTGTGTGTGTGTGTGTGTGTGGTGTGGAAGGAAATATGGATAATAAGGCAGCTTGTCACACGCTTGGACATGCTCTTGTTAGTGACAGTATGTGACGCCTTGTTTCCAGCTTGGACTGAGTTTAAATGACACCATAGAGGAACACGGGGCCAAGCCCTCCTGCTGGGACACACTGCTGTACTGACTGTATTAACTGTAATAACTTTCACAATTACACCGGGAGGTCACGGAGCAGTCGGAGCTTGTCATAAAAAATTATGTTAGTTCACTCGGGACGGCAGGGGGAATTTTTGGACCACAATCGCAATGTGTTGCAATGGTTGGAAGTCCTTGTTGTTGTGGAAAGTCGATAAAGAATACATTTAGGTTATAGTTTAGCCAAGTAGAGCAGTTGCTAAAACATCATTTCTTGTGTGTGTTTTTCCAAAGGGCAGCTGCTGAGTCCAGACCTTCGTTCCAGATGAAGAGCCTGCAGTTCCGAAGCATTGCCCCCAAGGCTCCGGCCTTGGCGCCCTCTCCCCTCTCCCCCTCCCCGGCGGGGGTCCTGTCCTTGGCGACCTCCCCCTCCCCCGCGGCGGTCCTGTCCTGCCAGCCTCCCTCTGCCCTCCCCGAGGGCGCCACCACCGCCGCCTCCAGCCCCAAGTCCATCATGGTGCCCGCCCATCAGAACTACGCTCTGATGCAGATCGCGGGCCAGGAGGGCACGTTCTCCCTGGTGGCGTTGCCCTCCTCCGTCTCCTCTCAGACGCCGCAGCAACAACAGCAGCCCCAGCAAACCCAGCCCATCCAAAATAACCTCAAGTTGCCCATTCCGAGATATCAGCCGATGAGGAGCAAAGGGACCATGGAAAAGGTCAAATCACCACCGCCGACCGCCAGGGTGAAAATGCCCACCAAGGTGGCTGTGACGTCGCCCGCCAGGTCGGCGGTTACGTCCCAGACGGCGGTGAAAACGCCCACTAAGGTGGCCTCGGCGACACCTTCGGCCAGGTCGGTGGCCACGTCTCCGATGGCGAAGAAATGGCTGACGGAGTCCACGGAGACGAAGGAAGCCGGAGTAGCCACCAAGGCGGAGCCGTCAGAGCAGGTCATCATGATCGACCCCGCCTCCTCCTCCGAGATCGCCCTTACATCTTTCCTCCCCGACAACGCTGTCCTCTATCCGGGCTCTCAGCTGGAGCGAGCGCCGGACGGATCCGAACGGCCCGCTACAACCGGCCTCCTGCAGAAGAACCTCCAGTACTCGCCCGCCACTGCCAAAAGCTCCCCATGCAAGGCCCCGGAGGAAGGGGGCAAGGCCAGGCGGCGACTGTGCCAAGCCCAGCCTGCTGCAGCCCAGCCTCCAGGCAGCATCACTGTTCTCTCCCCGTCCATCTTTAGCAAAGCTGTCCAGATTATCCCCTCCCCACCTAAGGGCAAGCTGCCCATCCTGCCCTACTCCAAGATGAAAGGCACCCTCGTCCCCGCTGCCAAGAGCACCGCTGTGTCCCTGGAAAAGAGAGGTGTCTCTGCCGGGCTGCCCGGTCTCACCAAGTCCTCAGATCCCTTCGCCAAGACCCCGGAGACCGCCGAGGCCTTGAGTCACGACCGGGTGCCAAAGCCCCTTCTACAGTCTCGGGCCCAGACAACACCGCCGCCTGTGCTTCAGAAATCACCTGGCAAAAAGAGAGGAAGGAAGAGAAAGACAATGGAAGACATCCTCGCTTTCGAGGCGCGAAAGAAGAGGTCCTTGTCTTTCTTCCGCAGGAGAGTCCCCGAGAAACCGCCGGCGATGATCGCTCCCGGCTCCAAACAGAAGGAAGTCGAGGACATCTCCAAGAAGTACCGCAGCATCCGACCCAAACCCATGCTGGTAATGGAGACGGTCCCTCAGCTGATCAGCCTGCCTCACGCCATCTCTCCGGACGGCCAGGAACAACAGGAGCTCCTCCTGGGGCAGCAGCAGCCCGGCGCCCCGGGGGCGACCACCCTCCACCTGCGAGGCGCCTCCCACTCCCAGTCGTCCCACCACCTGAGGGCGTTCCTGGGCAGCCGGCCGCTCCACCGCTGCCCCACGTGCGGCCGCTGCTTCCAGTTCAAGCACCACCTCCAGGGCCACATGAACAGCCACACCAACAGCCGGCCCTACGTGTGCCCCGTCTGCCGCAAGGCCTACGCCCACTCGGGCAGCCTCAGCACGCACATGAAGCTGCACCACACGGCGGACGGCGGGCGGCCGTCCGGGCGCCGCACGCTGCGCTGCGAGTTCTGCGAGAAGGCCTTCGGCTACGTGGGCGTGTACTTCACGCACCTGAGGGAGGTGCACAGGGTGGTGCTGACCGTGGAGCCCTCCATCAGCCAGCACGAGGACGACATACCGGTGGAGGGGTGAGATAACCAGTGATGGGAAAAAGTAGTACTCACATGCTTTTACTTAAGTAAAAGTACTATCATCATCATAATTGATTTAACTCACGACCATGATCACATGGTTTGGAGCACAGATTCATAAAAGTATACAATTGAAAGTATACAATACATTACACGATATACATAGACATATCGGAAGGCTTTCCCTATTTGTACAGTGGAAGAACATTTTTCAGAAAAAGTTTTTCAGATTTTAGTAATGCAATTAATTTATAGAAAGGTGGGTAAAAAAGTAAATTGGCAGGTATTTTTGCCTGAAATTCATAATGCCAGAATTCTTACATTCCAACAATACTGCAATGTAGAAGTACTCCGTAAGTAAAAGTCTGGAAATTCAAAATTTACTTGAGTGAGAGTGTGAAAGTATTGGTATCAAAATGTACTTAAAAGTATCAAAAGTAGAAAGTAGGCTACTCGTTATGCATAATGTCCCATTTCATGTTTTCAAAATATTTTGAAAATAGCAGATCTGCAAGCTCACAATGCGTCACATTGCCATGCGTTGTGAGCTTGTAGATTGTGCATATAGTATGGCTCACTGGAAACACTCAGTGGGTCTCAAAGTGTCCTTGACTGTGTTCCAAATGGCCCCGTACGGGTGTGTGTAACTCTGAGAGTGCACAGAAATGGAACCAAATGGGGCCCATAAGTGTCCATTTGGTTCCATTTGTACACTCCCAGAGTTATGGGGGTCCTTGAAAGTAAATAGGTTTGCGAACCACTGCACACTAAACGGAACAGAGCCTTAATTAGTATCATCGGTAACACCTGTGAAGGAAGTAGGAAGAGTTGTTCTGTGTGCAATAGAACCCACTGTCTGTGTTGTTACTTTACTTTATTCGTTTATTTGGTCGGGACAGTGTATATTGATGAACATTACATTAAAAAGGCAGTGTAAATATACCAGATTTAGCAAGACTTGCTCATTTCCATCTGCAGTCCCCAGACATCAAACAATACAAACAGGACTGACATACAGGACATAGCATACAAATACCTAGTACATTTCAAACGTAATAAGACTACGAGATAAAACTATTATTAGGGTAGGTTTACTCTAATAATCTCTCAGCATACAAAATAAATACACCTAAAATAATCATGAATGGTTGCAGCTTTGGTTTCCAAGCAACCATTTTTTCAGATTGTATTTAAAAGAGGAACATTCCCTTATATGCAGAGGAAGGCCATTCCATTTTACACAGCCCTGTACTGAGAGGACATTTTGGCCGAATGTTGTTTGCCAGTGCGGCACTTCGCAGTCTCCTCGAGTTGTTGCTCTGGTACTGATTCCCCTATCGGGCTTTCGTTTAATGATTGGTTGTTGGTTGCTGTTCCTCCTCCAGAGCCACGTCTCCAGAGGCGTCCGACGGGCAGGGCCAGGAGGAGGAGCGTGAGGACCCCGTGGAGCTCCAGATCAAGTGCGGGCGCTGCCAGGCCATCGCGCCCACCTTCGCCGACATGAAGCTCCACCTCCTCTACGTGCACGGCGAGGAGGCCCAGGGGGGGGGGAGGGCGACGCGCGACGGCACCCGCGGCGGCCGCGAGGCGGAGGACGAGCTGGTCAAGCACGCCGCCCACTACTGGCGGCAGCTCAACGAGAAGCGAGAGACCAGGAACATCCTGTCGCAGCACCACCGCGGAGGAGGAGGAGGGTACGACGGCGAGGAGGACGACTGGCGGCAGCTCGGCGGCGACAACCAGCGCCACCTGCTGGTCAAGTGCGGCAGCTGCGACGAGGCCTTCCTCTCGTTCTCCAAGCTCAAGAGGCACATCCTGTCCCAGCACTGTGGTGGGTGCGGCGAGGAGGAGGAGGACAGCGACGTCGTGGCTCCTCCCCCGGGGGCGGCGTCGCGGTGGCGGGGCGCTGGCGTCCTTTCGGCTGCGGGTTCGGCCTTTAACTGCGTGCTGTGTAGCCTGGTGCTGGACAGCAGGGAGGGGGTGGAGGAGCACTGGAGGAGTCGGCATCACTGTGAGGAGACCGGCGTGCTCTGGGACGCCCTGAGCTCCTACTCTGGGCCTCAGGGAGAGGCAGAGGCCGAGGAGGATATGGACACGCCCGCGCCCAGCCCACACTAGGCAGCCTATAGGACGGGCACGGAGCCCTGAAAGGTGGCTGTTCCTCTCTCTCTCTCACACACACATACGCACGCACGCACGCACGCACACACACACAGTCCTCATACTAGTCAGTAGCACAGGGACGGAGAGTTGCTCGCATGGGTTTTAGCACTACTTTCATCTTTCATCATTGAGGCATTTTCACCTGATTGGGTCCTGGAAAAAGAAACATTTGACCTGATTGGGTCCTGGAAAAGGAAAAAAAATTACATTTTTATCCGATTCGATCCCAAACGTGACGTCAAATC
Organism: Protomyctophum bolini; assembly: GCF_963924005.1. Classification (NCBI taxonomy): domain Eukaryota; kingdom Metazoa; phylum Chordata; class Actinopteri; order Myctophiformes; family Myctophidae; genus Protomyctophum; species Protomyctophum bolini. The sequence goes on from NC_137882.1 coordinate 23,839,731, forward strand.
AGTGCTGAAATGTGACATTGGTGCTACAACTTATTCGGTGCCTTCTCTCTGCATACATCAGCGAATCCAACTTCATTGACTATATACTGTTATTTTTGTCATGTTCTTCTTATGTTGATTGCACTGTCCTGTCTCCCTTTTGGAGTTTATTTTGCATTTATTTTGAGTATTTCCATGTTTCATTATCCTGTTGGAGATGAGTTATTTTAACTTTTGTTTAATATTTATAACCTGTAGAAGGCACAGTGAAGCCGACACCAAGGGCATACTGACTGCCACAATGGCAGACAATTTAATTTATTGGCCTTTGATTATACATGTAAAAACGCAACACTTCTGTGCATCATTATTCCTGTAACTGAAATTCTCACTTTTCAGTTACAGTACATCTTGAAATTGTTGCAAAGAATTAGGTAGAGGGCTGTATTAACCACTTAAGCTAAAAAAATGTTTTAATTACTTCAAAAACTAGCCGATCTACAAGCCCTTTAGATTGGCTATTTTTTTTAAGTTTTTGGAAAAACTTCAGCTAGAAAGAGAAGCCCAAAATAGGGATGCCAAGTTGAAAGTGGTTATCTCCTAACTTTGACCCAGGAAGTAAAGCTCTTCTTTCCAATAAAAAAAAGCACCCAAATTACATCCATGTGGCCTTCTAAAAATGAAAAAAATGAACGAAGCAAATATCATGTTCAGTGTTCACGCGTCATCTGGCTCATATTCAATATGGTCCCTTTAACCCATTCTGAACGGGAACCCATGTTGGTGTTGGCATCATGTTATGCTTTAGCTATTGAAAAATATCAGATCTACAAGCTCATAGCGCGCCACCGAGTGGCGCGCTACGAGCTTGTAGGTCTGCTATTTTAAAAAAATCGAAGAACGACTGCCATTTTTTTAATCTGATCTCAGGTCAGAATGGGTTAATCAGACCAGCGTGTGTCCCAGTGGAAACCTCGTATGAATCTGATCTCAGGTCAGAATGGGTTAAGGCCAGGTACTTGTTAATATAAATGCCTAAATGTGTATTCTGTGTTTAATATGCCAAGGGTCTATTCACACTAGTGATTGTATACGTGAATTAATTTGTGTCTGAGCTTTTGAAGGGCTATTTTGTAGATTTTATTGACCGAGTCCTATCCTAGTTCCATTGTGACAATGTGACATGAACCTCACCAAGGGCATTCTGTCCCACAATGGAACAATAATGATTCAGGTTAAAAAACTCACAAAATGGCCCTTTTAACTGCTGACAGAATTGCAATCTGTGGATTATTTTTTACAAAAGACATGGTAAAGAAACTGTCAAAACTGCCTACGTGTTGTTGCCAGCTAATCAGCACACACCCGTGGAACTCTGTGATAAGAGCGCTAGCTAAACTGTTAAACTGTATTGTCCAGAAGAATATGCTATTTTATACTTCAGACCATGGGTTCTCATCCTTCCTCCTCTGCAGGGACCTCTAGTACTGTACTCTGCTGGACTTTCAACTGAAAAATGTAGGTGAGTAAGAGTATACTGTACTATTAGAGATGTCCCAATACTGTATCGGTATCAGCACCTTTTTGGTCATATCGGTATCGGCGAATATGCCAGTCTGACCACCGATCCGACACAGGGGTAAAGGGTTGACACTGATCGGTGAATAAAATGTTGGGGCATGTGGAGTTTGCTTTTGAGTTGCAAGTGCACATTTGAGTGAGGAGTCTGCTATTGACAACACGAGATAAAATAAGTATTTTTTTTTTTTTTTTATATTCTCTGGTATCGGTATTCTGTATCGGCTAACACAGAAATTGTGGTATCAGATCGGGAAGGAAAAAAATCGGGACATCCCTATATACTATACAGTGAATATATACAGTATATTTACCAAATTACCCATTTAGACCTTGTCATGTGGAAACCTACTCATGTCCAAAACGGATGCAGTACTTAGTTTATAGACAATATTTGGTTTAGACATTGTCATTGGTTAGACTAGTCATTAGTCCTACAACTACAACCTATCTCAAACCCTCACCCTAAACCTAACCTCCCACGGGGCACAAACCTAACCTTAACCCATGTCTAACCAATGACTAGTCTAAACTAAGAATGCACCCCGTCCAAAACTGTTACTTTTCAGGATTCAAATGAAAAACTAGCCAAAGTATCAGATCTACAAGCTCAAGCTTGCAAATCCGCTACTTTTGTGTGACGCTGTAGCGTGATCAAGTAGGACGTTGATTTCCACGAAAAAGTTTTAAAGGCTCTGCAGAGAACAAGGTTGGGAACCATTGGTCTAGCTTAATAACGATGGTTTCTTTAGGAAATATTATGCTTGTAGTTGGTCGTTTGAAGAACCAGCTTTTTTTTTTTGTCTGCTTCTCTAATGCGGAAATGGGTCGTTAATGTCGTTTTGGTTTGGGTGGGGAGTAGTTTATTAACATTTGTCTGACTGTGTATAGGCCTACCTTTCGTACAGAAGAGGGGAAAAAATTACAGGGTCAAGTGAATGTACCTTGAATGTTTTAAAAGAAAAACCCTACCAAATTATACATGGATATATAGACTTATATAGAGATAGTATTATAGATATATATTGGGGGGGGGGGGACGATATATATATTTGCATAGAATAACTAGGCTGCTTTGTTCTGTCACACAGTGAAGGAAAGAAACCACAGATGAATATATCTTTGCCAAACCTGGCAACTAAAGCCATGTAAGACCTGACCTGGCAACTAAAGCCATGTAAGACCTGTCCTTATGTGTCTGACACAAAACCTAGGACTACTAATTGAAGGACATGTATTACAAACAATGTATGTCTGACACAATTACAAAATTATATTATAGTAACGTACTCATATCTGTGGAGTGGAGCGTCATGTCTGAATATACTGTAGTATTTACACATTGTCAGTGACATGTCCTTGATTCCTAGCCCTAGATAATGAAATAAAAACCCTAGGATTATAAGAGGAAGCTGGGATGGAACCTAAACATTCTCACGGAAGACTGCTTTTCACAATCTACTGTGTAGATATCAATGGCACAAGAAATAATAATGTGTGTAGTGTGCACACATGAAAATGATCCATCCAACCGTTTATCCATACTCGGGCAACGGCTCCACCAGAGAGCTCCAGACTTCCCTCTCCAGAGCAACATTCCTCCTGGGGGATCCCGAGACGTTCCAAGGCCAGTGAGTCGATGTGTTTCCTCCAACTGCACCGTGGTCTCGGGCATCTCCTTAGGGAGATGCCCGAGAGGCATCCTAACCAGATGCCCGAACCACCTCAGCTGGCTCCTTTCCAAGCGAAGGAGCAGCGGCAGAGTCTCTCCCGCATGACTGAACTTCTCACCCTATCTCTAAGGGAGATGCTATAGCCACTCGTCGGAGAAAACTCATTTCGGCCGCTTGGTGCTTGTATTGAAATTTGTGTGAAATTTGTATCGAAATTTGAGAAGGCGCATACCTCTGCAGGAGAGGTGCGAATCTTCATAGGCCTCACGATTTGATCTAAATGTTTCTATATGAATGCTAATGGCTACTTTTTCATCTTTTTATTGATGAGGTGCTTTAATGTGATGTGTGTAATGAATCACTCTCCTTCAAACTTAAATGTAGGCGGTGAATATAAGCACTTGACTGGCACACAGCAACGCAAACTTTTCTCCCAGTGGTACACTGACCCCTGCCTGGCCCCACCTCCTCTTATAGTCTTAGACATAAACCAAGGACTGTCTAAAGAGGACGAGACGCGAAGACACCATGGCGTCGTACGGGGCGACGCCATGTTGCTCCATGGTGCTCCATGGAAGGAAAGAAACATGCGCAATGGGCTTTATGCAGCCAACACTTCCTCGTTCAGCTTCCTTGGTCTCAACTGCGCATGTTTCTTTCCTTCCATGGAGCACCATGTGAGCAACATGGCGTCGCCCTTACGGTCTTCGTGTCTCGTCCTCTTTAGACAGCCCTTGACATAAATCAGGAAGTGACAGATTTAAGGATCCGGCTCTTATTTCCTCAGCGAGATGAGAAAAGTACACAATGTTGTCAGCACAATAATTCATGTTAGCTTCAATGACATGTTGGGTTCACACAAAAAAAAAGGTGACTGTTGCTTTTGTAAAAAGAAAATAAGACTGAAAGTGTTTGTGCTTTGTGACCTATTTGTGTAAGCCTACTACCTGAAAAACCTAATGTTTCTGAGAATAAAGATATGCATTGTCATGGACAGGTTGACTTGTTGGTGATTTCTTCTTTGTTTTTAATAGGCATACATCGCCAATTTTCATCCCTGTATAACTGCACGCTATGGCATGTTTACCAATTCTGAATAGCTGGAGTGATACTAGTCTGACAACACATTAGTATGTCTACCTATGCATTATTTGAGTTTATAGTGTTTTTTATTAGGTTTTTCTTTTCTTTCTTTTTTTGATGCCCACGTTTTGATGACGATGGATTAAGTCCGTGGAAACGGGTGGAAAAACCCTTTATCCCACAAATTTTCACCCAGTGCAAATTGCCCTAAACTGTAATTCCTTTCCCATCCATCAGCGTCCCTGGCTGGAATCAAACGCGGGACATTCTAGCTGTGAGTATATCCTTTATAAACATATACAGTATGTGAATGGTTCATCTATTGTAGCACATACAGTAGACACTGGTGTGTGTGTGTGTGTGTGTGTGTGTGTGTGTGTGTGTGTGTGTGTGTGTGTGTGTGTGTGTGTGTGTGTGTGTGTGTGTGTGTGTGTGTGTGTGTGTGTGTGTGTGTGCGCTCATCCAACCATCAGGAGAATGGGATTAATTGGGTTTGGACTGTGTAAAGGTGTGTGCACATGTGTGATGTACATATGGATCCACCTAAACTGGGTTAGCTGGAGGCTAACCCAGTTTGAAGGATGAACCTGCATAATGATGTCTTACCTCTGCACCCCTCCTCCCCTCCGACGCCCCACCCATCTGCACCCCTCCCCTCCGACGCCCCACCCATCTGTCTAGTTAGAAGAAGTATCCACAACCTTGACAAGGAATTCTAATTGCATCACAATGCCTTGTTTACTAGGGGAGGCATACTATAATCCGACGGAGCATTGGTTCAACATGCTTCCGCATCTCAGACTGGCGCCTGCTCCCGTGCTTGCGGTTATGGTTATAGGTTAGTCGTTTTTCGGACCAATGACTAGTCCAACTAAAGTACTGCACCCGTTTACTATCTTGGCCACACTCGGTCCACCTTTACAAAGCTCTCCCTTCCTTTTTTGCTTTTCCATCGTGCCACCTGGGTCTTCAACTAGTGATCCCATAAAGTCAGTCCTGTCTGTCCTGAAATTATGGTGGTTATGTGTGTTTACCATCCACTACATTGATTTAAAAGTTAATTGTATTTCTTAAAGGAATTATAAAACCATGTTGGATACAATTGGAATCATGGTTTTGGGTAAAACTAAAAAGCACTTTGTAAAGCACTTTGGACTGCATTTCTCGTTTCATGAAAGGTGCTATACAAATAAAGTTTTTATTATTATTATTAAAATCATATAATTTATCACACACATCCACTCACCCACATAGCACCACCAACCACTACCTTTCTCTCCCACTTGCCTGCAGTGCAAAGTGCTTCGAGACATATTGTGTGGCCTTGATTGAGCAATTTGCCAAATATGAGGCTTGTGATTTAACCTCACATTCTGGTGCATTTTGAATGAACCCTCTTTGATTGCTTTAGGTCAAAGTTACTGTAACAACAGAGCTCTAGTGTTACTTTATACACATTTCATTAGTTGAGTTGTAGCAGGTTCCATATACAGTAGCCATGTAGTTTTTGTTATTGTCTTGTCCACTGAATTGTGTATTTGATCATATCTCTCTCTCTTAGATGACATGACACCTTCATGTGTGTTTCCCGGTCAAATCGGCTGCAGAACCAAACAAATGAAGCTATGGGAAAATTAACCAGAACAGGAAACGGTGAGTTACTTTCATACTTTATTCTTTTTGAGGGCCTACAGTATAATTATGGCCCCATCTTGGGCGTGCCTTACCCTTTTATCCCAAAACGTCTTTGCCATATTTTACAATCTTGGAAAAAACATTTTAAAATAGTTCAACCAGCCGATCTACATCGACATGATGTGAGCTTGTAGATTGGCTATTTTTTAACAATTTTAAAATAGAAAAAATAAGATATACCACCTAGTCTATTCAATGTTGATAGAATATTTGTAGGGAGTCAGTGCCAGAGCCTTCTATTTCGTAGAATAAACAAACTACAATGATTTACGTTCGGACACTGACGTTATGTGATTGTCTACTATTGTACATGATTGTGACATATTTCAGTAGGTCATCAATCTCACCGTAACACACCACCATGCTGGAGTGACCGAGTGTGAGTGAGCGAGTGGCCCGAGATTTTGGGTATTGGAATTTGGCTTTAGTCAGCATCTCAACTAATTGTTTTGGAGGTGGTTGCCCATGTGTCAAAGGGCACTTCTAGTATGATTTCAGGTGTTTTGGTCAACATATCTCCTAGAGAATGAACAACTATAGTCCACAGCACAAAATGTCAACCAGCGCTGCACCAAACTCAAAACTATTTCAACCCACAGTCCTCCTCATGAAAGGATTCGTAAAGGTGTCAAGCGAGAATGACTCGGCTCCTCACGTAGCTCTCAGCCTCCACGGGACACGGATAAACCTTGCACGACATCAATGTAACATCGGACCCAATCTAGCCTTGCCGTCGTGGGTGCAGCACATCGCGAACGCAGATAAAAAGGAAAGTTCTATAACGCTGATGCATATTTCCCTTTAATCAGAGCAAATGTGTACCACAGCCGTCACACCGCACCCCCGCCTCTACAGGCGAGGCGGCGTGGCTCTCAGGGGGCGGGGGAGATCAAAGCCAACCCCCCCTCGCTTGTACATGATCAGCGGGAATGAAGTAGAACTGGGAGGGAGGGAGGTGTGCGTGCGTGCGTGCGTGTGTGTCTACAGTAGATAGGTAAGTAGGTGCACTCTTGTCTTGTCTTTTCTCCATCTCTAGCATCCTTGAACACACCTCTCAGTACCAGAATGTGGGCTCAGGTGGGTTTAGATCTATATATGCTCTATATGTGTCAAAAGGGTGGAAGGAGTCATGGCTATCATGGGGAACCCCAACATGCCCCGGGGATGGGGGGAGGCATTAGCAAAAAATAACAGATTTCCAAGCTTGCGACATGTATTTTTAGCAAGGGGTTTGGTGTAGACGGAGGGGCGGAAAAATAGGTCCAAGTACAGAGCCAACTCGGGTCCAGCTTACCAAGTCTAGAGGGTTTTAAGATGGTGTAATTAGGTTACTCTATTGTCTGTCAGTCTACCTTGTTTTTTTGTTTGTTTTGTTTTGTTTTGACTCTTAAGTGTGTGCATGCATTGAGTTGTGGTCCAGCCTGTACGGTTGTGTGTGCGTGCGACGTTTGTGCAAGTCGTCCCCTCTCGACTGTCATTGCGTGCCTGATATGAGGGAGCTGGCACGGTGGAAATAAGACCTCTCTAAACGGCACACAGGAAGTCTTGGGGACTAACAAAGCCAAACGTCAGCAGGCGGACATTCGCTGAGAGTTATAGGTGGGTGTCATAACCTGACCTTCACTGACCACAGATGTTCTGGCGGGGATGAAACCTGAGCGAACACCGTTGCTCTCCCCGGTCAGAAAACCTCGCACGCTTTTTCTCCAACCTTGTTCATACATACGTGCCCTTTGCCAATTCATCTTAATTCACTGATATCCGTGAAGCTCCGCCGAGCACACGCAAGGTTACGCACGTTCATCAAAGTGATTCTATGTTCCATCAAAGATTTATAATACTGCCCGCTTAGACGTACAAATCGCTAATCCCACATCTATGGACTCCTGCTCCATCATCCTTCCTCTCTCTCTCCCTTCCTCCATCCCCCACCCCTCTCCCTTTCTCTTTCTCAGGTCTTGAGATTTGATTTTGTCATCCCTGCCCTTCCCTTCCCTTCTGCCTCTCGGTCTCGGGTTTCAAAGCGTCCCGTCTCTCCTCACCGTCCTGGATTAGTCATCTAATGAGCAGCAGGACCGATGGGGTGAATAATTGATGACGGGTGGCTGGAGAGAGAGAGAGAGAGGCATCGATCTGCACCAGGCTGTGGCTTCTAAATGGAGCAGGGAAGGAGACACCTCAGGAGGATAAGCAGGCACAGCCCAGGTAACATCACTACGACTACGTGCCTTCTCTCTATGAGGCCTGCTTGGGATTCAGATAAACGCTGATGGCATTGACTGAGTCACGTGTGAGTCATTATGGTTAACGGGGGGAAATGGACGGTGAGCTGCAGACATGATGCGGAGCTGACGAGCCTGACAAGTGACGAGCTTGAATGCATCATCCCTCACTGATCGAAAGACCTAACAGGCCTGTGTGTGAATTTGAGGCGTTTTTCCAGCTGTAAGCAAAGATCCACAAGTCATAGCAGAGTGACTGCCAGGCTCATATTGTGCATTATCAGCATACTGAGAGATGCTCATAGAGTGCATTATCACTATGGCAGCATGTTTTTTTAATACAATTTGTAATACATTTTATTCAAAGAGTATGACATCATATACAAGTTTCACAGAAGGAGAATACGACTCTTTGTTTTTTACATTTTCTCCCTCAACTCCTTTCCCAATCCTCCCCACCTACCCACCATCTTTCCCCTCGAGGCCAGACATACAAACAACATACGTATAAAACCAACAGGTGGAGTATATAACTAAGATACACGCAACATATATACAGGTATAAAACCAATAGGTTGAGTAAGATAAGATATAAAGAAAGGGATCACATGGTTATGATTAATAAACAACTTCAAAGGGGGGTAAAATAAATAAATTAAATAAAACAGAGTAATAATAATAATTTTAAAAAAAAAGACTATGGCAGGATGTTAAAGTGTAGTTCATGCGTGTGCATCATCAGTGCTGGCAGCATATGAAGTGGTGGCTCAAAGACCGGGACGTACTGAAGTCCCTACTTTGATCCATGTCCTCTTCAGCGTTCAACACAAACCCTCTTGGACAGTTGTGGTGCAGCAGTAAGGCATTATTGTGGCAGCTGTTCAGCAACTAATTTAAAAAAAAATGAATCACACTAACTTGTGTGTGAAGTTAAGGTTTCCATTCTGGCTCCTTTCTTTCTTAATTTCTATGAATCCTCCGGTCATGTTTCATGTGAAGCTTTTTTCCACATTAGTTACAGTTGTTGATCGGCCGCCACATGTCATTTAGTGCCCTAAAACAAACATTAAAGTCCATAGACTTGGCTGGCAGACAATTTACGTCAGACGTTTTTCTGATCATGAAGTTTTTCTGGTCATAGCGCGCCACCGAGTGGCGCGCTACGAGCTTGTAGGTCTGCTATTTTTGAAAAATCGAAGAACGACTGACAGAAACATAGCTTTTTCAGAAAACTGTCAGGATGTAGAAGACATTTTTAGAATCTGATCTCAGGTCAAAATGGGTTAAAGGACAGTAAAGTGGCTGGTGAAACGTGGTTGATGAATTGTCTTTGGCGTGCCGTTACAGTTCACAGCACATGTCCCATTACAGGGTGAGTGAGCGACACCGTCGGGGAGCGATCCGATGACATAACCCTACGTGGGACAGAGTACATGGGCACGGGACGGGGACTGATGGGACATGCCGAGCAGGATGTTAGTGACATCGCTCCGAGTGACACCGTCCTCCCGTTTCTCTGTGTCCTCCTCGATGGGGAATCCACTGAGGGATGCGGATCGCTGCCTCGCGCTCCAGATGGTCAGGAGCGCCCAGTGTTCTGCCGCTAGCCCAGAGGGACTCGTGCCATCTGCTCCACTTATCTCCTCTCCCTTATACTCCCCCTTTCCTCTCTCCTCTCCCCTAGCCCCCTTCCTCTCTCCTCTCCTCTCCTCTCCTCTCCTCTCCTCTCCTCTCCTCTCCTCTCCTCTCCTCTCCTCTCCTCTCCTCTCCTCTCCTCTCCCCCTTCCTCTCTCCTCTCCTCTCCTCTCCCCCTTCCTCTCTCCTCTCCTCTCCTCTCCCCCTTCCTCTCTCCTCTCCTCTCCTCTCCTCTCCTCTCCTCTCCTCTCCCCCTTCCTCTCTCCTCTCCTCTCCTCTCCTCTCCTCTCCTCTCCTCTCCTCTCCTCTCCTCTCCTCTCCTCTCCTCTCCTCTCCTCTCCTCTCCTCTCCTCTCCTCTCCCCCTTCCTCTCTCCTCTCCTCTCCCCCTTCCTCTCCCAGACTCTCCTCTCCTCACTCTCCTTCTATACCTGTGAGTCTCATTCCATCCGTTCAGTATACTGTCGCTAACAGCGACAGTATACTGAACACACTTACATCTGTTAGGTCACTGACCTGTCCCATTCAGAATCCTGGCTACTTCTTCCAAACTTCCAGTTAAACAAAAATCAAGCTCACTTGATGGTGTAAAAAATATATGTAATAGTCAACCTCTTCTTGCACAGATTCTATCTCAGATTCTATTCTATCTCCCAAGACTAATATAGTGCTACTAGTGGTAAGTAGCCTACTGTACTGTGTGTGTGTGTGTGTGTGTGTGTGTGTGTGTGTGTGTGTGTGTGTGTGTGTGTGTGTGTGTGTGTGTGTGTGTGTGTGTGTGTGTGTGTGTGTGTGTGTGTGTGTGTGTGTGTGTGTGTGTGTGTGTGTGTGTGTGTGTGTGTGTGTGTGTGTGTGTGTGTGTGTGTGTGTGCGTTTGTAAAAGCATTGTAAAAGCAGACAAACTTGACCTCATGGGGTCATTTTGTGAGGTCCCCGTGGGGGAAAGGGTTAAGAAACATTTGTACTGCTGAGGTTACAAATTAGTAAAAGCTTCAGTATGGGGTCAGGGTTAGGATTACACACATTACGGGTTAGGGGTTGGGTTTAGAGGTAATGGGTTATAGGCGGCTAAGAGTTTACAAAGAAATGCTTTTGAGGTCGCCACGAGGACATTATGTACTGCATATATACGTGTGTGTGTGTGTGTGTGTGTGTGTGTGCGTGTGTGTGTGTGTGTGTGTGTGTGTGTGCGCGTCTGTGCGTGCGTGTGTCCAGCAGAATTCAAACGAGACGGTGAGCATCTCTCTGAAGTCGCTGCAAGCTCCGGGGAACATAGCGAGATAACCGGATGCTAATGTCTCTCTCTCTCTGCCTTTGGGGAATTACGTCTGCCTGAGCAGTAACCTACATTTACCGAGCCGTCCTACCAATAAGGTTAATGAAACAAGCCTCCAGGAGGACGACCACCCCCCCATACAGTATACACACAGGAATATATGTTTTAACAAGTCACCACATTAACACAATTCAGCCTCGTCCTGTCATCCTTGAGAAAATAGCTGCTTAATGCACATGCACACGACGCATAATGCTGCACAGACGCACACGCAAAGAGCAAAGATCTACACGCATGCATGAGTGCATAGATGTGCACACACATGTCATTATGCATACATACTGTGCGCAGGCGTGCGCGCGTGCACACACACACACACACACGTACGTAGACACAAAAGGTCTGTGCCTGCTGTGATGCAATACTAACAAGGTTAGCATGAATCCATGCTCGGCCAGGCATGGCTGAAGCCACAGTGCATCTCAATAGGTAATGTATCTATTTAGCCTGGCTATAGTGACCTTGAGATGTATAATGCCTTGGTGCGGCTTTCATTCATTTGTTTTAATACTGATGTATATATGGAACTGCAATTCACATTAAATATAGCTTAAATAACTGTTCTAAGTTGTCTCTCAGAAATATCCATCACAGTGGTGCCGATCCAGGTCGCTTTTTTGATGCTTTTTTGCGTCAGGCGAGAGAACCAGAAGGGGAATTTTTCAGTCTAATATAGTGTTTCGGTCGGCAATTTTTGGATGGAGGAGGACGACGGTGCTGCATGCTGCAGTCGAACCAGCGGCGATTCAACATGATGGCGACGGCCTGCCCGGCGCGGTGGGGAGGAACGACGATGGACGACGGCGGCTCTCAGCGATCGGTGAACGGAGGATGTACAGCGGCTGGACGGCGGGGTGAGGGTGCGCAGCGTAGCATATACCCCGGCCCAGGTGGCGCTCATCGGCGGTCGGCGATCAAAGGGAGGCGGTGGCACTCTAGTCTTCACTCTTCTCGGCGTTGACGGCGTACGCCTCTGCTTGGTTCGGCGGCGACGGCAAGGCGGCTGATCTACAATCTCGCAACGCAGCACGCAACAAGTTTCTGCCTTGCAGAAGCCTACAGGCTCCTGTGATGACGAGCTGGATCACTTTCTGGTTGTTCAGTCATGATTGGACTGTCATGGCTGAAAGGGAGGAGGTGATCATGAAAGTGAATTCAGATCAGAATTAAAGTTTTCGAACAATGGGCAACTCTCCATGACAGAGCGGCCTACGTCATTGCGGTACATAAGTGTACTGCATCACAACCTCGTTTGGCCTGTGAGCGCTGGCTGATGAATAAACACTCGAAGGTGAGACAAAGAAAGAAGAGCAACATTACAGTGAAAGAAGTTATATTATATCAGATGGATATCGTTCCATTTGATTTCAACTTTATGTCTATACGTTTGTCTGTTCAACATATAATGGGCATTCAAAATTTCAAAAAACATGGGCTATAACCCATCGTTTTTGTCATTTCGTCATTTTTTTCAAATCCTCAAAAATGATGAAAAACTGCGCGCTATAGTATGCCGTACGATATGGGCTATAGCCCACGGTCCAAAATGATGAGAAACGAGGCTAACTTTTTTTTTCAAAATTTCAAAAAACATGGGCTATAACCCATCGTTTTTGTCATTTCGTCATTTTTTTCAAATCTTCAAAAATGATGAAAAACTGCACGCTATAGTATGCCGTACGATATGGGCTATAGCCCACGGTCCAAAATGATGAGAAACGAGGCTAACTTTTTTTTCCAAAATTTCAAAAAACATGGGCTATAACCCATCGTTTTTGTCATTTCGTCATTTTTTTCAAATCTTCAAAAATGATGAAAAACTGCACGCTATAGTATGCCGTACGATATGGGCTATAGCCCATGGTCCAAAATGATGAGAAACGAGGATAACTTTTTTTTTCAAAATTTCAAAAAAAATGGGCTATAACCCATCGTTTTTGTCATTTCGTCATTTTTTTCAAATCCTCAAAAATGATGAAAAACGGCGCGCTATAGTATGCCGTACGATATGGGCTATAGCCCATGGTCCAAAATGATGAGAAACGAGGATAACTTTTTTTTTTCAAAATTTCAAAAACATGGGCTATAGCCTATAACCCATCGTTTTTGTCATTTCGTCATTTTTTTCAAATCCTCAAAAATGATGAAAAACGGCGCGCTATAGTATGCCGTACGATATGGGCTATAGCCCATGGTCCAAAATGATGAGAAACGAGGCTAACTTTTTTTTTCAAAATTTCAAAAACATGGGCTATAACCCATCGTTTTTGTCATTTCGTCATTTTTTTCAAATCCTCAAAAATGATGAAAAACGGCGCGCTATAGTATGCCGTACGATATGGGCTATAGCCCATGGTCCAAAATGATGAGAAACGAGGCTAACTTTTTTTTCCAAAATTTCAAAAACATGGGCTATAACCCATCGTTTTTGTCATTTTGTCATTTTTTTCAAATCCTCAAAAATGATGAAAAACGGCGCGCTATAGTATGCCGTACGATATGGGCTATAGCCCATGGTCCAAAATGATGAGAAACGGTCTAAAATGATGAGAAACGAGGCTAACTTTTTTTTTCAAAATTTCAAAAACATGGGCTATAACCCATCGTTTTTGTCATTTCGTCATTTTTTTCAAATCCTCAAAAATGATGAAAAACGGCGCGCTATAGTATGCCGTACGATATGGGCTATAGCCCATGGTCCAAAATGATGAGAAACGAGGCTAACTTTTTTTTCCAAAATTTCAAAAACATGGGCTATAACCCATCGTTTTTGTCATTTCGTCATTTTTTTTAAATCCTCAAAAATGATGAAAAACCGCGCGCTATAGTATGCCGTACGATATGGGCTACAGCCCATGGTCCAAAATGATGAGAAACGAGGCTAACTTATTTTTCAAAATTTCAAAAAACATGGGCTATAACCCATCGTTTTTGTCATTTCGTCATTTTTTTCAAATCCTCAAAAATGATGAAAAACGGCGCGCTATAGTATGCCGTACGATATGGGCTATAGCCCATGGTCCAAAATGATGAGAAACGAGGCTAACTTTTTTTTTCAGAATTTCAAAAAACATGGGCTATAACCCATCGTTTTTGTCATTTCGTCATTTTTTTCAAATCCTCAAAAATGATGAAAAACGGCGCGCTATAGTATGCCGTACGATATGGGCTATAGCCCATGGTCCAAAATGATGAGAAACGAGGCTAACTTTTTTTTTCAAAATTTCAAAAACATGGGCTATAACCCATCGTTTTTGTCATTTTGTCATTTTTTTCAAATCCTCAAAAATGATGAAAAACGGCGCGCTATAGTATGCCGTACGATATGGGCTATAGCCCATGGTCCAAAATGATGAGAAACGAGGATAACTTTTTTTTTCAAAATTTCAAAAAAAATGGGCTATAACCCATCGTTTTTGTCATTTCGTCATTTTTTTCAAATCCTCAAAAATGATGAAAAACGGCGCGCTATAGTATGCCGTACGATATGGGCTATAGCCCATGGTCCAAAATGATGAGAAACGAGGATAACTTTTTTTTTTCAAAATTTCAAAAACATGGGCTATAGCCTATAACCCATCGTTTTTGTCATTTCGTCATTTTTTTTAAATCCTCAAAAATGATGAAAAACGGCGCGCTATAGTATGCCGTACGATATGGGCTATAGCCCATGGTCCAAAATGATGAGAAACGAGGCTAACTTTTTTTTTCAAAATTTCAAAAACATGGGCTATAACCCATCGTTTTTGTCATTTTGTCATTTTTTTCAAATCCTCAAAAATGATGAAAAACGGCGCGCTATAGTATGCCGTACGATATGGGCTATAGCCCATGGTCCAAAATGATGAGAAACGAGGCTAACTTTTTTTTCCAAAATTTCAAAAACATGGGCTATAACCCATCGTTTTTGTCATTTCGTCATTTTTTTTAAATCCTCAAAAATGATGAAAAACCGCGCGCTATAGTATGCCGTACGATATGGGCTACAGCCCATGGTCCAAAATGATGAGAAACGAGGCTAACTTTTTTTTTTCAAAATTTCAAAAACATGGGCTATAACCCATCGTTTTTGTCATTTCGTCATTTTTTTCAAATCCTCAAAAATGATGAAAAACGGCGCGCTATAGTATGCCGTACGATATGGGCTATAGCCCATGGTCCAAAATGATGAGAAACGAGGCTAACTTTTTTTTTCAAAATTTCAAAAACATGGGCTATAACCCATCGTTTTTGTCATTTCGTCATTTTTTTCAAATCCTCAAAAATGATGAAAAACGGCGCGCTATAGTATGCCGTACGATATGGGCTATAGCCCATGGTCCAAAATGATGAGAAACGAGGCTAACCTTTTTTTCCAAAATTTCAAAAACATGGGCTATAACCCATCGTTTTTGTCATTTCGTCATTTTTTTTAAATCCTCAAAAATGATGAAAAACCGCGCGCTATAGTATGCCGTACGATATGGGCTACAGCCCATGGTCCAAAATGATGAGAAACGAGGCTAACTTTTTTTTTTCAAAATTTCAAAAACATGGGCTATAACCCATCGTTTTTGTCATTTCGTCATTTTTTTCAAATCCTCAAAAATGATGAAAAACGGCGCGCTATAGTATGCCGTACGATATGGGCTATAGCCCATGGTCCAAAATGATGAGAAACGGTCTAAAATGATGAGAAACGAGGCTAACTTTTTTTTCAAAATTTCAAAAACATGGGCTATAACCCATCGTTTTTGTCATTTCGTCATTTTTTTCAAATCCTCAAAAATGATGAAAAACGGCGCGCTATAGTATGCCGTACGATATGGGCTATAGCCCATGGTCCAAAATGATGAGAAACGAGGCTAACTTTTTTTTCCAAAATTTCAAAAAACATGGGCTATAACCCATCGTTTTTGTCATTTTGTCATTTTTTTCAAATCCTCAAAAATGATGAAAAACGGCGCGCTATAGTATGCCGTACGATATGGGCTATAGCCCATGGTCCAAAATGATGAGAAACGAGGATAACTTTTTTTTTCAAAATTTCAAAAACATGGGCTATAACCCATCGTTTTTGTCATTTCGTCATTTTTTTTAAATCCTCAAAAATGATGAAAAACGGCGCGCTATAGTATGCCGTACGATATGGGCTATAGCCCATGGTCCAAAATGATGAGAAACGAGGCTAACTTTTTTTTTCAAAATTTCAAAAACATGGGCTATAAGTGGTGCTCAACCTTTTTCCACGTCAAGGACCCCAGAATTATCTGTATTTGGCCACGGACCCCCATCTGAATATATGTTGCTCCAGGGATCCCACCGGAGGCATAGATTTGAGTTTAAAACGTTCGCTCTGACAGAATATATATTCAAAGATTTGCGCCACATTTTCACGATTAAAAATAAATAAATAGCAGATCTACAAGCTCATAGCGCGGCACTTTTTCAATCGCTTAAAGGTGATATAGGCAAGTTTTCAGCCAAAAATCAAAATATTTATCTATCTATATTTGTGGCCTTATTCCCTCTATCTTCCCCTATATTTTGATGCTGAGCTGCTACCCTGTAGACATACACTCTCCCTTTGTCTCCCTCTATGTGTTTGTATCTGTTTATATCCACTGTTGTTTATGTGCCGGGACGGAAGCGTCGTGTTGGGAGGAGGGTCTGTGTGGGGGGTGACGCGGAGTCTTAGCCAATTGCAGCGCGAGGCTGTGACTGTGTGTTCGACCCAGCAGTATTATAATGAAAACGCAATGCGATTTCATTGCAACTTGCAATGAAATCGCATTGGTGAAACTAAGATATGGGGATAATATTATACTTGCAATTTGCAAGTATAATATTATCCCCATATCTTAGTTTCACCATTGTTCATGTGAAATAGTATGTTTATGATGTAATATGTAAGCCTGTTGAAATTATGAGAATCGCTATGTATAGCGCATGGTTGGGTGGTCCGGCCGGCTTGAAGCTTGCATTCAACCCGTGCTCGCCAACGGTGACAAGCCGTCGCTGATCATCATAGCGATGAATAACCGTGGACAAAGTAGTTCACATGAACGATGCTGTAGTGGCTGGGGCATTTGAGGGGCAATATGTTTTATATGCACGATTACAAATGAAAGATAATTGAATTGAGAGCCAGTGAGTCTGCTCCACTACTTCCTACTTCCTCATTTGCGGGACTCGTCGTGTCAGTCTTGTGATATTGTGATTACGCTACAGTTACCCTTAAAAAAACATGTCAACTCAATGTCATTGTTGTAACTATGATATCGATAGAAATTCATAATTTTTTAATGTCATATTTAGCCATACGAGCGCAATATCCATAGCGTCCCTCCCAGCAGCAACAACAACCCCATAGCCTGAAGTGACCTGGCTCAGCCAATAGAATGACGGGGGGAGGGGGGTGGAGCTAGATTTTAATTTGTTTGGAAACACTCGATCAATTCTGTGTACAAACACTGGAAACTTGTCTACAATACCTTTAAGTATGACATCGTGCTTTCAAAACACCAAAAGAGGTTCCCGTACTGAATGGGTTTCTCACGCGGTGGTAGCCTATAGGAGGGGCATGCTATCTATATTGAGCTTCTCTGTGTGTTCTGTTGTAAACTTGTTCTGTTCCGTCCTGCAGGCTTTCATCAAGGAGCTGGTGGGAAGTAAGCTGGAGGGGCTTCATAAGCAAGACGAGCTACAGAGTGAGACCATCGAGCACCCGGCCGTCTCCCACAGCCACTACCACCACAAGCCTTATCACTTCAACAGTCCACATCACCACCAGCAGCAGCAGCATCCTCGAAGTCACAACCAGACGCTCTGACCTCCTCCTTACACACAGTGCCGTGCACGCACACATTACAACAACATGATGTGTACACTATAGGGCTTTCACTTCTAGTGATTTTTTACTAGTTGACTAGTTTACTAGTCGTATAGTTCAGTGTTTCCCAACCTTTTTTGTCCCAGGGAACACTTTTCATAGCCTAAAAATCTCGGGGGAGCACCTAGATATAGGGGGGGGGGGGATGTGTGTGTGTTCTTTTTGTGTGTGTTCTTTGAACGGGGGGTGTGTGTGTTCTTTGAACCCAATATACTTTTAAAAACACACATGACAGCACTCATCAAATAACTTTAAAGAGAAAGAAAAGGACAGAGACACTGCCTCAGTTTCATCAATTTATTTTTGAAAACTCATTTACAAAATATAGCGCACACATGTTCAATTTGTCAATGCATTATGCAAAGTAATACTTCTAAATAGAGTTGTAAAAACAAGAACAAAAATATTTGCCACAATACAATGGTCTTTGTATCCAGCGTTGCTGCAAGGAAACATGTCTTGCCTGCAGCCTGCCGCCAGATGGCGAGTTTCTCCCGAAATGTATTCAGTTTTGCCGTGCTTGTAAGAATATTCTCATTTCGCCCTTGCATTTTCCTGTTCAGTTCATTCAGATTCAACTAGACTCTAGTTGTTTAACTTTATTTTTTTTATTTTTTATATTTGTACATTTAAAAACTGTGTACATTGGTGACTATAATCTAGCATTCTAGCTGATCTTGAGGCCTTATCAACTAGTCAACTAGTACCAGCAAGGTCGACTAGTGGATTTACTAGTCGACTAGTTGAATAGTCGACTAGTTGCTTAAATCCCTAGTGTACACATGCCCAAACAACTCAAGCTTGACTTGTACCCTGATGTCCCAATGTCTGGGCATGTCATATTATACAAACATTAAAAAGAAAGCAGATTTACAATTGATGTCAAGGGAAAAACGGAGAAGACCAAGGTCATGCCCCTGGGGCACCGCAGTCAACTAAGTATATTATAGGGACTAAATGGTCAACTTGGCAGAGATAAAGATCAGGTTAATGTGTGAAATGTGATCCAGATTCATTCTTATACATAAGATACTAGAAATCAGTTTTAGAGTAGAATACAGAACAGTATAAGTCACAGTGAGCCAAGGCAGGGCATGAACATATAGTTATGTTATATGTTATATAAATATATAGTTTACACCACAGCATTGTACACATGCTTTCCTACCAAGATACTGAAATCAATGGATGAGCAGACCCACGTCACATCACCTTTCAAATGAACATGGTCATTAATTATTTAATGTGTTTATTGTTGTGATCACAGCATCACAGTTTGTTGTACAATACTGAAATCAACCACATGCATACTGTTCCTACTAGCTATAGCATTATGCATGTGAATACCTTTTAATTCTAATAACATTACATCTAACAACATTTGACTGAGAAGTTACTACAGTTTTAAAATGGTCTGCTAAGTCTGAAAAAATAAAGAATATCAATCACTGGATTTCCATTGTTTTCGTTTTGTACTTGGAAGAGCCGAGTCATACTCCTATTTTACCGCTGTATTTTTCCGCAATTTCCAATTTCTGCAATTTTCAATTTCCGCAATTTCCAATTTCCGTAATTTCCGCAATTTCCAATTTTGCAATTTTCAATTTCCGCAATTTCCGCAATTTCCGCAATTTCCAATTTCCGTAATTTCCGCAATTTCCAATTTTGCAATTTTCAATTTCCGCAATTTCCGCAATTTTCCGCAATTTCCGCTATTTCCGCAATTTCCAATTTCCGTAATTTCCGCAATTTCCGCAATTTCCAATTTCCGGATAACTTTTTTTTTCAAAATTCAAAATTCCGCAATTTCCGCAATTTTTGAAATTTTGAAAAAAAAAGTTATCCGGAAATTGCGGAAATTGCGGAAATTGTGGAAATGGTAATTGCGGAAATGGTGGAAATGGTGGAAATGGATATTGTATTTTATTTTACTCAGCCATAACAATTTATTTTCTGTTAACCAACTTGCTGGCTGGCAGGCAGGCAGACAGCTACTCATAGACAGGCAGACAGACAGACAGCTACTCATGGAGAATTGGACAATATTGAAAAAATTAAAAAAACGATGGGTTATATTGAAGCGTGCACCTACACACGCACAGGCGCACATGTATATGCACACCTGGACCTGTAAATGAACAACACAAAAACTAAGGCACTGGTGTCGGACTTCTGGTTTACCGGAACGGGGTTCAACTCCCTGCAGTGCCCTGCTCAATGTGTTGTATTTACCGGAAAGGATGGGAAACATTAGCAAATTGCGGAGTGTTAGAAAAAAAAGGATGGCTTATAGCCCATGTTTTTTTCATTTTCCGCAATTTCCGCAATTTCCGGATAACTTTTTTTTTCAAAATTCAAAATTCCGCAATTTCCGCAATTTTTGAAATTTTGAAAAAAAAAGTTATCCGGAAATTGCGGAAATTGCGGAAATTGTGGAAATGGTAATTGCGGAAATGGTGGAAATGGTGGAAATGGATATTGTATTTTATTTTACTCAGCCATAACAATTTATTTTCTGTTAACCAACTTGCTGGCTGGCAGGCAGGCAGACAGCTACTCATAGACAGGCAGACAGACAGACAGCTACTCATGGAGAATTGGACAATATTGAAAAAATGAAAAAAACGATGGGTTATATTGAAGCGTGCACCTACACACGCACAGGCGCACATGTATATGCACACCTGGACCTGTAAATGAACAACACAAAAACTAAGGCACTGGTGTCGGACTTCTGGTTTACCGGAACGGGGTTCAACTCCCTGCAGTGCCCTGCTCAATGTGTTGTATTTACCGGAAAGGATGGGAAACATTAGCAAATTGCGGAGTGTTAGAAAAAAAAGGATGGCTTATAGCCCATGTTTTTTTCATTTTCCGCAATTTCCGCAATTTCCGGATAACTTTTTTTTTCAAAATTCAAAATTCCGCAATTTCCGCAATTTTTGAAATTTTGAAAAAAAAAGTTATCCGGAAATTGCGGAAATTGCGGAAATTGTGGAAATGGTAATTGCGGAAATGGTGGAAATGGTGGAAATGGATATTGTATTTTATTTTACTCAGCCATAACAATTTATTTTCTGTTAACCAACTTGCTGGCTGGCAGGCAGGCAGACAGCTACTCATAGACAGGCAGACAGACAGACAGCTACTCATGGAGAATTGGACAATATTGAAAAAATGAAAAAAACGATGGGTTATATTGAAGCGTGCACCTACACACGCACAGGCGCACATGTATATGCACACCTGGACCTGTAAATGAACAACACAAAAACTAAGGCACTGGTGTCGGACTTCTGGTTTACCGGAACGGGGTTCAACTCCCTGCAGTGCCCTGCTCAATGTGTTGTATTTACCGGAAAGGATGGGAAACATTAGCAAATTGCGGAGTGTTAGAAAAAAAAGGATGGCTTATAGCCCATGTTTTTTTCATTTTCCGCAATTTCCGCAATTTCCGGATAACTTTTTTTTTCAAAATTCAAAATTCCGCAATTTCCGCAATTTTTGAAATTTTGAAAAAAAAAGTTATCCGGAAATTGCGGAAATTGCGGAAATTGTGGAAATGGTAATTGCGGAAATGGTGGAAATGGTGGAAATGGATATTGTATTTTATTTTACTCAGCCATAACAATTTATTTTCTGTTAACCAACTTGCTGGCTGGCAGGCAGGCAGACAGCTACTCATAGACAGGCAGACAGACAGACAGCTACTCATGGAGAATTGGACAATATTGAAAAAATGAAAAAAACGATGGGTTATATTGAAGCGTGCACCTACACACGCACAGGCGCACATGTATATGCACACCTGGACCTGTAAATGAACAACACAAAAACTAAGGCACTGGTGTCGGACTTCTGGTTTACCGGAACGGGGTTCAACTCCCTGCAGTGCCCTGCTCAATGTGTTGTATTTACCGGAAAGGATGGGAAACATTAGCAAATTGCGGAGTGTTAGAAAAAAAAGGATGGCTTATAGCCCATGTTTTTTTCATTTTCCGCAATTTCCGCAATTTCCGGATAACTTTTTTTTTCAAAATTCAAAATTCCGCAATTTCCGCAAATTTTGAAATTTTGAAAAAAAAAGTTATCCGGAAATTGCGGAAATTGCGGAAATTGTGGAAATGGTAATTGCGGAAATGGTGGAAATGGTGGAAATGGATATTGTATTTTATTTTACTCAGCCATAACAATTTATTTTCTGTTAACCAACTTGCTGGCTGGCAGGCAGGCAGACAGCTACTCATAGACAGGCAGACAGACAGACAGCTACTCATGGAGAATTGGACAATATTGAAAAAATGAAAAAAACGATGGGTTATATTGAAGCGTGCACCTACACACGCACAGGCGCACATGTATATGCACACCTGGACCTGTAAATGAACAACACAAAAACTAAGGCACTGGTGTCGGACTTCTGGTTTACCGGAACGGGGTTCAACTCCCTGCAGTGCCCTGCTCAATGTGTTGTATTTACCGGAAAGGATGGGAAACATTAGCAAATTGCGGAGTGTTAGAAAAAAAAGGATGGCTTATAGCCCATGTTTTTTTCATTTTCCGCAATTTCCGCAATTTCCGGATAACTTTTTTTTTCAAAATTCAAAATTCCGCAATTTCCGCAATTTTTGAAATTTTGAAAAAAAAAGTTATCCGGAAATTGCGGAAATTGCGGAAATTGTGGAAATGGTAATTGCGGAAATGGTGGAAATGGTGGAAATGGATATTGTATTTTATTTTACTCAGCCATAACAATTTATTTTCTGTTAACCAACTTGCTGGCTGGCAGACAGACAGACAGCTACTCATGGAGAATTGGACAATATTGAAAAAATGAAAAAAACGATGGGTTATATTGAAGCGTGCACCTACACACGCACAGGCGCACATGTATATGCACACCTGGACCTGTAAATGAACAACACAAAAACTAAGGCACTGGTGTCGGACTTCTGGTTTACCGGAACGGGGTTCAACTCCCTGCAGTGCCCTGCTCAATGTGTTGTATTTACCGGAAAGGATGGGAAACATTAGCAAATTGCGGAGTGTTAGAAAAAAAAGGATGGCTTATAGCCCATGTTTTTTTCATTTTCCGCAATTTCCGCAATTTCCGGATAACTTTTTTTTTCAAAATTCAAAATTCCGCAATTTCCGCAATTTTTGAAATTTTGAAAAAAAAAGTTATCCGGAAATTGCGGAAATTGCGGAAATTGTGGAAATGGTAATTGCGGAAATGGTGGAAATGGTGGAAATGGATATTGTATTTTATTTTACTCAGCCATAACAATTTATTTTCTGTTAACCAACTTGCTGGCTGGCAGGCAGGCAGACAGCTACTCATAGACAGGCAGACAGACAGACAGCTACTCATGGAGAATTGGACAATATTGAAAAAATGAAAAAAACGATGGGTTATATTGAAGCGTGCACCTACAATTTTCCGCAATTTCCGCAATTTTCCGCAATTTCCGCAATTTCCGTAATTTCCGCAATTTTCAATTTCTGCAATTTTCCGCAATTTTTCCGCAACATTCCGTAATTCCTCCGCAATACTCCGCAATAAAAAAAAATAATAAAAAAACATCCGCTATAACCTATCGTTTTTTCCGCAATTTTCCGCAACACTCCGCAATTCCTTTAAGTTAAGTTTTGCTAAGTCTGAAAAAATAAAGAATATCAATCACTGGATTTCCATTGTTTTCGTTTTGTACTTGGAAGAGCCGAGTCATACTCCTATTTTACCGCTGTATTTTTCCGCAATTTCCAATTTCTGCAATTTTCAATTTCCGCAATTTCCAATTTCCGTAATTTCCGCAATTTCCAATTTTGCAATTTTCAATTTCCGCAATTTCCGCAATTTTCCGCAATTTCCGCAATTTCCAATTTCCGTAATTTCCGCAATTTCCAATTTTGCAATTTTCAATTTCCGCAATTTCCGCAATTTTCCGCAATTTCCGCTATTTCCGCAATTTCCAATTTCCGTAATTTCCGCAATTTCCAATTTCCGTAATTTTCAATTTGCCGCAATTTCCGCAATTTTCCGCAATTTCCAATTTCCGCAATTTTCAATTTCTGCAATTTTCCGCAATTTTTCCGCAACACTCCGTAATTCCTCCGCAATACTCTGCAATAAAAAGAAAATAATAAAAAAAACATCCGCTATAACCTATCGTTTTTTCCGCAATTTTCCGCAACACTCCGCAATTCCTCCGCAACTTTCCTCGATTTTCACCTTTTTTAAATCCTCAAATATGAAGACTATAACGATGACCTCTGAGACCATGGACCAATGAACCATGTAAATACAACAAATTGAGCAGGGCACTGCAGGGAGTTGCACCCCGTTCCGGTAAACCAGAAGTACGACACCAGTGCCTTAGTTTTTGTGTTGTCATTTACAGGTCCTTTGGTTAAAATGTAAATTTTACATTTCAACAGTAAAGTAATATATAAAGAAGAGAAACACAAAAGTACAAAAATAACATTTTCGAATTACCTGTATTTGCTTTGATTTTTTTAACTTTCTCTAACCATTATTTGACACTTTTGGTTGTTGAAAAACAGCTTCTAACCATTATTTGACACTTTTGGCTGTTGAAAAAACGTTGCACTTCAATACAGGCTTTACACCCACTACTGTCTATACTAACACTCAACTTACCAATTATGTCATGTAATTTACTCAAGGTTCGGAGACGAATGCGGGAGATTGGTGAAGACGAGGCAGACGACAGACAACGAGTCAACTGTATGAGCGAACATCCAGGAATACCAGAAGTGTGTTTTAGCACATATGTCCTACAGGCAGCACTACAAATGTACACTGCTGCTCATGGACTCCTCCGTGGCCGTAAAAAGTTGTACAGGTACGAATACTGTAAAGCATGTTAGCCAGGAAACAAGTCTTCTAAATTAATCAGTTCTCATTAGCTGTTGTCTTGGATTTATGACACATACTGTACAAGATCATTATTGAAATGAGATAATAAATGACTGAAATTGTATCATAAATCAACGTTAATTTTCCAACACCACTTGGTAAAACTTTGTCATGTGGTATGTTGACAGTCATCTTTTCCATTTTTAACAGGCGTTACAGGTTCCTGGCCTACAGAATGTTTGTGAACTGGTGTTGGGGTCGCTTGGGAAAAAACGTCCGTGTCCCGATTCCAGCATGTGTCGTGAAACACATCCGTGAGCATTTCCCCGACGATGATGGAGAATATGTAGGCTTCAGACGTCATGCTCTAAATTGAAGCGTGACACATATCTGGCGATGACCTCCTCTTTGTCTGGTCGTTCGTATCCTGCACACAAATCCTCCGGGACTGGGATCTCCATCAACTCCGCCGTGAACGGAGCAGGGTCATCTATGACTTTCTCAAAAATGAGGTCCATCAAGTCGGCAGCATACCCTGTGCAATATCAAAAGACAGTCAGTAAATACATCCTGTGTATCGTTTACAATGTCAGTTTTCCTTTGAAAATTGACAAAAGAAAATTGTGTTTTCTTTTTTTGTTATTGGGTCAGACAATCTAAAGGATTCTTCCCTTTTATTATTCAGGGAATGTATTCACTTTATTAGGCAACATTTCTTTTTTTTTGCCTAAATTGTTTCTGCCCATCAGGTGTGCATAGGACTTTGTTGCCCATTATTCAGTTAATGTAAAGTGTATTATATATACATTACTACTGATTGTTGTTTTTATTTTTGTAACATTACACTTTATTCAGATATTGTAGGTTTTGTATTTTATATTTGCACTGAGGCTGCTCTTTTTTAGTTATCTCTTGGAATGTTATGTGTGCGGTTTTCTATTTACACCGATTGTATGCTTGAAGCACAGTATTTTACAAACACAAAAGTGCAATAAAAAATAAAATATTCATTTGGGTTATTCTTTTGGACTGGTACATATTGAGTAAGAACTTACTGAATGTGGGATCTACTAGGACTGGTACAGCTCTGCATTCACCCTTTCTGGCCTTGGGGAAACGTATAGCGTGCAGAGGTTGTCCGTTCTTGCTTCTAGCCTGAGGGCGGCGTGTATTCTCATTGAAATGCAGCACAGCCAGGAGGGTCCTGAAAAGTATAAATCGTACAATATTGGGACTTTTTTCATTATTTATTACCATACTTTTTAATTATTTAGTCATTTAATTACCTGCACAGCATTCCAATGTATGTATAGGCCACGCTTTTCGGTGCGAAGCGTATTATGACGGAGTGAAATGCTTCTAATGAGGAGGTTTGGTGGTGAGGACTGAGTTTCATGATGTCTTTCAAGATTCTCTTGTTTTCTAGCACTTTCTCCAGCTTTTCGAAAACAGTAGTTCCTAGAGAAAAACAATAATTACTGGATTTGATGCTAGACAGGGGTTTGTCAAAGTGGAGTCCACAGCCTTTATTATCTTATCAATAGCCATAATTTTGCACTGTCATTCGTTTTTAAATATTACCAAACGTATTTTTTTTAAATAGCAGATGAACAAGTTTACCGTGGATAAAAGAATGTTTTCAGGTTTGACCAAAAGTTGAACTGTATGAGTATCACTATGCTAGCAGATGACATACACACCTGCTTTCAGCCATTTTGACACTTGAGTGGTTTCACGGATGGGATGGAGGCATTTATCGAAAAGGGGTTGTTGGTGAACATGGATATCTCGCACATGGTTCAATATGGATGTCCATTTTGCCGCTCTCTCTGGCCCAGTGCTGGATGAACTCGCTGTCCAGTAGACATGGTTTCTGATGGAACGTATCCATGGCCTCAACTCTTCACATTTTTTGCCTTTGGCAATATCTTCTCCAGTTGTTTTGAAATGCCTAAAGTTTGGAAAACAAGTTTTTCACTAATTATAAGAACACTAATTGAGTGGTTACTCAAGATGTTCAAATTAAGTCAAATTAAAAGAACATTAATTGAAATGCAATGTCATATTTTAGACAAATAGATTTTCACATTATTTGTACAATTTTAATGAATGGTAATTTACCTTTCTCCAGATGCCACACGTCATAATATTGCGTGACGTCATTCTCCCTGAGGTATTTCTGGATGCCGATCGGTCACAATGCATCGCACAGTCACATTTCTTTGGGCCAAAAGTGCCAGGCTGTCGATTAGGCCCTGCTTTTCCATCTGACAACTCCCACCGACTTGGTTACTCTGTCAAAACAGAACACGTTTGTGTTTTCATGGCATTTGTATATATTCTGTATGGATACATATGTATGTATTTGGTTAAAATGGGTAGGGTTTAAAAAAAATGTATGTATTTAAAAGGGGGGCTTTTTTGTAAAATCCCAACCCACAATACCTTCATATATTTAAAAAGAATACCAAAATAGGGTTACCAGTGAAGGGCAACATGCCTATTCACTGGGGACTATGCTAGGCAGAGGCGTCCACCCCCCTGAGTCCAAGTTAGACTAGTGGGCTATAGCCCATATCGTACGGCATACTATAGCGCGCAGTTTTTCATCATTTTTGAAGATTTGAAAAAAATGACGAAATGACAAAAACGATGGGTTATAGCCCATGTTTTTTGAAATTTTGAAAAAAAAAGTTAGCCTCGTTTCTCATCATTTTGGAACGTGGGCTATAGCCCATATCGTACGGCATACTATAGCGCGCCGTTTTTCATCATTTTTGAAGATTTGAAAAAAATGACGAAATGACAAAAACGATGGGTTATAGCCCATGTTTTTTGAAATTTTGAAAAAAAAAGTTAGCCTCGTTTCTCATCATTTTGGACCGTGGGCTATAGCCCATATCGTATGGCATACTATAGCGCGCCGTTTTTCATCATTTTTGAGGATTTGAAAAAAATGGGGAAAAAAATCCGCAATTTCCATTTCCGCAATTTCCGCAATTACCATTTCAGCAATTTCGGCAATTTCCGCAATTTGACAAAAACGATGGGTTATAGCTCATGTTTTTTGAAATTTTGAAAAAAAAAGTTAGCCTCGTTTCTCATCATTTTGGACCGTGGACTATAGCCCATATCGTACGGCATACTATAGCGCGCAGTTTTTCATCATTTTTGAAGATTTGAAAAAAATGACGAAATGACAAAAACGATGGGTTATAGCCCATGTTTTTTGAAATTTTGAAAAAAAAAGTTAGCCTCGTTTCTCATCATTTTGGACCATGGGCTATAGCCCATATCGTACGGCATACTATAGCGCGCAGTTTTTCATCATTTTTGAAGATTTGAAAAAAATGACGAAATGACAAAAACGATGGGTTATAGCCCATGTTTTTTGAAATTTTGAAAAAAAAAGTTAGCCTCGTTTCTCATCATTTTGGAACGTGGGCTATAGCCCATATCGTACGGCATACTATAGCGCGCAGTTTTTCATCATTTTTGAAGATTTGAAAAAAATGACGAAATGACAAAAACGATGGGTTATAGCCCATGTTTTTTGAAATTTTGAAAAAAAAAGTTAGCCTCGTTTCTCATCATTTTGGAACGTGGGCTATAGCCCATATCGTACGGCATACTATAGCGCGCAGTTTTTCATCATTTTTGAAGATTTGAAAAAAATGACGAAATGACAAAAACGATGGGTTATAGCCCATGTTTTTTGAAATTTTGAAAAAAAAAGTTAGCCTCGTTTCTCATCATTTTGGACCGTGGGCTATAGCCCATATCGTACGGCATACTATAGCGCGCAGTTTTTCATCATTTTTGAAGATTTGAAAAAAATGACGAAATGACAAAAACGATGGGTTATAGCCCATGTTTTTTGAAATTTTGAAAAAAAAAGTTAGCCTCGTTTCTCATCATTTTGGACCGTGGGCTATAGCCCATATCGTACGGCATACTATAGCGCGCAGTTTTTCATCATTTTTGAAGATTTGAAAAAAATGACGAAATGACAAAAACGATGAAAAAATGAAAAAAAAAATCCGCAATTTCCGCAATTTCCATTTCCGCAATTTCCGCAATTACCATTTCCGCAATTTGACAAAAACGATGGGTTATAGCCCATGTTTTTTGAAATTTTGAAAAAAAAAGTTAGCCTCGTTTCTCATCATTTTGGACCGTGGGCTATAGCCCATATCGTACGGCATACTATAGCGCGCCGTTTTTCATCATTTTTGAGGATTTGAAAAAAATGACGAAATGACAAAAACGATGGGTTATATCCCATGTTTTTTGAAATTTTGAAAAAAAAAGTTAGCCTCGTTTCTCATCATTTTGGACCGTGGGCTATAGCCCATATCGTACGGCATACTATAGCGCGCAGTTTTTCATCATTTTTGAAGATTTGAAAAAAAAGACGAAATGACAAAAACGATGAAAAAATGAAAAAAAAATCCGCAATTTCCGCAATTTCCATTTCCGCTAGGTCATGCAAGACACTAAATGCATCAAATTAGCTTTCTACAGTGTTTATGAATGTGGATATGCAAAATGTATTTCATTTATGATTAATGCATTATGCACAGGGCAGATACAAATTACTGACACATTTAATAATGTTATACTTTCAAATAAATGTAAAAAAACAAACAAAAAAAAGCTGATCTGTAAGCTTGTAGATCTGCTATTTCCACTATGTTTTAAAAATGTAGGCTATGAACATTTTTTTACATTATGACAATTATGCAAAAGATTATTGTGATTATCTGAAACAATTGCGATCATGTAATAATTTGTGGCAGGCCTAAATGTGTAGAGAGCAATATTCAGAACAAGCATGCGTGTTTGTGTATGATCCTCCACACCTCCACGCTGATATCGTGCCCGTTTCGCATTTGAGTAAATGGTGCGCTGTGACTGGCCAGTCGCTGTGATTGACAGCCTACACCTAAACCTAACCCTAACCTTAACCTCAGTAAAACTATACCTAAACCTAACCTTAACCTTAACCTCAGTAAAACTATACCTAAACCTAACCCTAACCTTAACCTTAACCTCAGTAAAACTATACCTAAACCTAACCCTAACCTCAGTAAAACTATACCTAAACCTAAAAAAAAAGTAAAACTATACCTAAACCTAACCCTAACCTCAGTAAAACTATACCTAAACCTAACCCTAACCCTAACCTCAGTAAAACTATACCTAAACCTAACCTCAGTAAAACTATACCTAAACCTAACCTCAGTAAAGCATACCTAAACCTAACCTCAGTAAAACTAACGCAGTGGCTGGGGGGCGTTTCCAAGAACCCGAATGCGAAACGAATACCATATTAGCCACCTCCACACATGCACTGCCCTCTTGTTCCTTATCCCTTCTCTGAGCCAGGGATCCGCTCACCATACCACCCCCCGGGAAAGACTGCCATCTGACTCGGCTTGTCACGATCATTTATACTCATCCCTCTCTCTCTCTCCCTTTGCAGCATTTGCAGTATACATGAGTCACTATTCTGTCCTCCATCTTCACCTCCTTTCCTTCCTTCCCTCCTTCACAATGCACCCCCCAAATCCCTGGGGCTCCCCAGGGATAATTGTTCCTCTTTTTTCTCTGCTGCTGCTTTCTGGAGGAACAGCTAGGGCGCAAGGTGATACATTTACAGTGATGTACAAAAAGGGACCGGAGGGACTTAAATGAAAGGAAAGAGAAAGGGAAGGTGTAAAGGAAGGGGAAAAGGGAAGTGAAGCCGCGAGGCTCTGCCGCTGCTGCCTTGCCTGCTCAACACAGCAGAAATGTATTGTGAGTCCTGAAAGGGCCGACCACTGGTGGAGGAATGGAAGGACTGGAAGAGGGGAGGTGAAAGGGACAGTACGAGAGAATTAGTCCCCTTTGACCCCTCCTGGCCCCGGGCGCCGCGGTCGGGGTATGATGGTCCTACAGTACTGCCTGTATACTTTGATCCCTGGTTATTGTACATGCAAGCCCCTGCAATGGCTGCACAACACCGAGCCGCACTCAAGGCTAATGTCGTCACTGTCGGGTGGTGGAAACCCGTCACTCATCGCATGTTGTGAGCTGGTAGAGTACTATAGACAGTCTTGTATGATGAGTTGATGACTGAGTATAGACAGTCTTGTATGATGCAGCAAGTGTGGCCACGGAACCCCATCTGAAAAGATTCTGTGCCCCATCTGAAATTATATTGTGCCCCATCTGAAATTATTTTGTTATTGTTTCAAACATATTACATTTTTGATGTTAAATTCATATATTCCCCCTATAGATCTTTTTTTTTATATATATTGTTTTTATAGCTGATATATAAACTGATTTTGATGCCACGTTAATTAGTCCCCGGACACCACTTTGAGAACCACTGACGTAGGGAATTAATTTAGAGAAAATAAAATATGGAAATAAATACGAGGTTTCTGCCCCAAAAAAACGACGGCATATCACAGGCGTTATATAGAGAGGAAACGGATCTGCGGACGTCTAACCTTCCAGCACCGGGATGACTTCTGAACGCCCTGACAGGTGGCTGCTGCGGTGCCCATCAAGGTAATCAATACCGAGCCATGTACACGTGCACTCACAACCTGTCTCATATTAAATGGCTGACCAGTTTTAACTGCTTGCACAGCTGGTTTATACTCCCAGGGGGAAGTTTTAATACTACTGGCTCACACAATACCATGCAGTAGAGCCTAGGCTACATGAGCTTTTGCGCAATAAAGTCTGCAGCGTTTTACCTGCCCGGTGAATAATGGAGAGTATAAGAAACAACGTGGGGCATAATTGGCATTGATGCAGTTTTACCCTTCCCCCCCCCCCCCCCCCCCCCCCCTCGCAAACACCTGCAGCCGTGCGGCCCTCTGGGAAATCACACATTAGCATTTAGCCGTTTCATCTGCTGTTCTAATCAGTGCCAAACGTTTCAATAATACAACACAAGGGCTGTTACGCAACAAGGAGAAATGGTGTTGGGGGGGGGGGGGGGAGAGAGAGAGAGAGAGAGAAAGCGAGTGACAGACAAACCGAGAGAGTGGGAAAGAGAGAACAGTCACTGAAAAGGTATTTGAAAAGGTTGTAATGCATTGGTTCCCCTATAGCTCTGGTCCATAGCCTTTACTCTGCAGTAAGGCTATGCTACTTTCGCTTTTAAATCTCACATGGAACTCAGACCAGCCTCTCCTCTTTAGCGTAAATAAAAAGAACGTTTTTGCTACTCACCAAAACAAAGGCGGGTTGTGTCATTAGAAAGCCTACTTTCCTTAGTGGAAGCACTCTGAGCCCCCCACCACACGTATAAACTGTACATTTTGGGCAAAAAGGGATTTTGTTTCCACCGGGGAAAAAATATGTTTAGTTACTCCAATGCGCCCTCTAACGATATTGCCCAGAGAACTGCCTCATAGAGAATATTTTTCCTCCGGTGAAAGAAAATCCCTTTCTGGCCAAAAAGTATACAGTTTATACGTGTGGTGGGGGGCTCAGAGTGCTTCCACTAAGGAAAGTAGGCTTTCTAATGACACAACCCACCTTTGTTTTGGTGAGTAGCAAAAACGTTCTTTTTATTTACGCTAAAGAGGAGAGGCTGGTCTGAGTTCCATGTGAGATTTAAAAGCTAAAGTAGCATAGCCTTACTGCAGAGTAAAGGCTATGGACCAGAGCTATGGTTCCCCCTTGCAAAAATGTGGGATACGTCTTTTAGAAAAGATCAGACATTAACGTCAGCAGGCCACCAGTCTTTTTTTTTTTCATGTAAAACGAATAGCAAAAAGAATGATGAGTGAGTGAAGAAAATGTGTTCAGTTTAAAATCATAATGCCCCGTGTATCCATTATTGGCATTAAAACTACTCCTTCAACTTCATATCATACCTGCAAAAAGAACAACACATTGGTGGCTTGTGTAAATTCACAATAGTAGGCAGATTATTAGTATTAGTACTATGGTCTGGACCTAACAATCCATCAACTTCATGTAAGCACCCCTTTTAGACGCCAACCTCTCCTTTACTTTGTCCTCCCTTCCTGGAGCTTGGCAGACCCCGGATCACAGGCAGTGAGCAGGAAATGACCTATTGTTCTGAGATAATGTGAAATATAATGTTCCCCAGCATTCTTGGAAGGCATTCTGCCCCCCCCCCCCCACCCCCAACAGCCTCAGCAACGCCATGGGCAACACGAGGCGCCAAGTTATAAGAGCACCTGCCAAACAGAGACGTCCATCAGCACGGCTTGAACCGCTGCTTTACAACACAGAAATGGAATGGAGGAATCCCCCAAAGACGTGTGGGAAAACAAGCACCTCTTTTACAGCCGTTTTCACTAAGGCGCTCACCTCCGCCCACTCGGCAGCGCCTCAAGAGATTCTATCTCTAATGCTATGCTATCTCTCCTCTCCGTCCATGGGAAACACCTCGGACGGTAAAAGACTAAGAGTATAAAGTATGGTGTTGACGGAGTTCTGTTTCATCATTCCCACCGGGAAAGTGCAGGAAGCTACAAATTAGCGCGCGTGTTTTTCTTTCTCTCATTTCCATCAACAAAGCAACTCAGTTCAACCGGAACCAATCAGTCCAAAACCACTGCCGACAAGCCAGGTAAAAGTCACAGTCTCATAACCCATTCTGACCTGAGATCAGATTCTAAAAATGTCTGTTTGAAAATGACAGTTTTCTGAAAAAGCTGTGTTTCTATGTCAGTCGTTCTTCGATTTTTGAAAAATAGCAGACCTACAAGCTCGTAGCGCGCCACTCGGTGGCGCGCTATGAGCTTGTAGATCTGCTATTTTTCAATAGCCAAAGCATAACGTAATGCTAACACAAAAGGGGTCCCCGACCCAAAATGGATTAACTCACACCTTTATAGACACATGTAAGAGATTAGACATGCTCTGTGCGGGAGGAGGAGGAGGAAATACAACAGCGCCGCGTGGTCAGGCCAAGGTTGTTAGTGAGATGTTGAAACGATCATTGATCACCATATGCTCTGCCGTGCTCTCCCTGCTGTGGAAACGCTGAAGGACTTTGTTTATCTGAATGCAGTAGCGGGCCAGAATCTCATAAATATCGCTGGCAAATGGCACCAAATGGGCGAGGTGAATACCCAAGAATGAGCACATAATGAGAACGAAAGCCAGAGGCGGGGCCGTCAGGGGGTTTAGAGGCCGTCAGGGGGTTTAGGGGTTTAGGGCCGGGACTCCAGTGGCCGTCACCACGCCCACAACACATTTATTTTGTCAGGACTTGGGCGCACTTTGTGGGCATACAGTATATAGCTCTGTTTGTGGGCTACGGGCACTCTGCCTCTTGGCATGTGGAGAGGCAGGCATGCCCATCAGACCTCAACTGCCCGTTCCATAGCAGCATTTCAACAAAGGCTATACCTGGCTATACGTCTATTTCCAGCAGTATAGCCTACGATTTCAAATGTTTTGAATGATCAGTTACAATACAAGCATAAACTATAATTTTTTTAAATGCACACCGTTTTGAGAGGAAACCAATATCCATTGAGGCCGCTTGACGCACGTTTGTCAAGCCTGTGTTCTTCCGTTACGTGCATTAAAAAAAGAATCACACCCGTGTGAAGTGAGGGGCGCTAATATATTAATCCATTTTGACCTGAGATCAGATTTTAAAAATGTCTTCTACATCCTGACAGTTTTCTGAAAAAGCTATGTTTCTATGTCAGTGGTTCTTCGATTTTTCAAAAATAGTAGACCTACAAGCTCGTAGCGTGCCACTCGGTGGCGCGCTATGAGCTTGTAGATCTGCTATTTTTCAATAGCTAAAGCATAACATAATGCTAACACCAAAAGGGGTTCCCGCCCAAAATGGATTAAAGTCGAATATCGAAGTAAAATATTGATTGAGTAAAATGATTTTAGCATCTATCTATTCGATAGATGCTCATTAGTTGTTAGTGGATCCGTGGTGCTGAAGCTGAACTGAAGTGAATGTGTGTGTGAAGACCTGCAGTTGTCTGTGTTTGTTTAGTTGTTAAACGATGCAAGTAGTGGGGGGGGGGGGGGGGGGGGGGGGCTAGGGCACTGAACACAGCGATTACCTGCTTCCCTAATAATGCCATTTCAGTGTCAGTGAGGCCTCTAGCACTGGCAGTTTATTACTGTCATCTCCGCTCAACCTGAATATTATTATTAGTATAGGTTCCCCCGGCAAGATGATTACGGAGCTTTAATTGTGTGTTCTGTGGGAATCCAAATAAATAAATAATTAAACAGACTTTATTTGGGATTACATATACAGGCCTACAGCTCACAAAGCATGTGCGTGACTTAACCACACACACTCGGTTGCATGCATTTTCATCATAGAATGAATGCTTCACCTTAGAAGTGTGCCTTAATATACAGTAAGACTATAAGACGTGCATTTTGTCACTTGTGAATTTACAGTAAGATTATTATAATTTGTTTTTTACACACAGAGGTGAAATCCAGAGGGGCATTCAGGTAATAAAACGGTGTAATGGTGCCAGATTAGCTCAAAGAAATGAGAAGGTGGAGGATTAAGGTGGTGCTCAAAATGTCTCTCTTCTTCTTGTTATTACTCATCTCACATTCAAAGGTTTCTCTTGGGAGGACGCGTGCACCACCTTAAATGGATTAAAGTCCCAATTTGCTCCTCTCCTAAAACAGACATGTAGGCGCACACACACACACACACACACACACACACACACACAGTCACACACACACATCCCCTGCACTGTGTTCTTGTCATTGTGTGTGCATTTGATGTTCAACCAACCGCCCACTGTAAAATTCACTACAATCCTCCAATCTTCTGTCAAGAATGGCTTACAGCTTTAGACATTTGTGCATAACAGTGCCATCTATTGTTCTCCTCCCAGAGGCACTTCTTCTGTCCTCATATACTTGATTTGATGCGTTCCTTTGAGTTAGAGCCAGAAGGATATATATGGGTTTGGCCAGTTATATCAAGAATGATGCAGTCCGATGTAACCTCTTTTAACCTGGTGTGTCCCCGTCGTGGCAGTCATTTACATAAATAAATAATAATAAAATAAAAATGTAGATCAGCTATTTCGAAACCTTTTTTTTAACACTGGTTAAATAAAACAAAGTTAATTGTATGTATTTTGCAATTCCACGTTCCATGCAAACAGTTTTCAAAATAATTTCATTAATGAAATAAATCTAATAAATTCCTTAAATTAGAATTTACTTTTAAAGAAGCTGCAAGATGAAAATAGTAGATCTCCTTGTCTCCTTGCGACATAATGTAGATCTGCTATTTTCACTAGTTTGGGTATAGGGATCCAGTTTGAAGTGTGTGTGTGCATGTGAATGTATTTCCATAAAATAAAATACAGTGTGTAGTATGTGTGGACAAAGAGGAGGGGTCCTGGTCCTCACACCTGTCTCACGTGCCGTACACTAGAGGTGTGCATTGGCACTGCTCTCGCGATTCAACTCCATTACAACAACAGGACAGGAGGCACAACATTCAAGATGGCCGCTGAGTGAGTAAGCTGGGTCTGAGCTCCTGTCTGTTTGTTCTTTCATTTGGAAAACTATACTTGTCTACAACTTCCTAAAACACTGCATCTACAGAGAAGACTTGTGGCTCTAAAAACTACTAAAGGTTGATCAACTTGCTTGGAAAAAGGACTTTCTGTTTCATAGTATCTCTAAACATCAAACCAACTCATCAAACAATGGATGAGGCCACAGTGAATGCCCTATCTCATGCCATTGTCCAACAGATGAAAGCTGAGATGATTGCTCACTTTGATGCCAAAGTGGAACCCATTCTTCGCACTTTGCAGGGCATCCAGAACTCCTTATCCACACTAGGAGACCATGTTTGTGCAACATATGGAGCAGCGTGTTGGAGCTGACGAAGACAATATGACTGATCTCACCACTCGGGTGATACAACTTGAAAAAGACAATGTCTACCTGATGTCGAAGATCGATGACCTTGAAAATAGGAGCAGGTCCTTGAACCTACGTTTCCTAAGGATCCCAGAAAGAGGAAGCCAAGGACCCAATTGGGTTGATGGCGGACCTGATTCCACAACTCCTGGGGCAGGAGAACTTCCCCACCCCATTGTCCATTGACAAAAACCAGAGATGCGGAAGCAAATTATTATAAAGAAAGTCTCACAAATGATTTTAAGAATCCCAAGCCATTTTGGAAAAAAATCAAATCGGTTATGAATACATCAGCTAAGCATCATATCAATCAAATAAGATGTAATAAAACAATATTAAATACTGGGACACTGGGGGGGCACTGGGGGGACACTGGGGGGGTACTGGGGAGGCACTGGGGGGTAAGAACAGAGGTCTTGTAGTGTAGGTGTAAGAACAGAGGTCTTGTAGTGGTGTAAGAACAGAGGTCTTGTAGTGTAGGTGTAAGAACAGAGGTCTTGTAGTGTAGGTGTAAGAACAGAGGTCTTGTGGTGTAGGTGTAAGAACAGAGGTCTTGTAGTGTAGGTGTAAGAACAGAGGTCTTGTAGTGGTGTAAGAACAGAGGTCTTGTAGTGTAGGTGTAAGAACAGAGGTCTTGTAGTGGTGTGAGAACAGAGGTCTTGTAGTGTAGGTGTAAGAACAGAGGTCTTGTAGTGTAGGTGTAAGAACACAGGTCTTGTAGTGGTGTAAGAACAGAGGTCTTGTAGTGTAGATGTAAGAACACAGGTCTTGTAGTGGTGTAAGAACAGAGGTCTTGTAGTGTAGGTGTAAGACCACAGGTCTTGTAGTGGTGTAAGAACACAGGTCTTGTAGTGGTGTAAGAACAGAGGTCTTGTAGTGTAGGTGTAAGAACACAGGTCTTGTAGTGTAGGTGTAAGAACACAGGTCTTGTAGTGTAGATGTAAGAACACAGGTCTTGTAGTGGTGTAAGAACAGAGGTCTTGTAGTGTAGGTGTAAGAACAGAGGTCTTGTAGTGTAGGTGTAAGAACACAGGTCTTGTAGTGTAGATGTAAGAACACAGGTCTTGTAGTGGTGTAAGAACAGAGGTCTTGTAGTGTAGGTGTAAGAACACAGGTCTTGTAGTGGTGTAAGAACAGAGGTCTTGTAGTGTAGGTGTAAGAACAGAGGTCTTGTAGTGTAGCACTGTAGGTGTAAACAACAAAGTCTCTTTCACATGGTTAACGTGACTATAATTACCGCTGTCTGAGATTACAGGAGTGAGTTACACCTGATGCCAGGGAAAGTACTTTAAATATTTAATCAGCCCCTTTGCCGTGAAGCAAATGAGGCATAACACGAGTTCCATGGGTACAGACCTGCTGCGGTGGTGGTGCACACATGGTTTCACACAAACACGCACGTGTGCATAATGCATGTGTGCAGTTTTAAACACACGCATGCATATTAACGGACGGACGCACGCACGCACGCACGCACGCACGCACGCACACACACACACACATACGCACACACAGGAGTCAAGTATACCTTGTGATTTTTTTGTTGTTGATAGATCTCTTGCCTGTCTCTCATTTCATTGGAACCTGATAACCTGTGTGTGTGTGTGTGTGTGTGTGTGTGTGTGTGTGTGTGTGTGTGTGTGTGTGTGTGTGTGTGTGTGTGTGTGTGTGTGCGCACGTGTGTGTATTCCTGCCTGTGGATGTATGTGGACAAAGAGGAGGGGTCCTCACACCTGTCTAAGGGGTCAAGGCTCCACGGAGCTCGGCCATATAAGGCCTTCAGTCATGAGGACACAAAGCCAGGCTGAGCTCGTTAGAGGCCAACCTGTTTGACTCCAGCAGCAGCGACACACACACAACCAGAGCACAGCGACGCACACACAACCACACACACACAACCAGAGCCCGCACCGTGCACGTCGTCTTGTATGTTCAAGTGGCCATGAAACGATCCGTGCGCCGAGTTATTTAAAGTGAAACGCGATACGGTCGGAGGTGAGGGAACACAGAGGGGTCTTGATAGTGAGGTGCGACGTGATTACATGCATGCTCTGCTGCAGTGACTACAACAACCGCATGCAGCCGTATAAGCATTAGTTTTGGACGAAAAACAGTCCTTGTTTAAGTAGCATGTGACAAGTCCTTTGACATGTCACATGCTACTTAAAGCAGAATGAAATGTGGACATTTTGCCTGGTTATTTTTGCATTTTTTTTGCAATTTCTGCTGCAATTTGTTTTAGGTTCAGCCCTTTTTTGCCACAAAATGCCTGCACTAGTATAACGGATAGAAATGACAAGCGAGACAGTTAGTCATGTTTCCCTTCCCGTCCCCGAAGAGCTCCTGACTCCTGAGTGATGCCACTCAAGTCTTTCCCGCACCGCGGTGGTGACATCACGTGCTGGAAGACGTCCCCGGTGCAAAATGATGTCACCGTGCGCTGACATCAACTCGTGTGTGTGTGCGTGTGCGTGTTCGTGTGCGTGCGTGTGTGTGTGTGTGTGTGTCAGCCCCGAGTGATGCCATCAAGGTATGACACCAACTGAGACGTGCTTATCGGAGCGCCTCAGCGAGGGCATGACATCGCCACGGCAGCTTCCCTTCCCTGAAAGCATGTGAGTCAGAGACCCCTCACTGTCCGTTCAGGAACCAGGGTGACCACAGAGGATGGGGAGAGGAGAAGGTGTTTTATACTATTGTAAACAACAACACAGCGTCCGTTGACATTCTTAGATATAATAGCTAAAAGCCCAGCCAGCAGTGACCGGCGGCCACTCCCCTCGATCAATAATTCAAACGTGAACCGATGCACCGTTTTGTTATTGTTATTTGATTTACTGCTTAATTCTCTCTCGTCTCTCTGTGAAAGGGACTGTTGTGGGAGTAATGTAAACCGAGGAGCGGATCAAAC
Source organism: Protomyctophum bolini (assembly GCF_963924005.1). NCBI lineage: Eukaryota > Metazoa > Chordata > Actinopteri > Myctophiformes > Myctophidae > Protomyctophum > Protomyctophum bolini. Next base: position 23,879,523 of record NC_137882.1, read on the forward strand.
ACCGTCCACAGAGCCCAGACAGCCTAGTGGCCACGAGATGAGGGAGTGTGACCCAGTCCTGGGGGTACAGTATCTACCTGCATGGGGCCACACGAGTACAGTACAAGAGCAAAGGAGATACAAGGCAATATCAAGGATCAGCGGGAGAGGTACTGTCCAGTACAGCACGTACAGTACAGCAAGTGAGGTTGGAGAAACACAGGAAAAGAGGCCTATACTGTACAGCGACGTGAAATATGGCTCGACTGGCTGAAGCCAGTATACCAGTGGTGGAAAGTAACTAACTATTTTGAGGTATTTGTACTTTACTTAAGTATTTACAACTTAAGTATTTACAAGTATTTACCACTACTTTCACTTCTGTTCTGCTCCGTTACATCTCAGAGGCAATGATTGTACTTTTACTTCACTACAATTATTTGACAACGTCTTTAAGTTACTATAGTCACTTTGTAGATTTTGATTATTATTACAAAACCATATACATTCAGCCCTATTTCTATCTGATTTCGTATCCTATTTCCAACCATCCGAGAGATGGTTGGCAGCCGGAATGCAGACGGCACCCGGGTAAGCAGTTTGGTTTGGCGCCCCAGCCTGTGTTCGCCGTGAGGCCTATAGGACCCCCAAAAAACACACGTTTAGGAGCGCCATTCCAGCCGCGTAGTAGTGTGTAGTTCTGTAGTAGTAGTGTGTAGTTCTGTAGTAGTAGTGTGTAGTTCTGTAGTAGTAGTGTGTAGTTCTGGAGCAGTAGTAGTAGTGTAGTTCTGGAGCAGCGGATTGTGTGTCTCTGGCTTCTCCCTAATGGGACTGATCTAGGGTAGCTGGACGTAAGTCGGGACTTGATCACCCCGGCTGGGTCACCCGAGTGGAGGGGTATGGAAGACCCCAAACCGTGACGACCTTAAGATATATCACTGAGGACACGTCCCAGTTGCATGTTTTTAGTTCCTATCCTATTTCTCGTCTTATTTCTGCGGGAATATATAGATGATCTACACACGCTCAGCTATTTACGATGAGGAGTTTTAGTGCATATAGACTGTGGGGGACCCCGGTCAGCTAAGTACAGTATACACACTACAGTAGGTTTAAGTGGTTAAACAGAACAAAAGGAGCGGAGGGGAAAAGCAACGGTGCCATTTTTACATCGTGTGTGTGTGTGTGTGTGTGTGTGTGTCTGTGTTTGTGTGTGTGTGTGTGTGTGTGTGTGTGTGTGTGTGTGTGTGTGTGTGTGTGTGTGTGTGTGTGTGTGTGTGTGTGTGTGTGTGAGGGGGAGAGTAAGGAGAGATGGCAGGCAGGGAGAATGATGCTGTCCCCCCTCCGCTCTTTAGACGGTGGATCAGTTATCGTTGAGCCGGAGAGGCAATACCTGTGATAGATGCCATTCCCCCGAGAGCCGTGAGGCTGATCTTTATGGAGGAAGGAGGAGGAGGGGAGGGAGGGAGGGAGGGAGGGAGGGAGGGAGGGAGGGAGGGAGGGGGGAGGGAGGGAGGGAGGGAGGGAGGGAAGATGGAGAGAGGCGGTCAGGTCAGAGAGGAAGTATGAGAGGGAGGGAGAGAGAGAAGAAAGATGGTTAATACTGTAGGTGGTGAAAGGAGGAGCAGAGTGTAGAGGTGACGGATAGACCGGTGTCATTCTCCCTCCCCCCGTGTGATCGAGTAAGATAAGTCTGCATACCTAAGTTCAGACAGACGCATTTTCTGCTCATGTCAGCCAGGCTCTTCCCCTTTTGTTTTATTCAACATTGCGTATTATTTGTGCGTGTGTGCCGTGCGCACGCATCCAAGGGAGCGGCGTGCCGTGAAGTGAAGCCACCGTTGTTGCCGTATAAGAAATGCTGTATGATTCACATTTCCTGAGCTTTGATCTACATGTGAGCCGTGCTGGAAAAAAGGCTCAGCTCCACGGCGGGATAAACCATTTCAGGTTGTCTAAACAATTCCCAATCACAGTTTCCATATTTAGATTTCTGTTACGAAGGAGAGAAGGAGAAGGAGAGAGGGGAGAAGGGCTGGCGTGCATGGATGGCATGCTGGTTACAACAGAAAGAATGAGGGGAGAACGGAACTTGATTCTTGCCATTAAGTGTGAAGCCAGGCATTGATCTGGGCCCAGGGATTGCTCCTGCACAACGCACACACACACGCTCGCACATGCACATTCATGAGCACATACTGTATACAGTATGAATACGGTAGTTTGCATACAAGCATTTGTGCACACATATAAGTCACAGATACACACATGCTCCTACAAATGCATCACGCATGCACTCGCACATATAGTGTATACAGGTACGGTATTTTTACATAATATGTCACACACACACAGACACAGACACACCTGCCCTGTGAGGTCAACTTACTAAGCAAGACCCCACCACCCCACCCCCCTGAAAACACCCACATTCAATCTCTCATCTCTTTCCTCCCAAACACACATCTGTTCCCCAGTGTCTCTCCTCTCACTCAATCCCCCCCCCCACCCCCACCCCCTCCCACTCCGCTCCGGTCCTCTGTGAAATCCACCCAGGCTCTTCTCATCAACTCCACCCCACCCTAAACAACAACCTCCGGCCCCACCTATTCCTCCCAACCGCCCTACTCAGGCATTCAGAGAGACGTCTCAATCACAATCTGCAAGTTCTCTCTCTCTCTCTCTAGGGCTGACATAATAATAACGGCTATGACTTCTTTAGCGATTAGCTTATATAGTTCCCACCACGTGGTAGCCTGTTGTGTTAACTCTCGTGCTATACGAGACACAATGAAAATGGCTGCAGTTTAAGTACACGGCTCCGTGGCACGGGGACACGCAGACACGGTTCTGTGTAGTTTAACCCATTTTGACCTGAGATCAGATTCTAAAAATGTCTGTTTGAAAATGACAGTTTTCTGAAAAAGCTATGTTTCTATGTCAGTCGTTCTTCGATTTAAAAAAAATAGCAGACCTACACGCTCGTAGCGCACTACCTATGAGCTTGTAGATCTGCTGTTTTTCAATAGCTAAAGCATAACATGATGCAGACACGGTTCTGTGTAGTTTAAGTACACACGGCTCCGTGGCACGGGGACATACCAGACACGGTTCTGTGTGTGTACACTGTACTGTATATGACATGACATCATTCAGCTGTTCCTCCGGGCGGCTAAACGCTCCAGCCCCCCCCCCCCCCCCCCCCTCCCTGCTCCATAAAGCAGGGAGTGTCTCCACGTTCCCCCAGCCATGAAATATCAAGAGGTATTAAGTCACCATTTCTGTCGGCCCCACCCCCACATGCATCCTTCTGTGGTCGCTCGCCTTTCAAACGCACACACACACACACACACACACACACACACACACACGTGAGATGCACACACACGCGAGATGCACACACGCGCGCGCACACACAAACACACACACGTGCAATAAAAGTTTGGTGAAAATGTCTCACTCTTGCACAAAAGCACATTGTTTTTATCACATGCACACACACACACACACACACAAAACCTGCTCACAGTATGAACACAAAGGTTATTTTTCACAGGCACGTAGGTAGACACACACCCCCTGCTGTCTCTCTCTCGGAGAGGCAAACACAGACAGACATACGCCAAGTCCTTCTCTCTCTGTGTGTGTATAGTGTCTATGTAGTCTCTCTCTCTCTCTCTCTCTCTGTGTGTGTCTATGTAGGAGCTGTGGTATGTCTGTGGCAGGTGGCTTCAAATCAGCCTTCCCTTCGTTCAGAGTCAGTTACAGCACAGGGTAGACAGGGATCTGGTTTCCCCCTCTCTCTCCCCCCCCCCCCCCCCCTCCTCCTCCCCCTCCACATCCCAGCAGACCCCTATTATGCATGACATCAGACCCTCTCAACAGCCACGCACAGCTGTGGCCAGAGCAGGCAGGGCCCATAATCCACATCACCCCTACAAAACACACACGCGCACACACACGTACGCACGCACGCACACACACACCCATTGACGTGCATGCTGTACATCACTAGCTGGTCCAACCCTGCAGGCCCAGCCAGCCGCTATACTTATCGCAAACAACACCAAGTGGTGTATAGTCAAGTGATGCCAATTGTGTATTTCTGAATGTATAATATATATATTTGATTTCACTTTGATTTGTATGTGTGTGTTTTTCGTCAGAGTAAAATCCCCCACCCCCACAACCACTTTCCCAGCATTTTTTTAAAAACGTCTCAGAAGCTTTGAGGAATGTAAACAGGTGCTGCTTCTGCTTCCAGGGCCTTCCGCCATCCCTCCCTCCTCCCCCCCTCCCTCCGCCATCCCTCCCTCCCGCTATCCGCCATCCCTCCCGCTCGCTCAACAAGCATTATGGGACAAAAGAACAACTGGTTCTGCACCTGTTTTCTACAGAGCCATGAGGGGGAAAAGACACACACTGAAACCCTCAGCGTTAAGTTCAGTCTGAGAGCGGAACTACAAAATGGACCGGTATAACATCCTCTAGTCCAAATCTGGGTCAATTCTTCTCAGGAGTCCAATAATTTGCCACAGAGGAGTTTATTGTGTACGCTGTTAAAAAAAGTAAAGCCTTTTTCTATTAATGTATGAAAGACACGAAAGAAAGACTATAGCATCTATAGTTCTATACCTATACATTCAAGTTTTGTTTTGTTTGTTCTTCAGAGCGGTCGACGAACGTCCTTTGGTTTGACCCTCCCCCCATGGGTGTCACAGCCCTCCGGCTCCTCCCCCCATGGGTGTCACAGCCCTCCGGCTCCTCCCCCCATGGGTGTCACAGCCCCCCCCCCCCCCCCCCTCCTCCCCATGGGTGTCACAGCCCTCTCTCATTAGCAGGCAACAGTGCAGCACTCTCTCTCTCTGTTTCTGGTACAACAGCGCCCCTACTGGTACTCATTATACTGGCGCTCATTAACCAACACATAGGTACCGGTAGTCACATACGTAGGTGAACCAACACATAGGTGAACAGTGAACACGGACATTGCTGTTCCTTGGAGTGGTTGCACCACTCAAAAATACATGAACCTGTGTACTGACTGGCGCCCTCTACTGAAAGTGACGTCAGACTTCGGTGCTCTTTTTTCCCCGATGGAAATATCCTAAAGAACCGGGGTCGTATCATAATCGAGGACTAGAGACTATTTGACATTCAATGATCTTTTTCCACAAATGAGTCTTGAAAAATGACTCTTATAATCAGAGTCATCTTACAGGACAATACGGTAATACCTGTAAGTTACATTATTATTATTATTATGTTCTGGTCTGAAAGCCCCCCCCCCCCCGATGAAGGATAAAGATATTAGATGCACAGGAGGACTTCCACCAGAGATTGAATATCAACATAAGAAATCAATGGTGGTCCAGATCACCTGGTCCAGATCACCAAGAAACAGAAGGTCACGGGCTCCCCTGAGAGCGCTGCAGGAGACATCTGGTACAATTAGGCTGTCCGCGCACGCACGCACGCACACGCACACACGTACACACTAAAATACAAAGACAATATGCACATGCATACGACCACTCTATCTCTCTCACACACACACACACACAGTGACAGCAAGCACATGCACGCAGTCGCGCACAGCCGCACACACATGCACAAACATGACACAAACACCATGCTGCACGCCAACACTAGACCACACACACACACGCACACACGCACACACACGCACACACGCACACACGCGCACACACACACACAAAGGCTGTGATGGATGGCTGATTTGGGTCCAGGACTGTAGGCGGGCAGATCCATGGGACCATATGGCGGTTCTGGGTCACCACCTCCAGGGGACCGCTCCAGGTTAAAAGGTGGCTCATCTGTCACTGACATTAGATTACACACATCTAACGAGACTTAACGAGGCCATAGCCCACCCTGCCTCCACTCCACTTATTCAAATATTCAAAGTGGGTTTGCCTTAAAAAAAAAGAAGAAAAAAAAACTATCTTATCCAAATTGCATTAAACTTCGAACACGTCTGATTCTAGGAGAGATCTTGGGATTTCCGAACAATTCATTCAGTGGTTCTCAAATGGTGTGCTGAGGAACACTGCTGTGCCGTGAGACAAATCAGTACAGTAGAAAACGTTATGAATTATATTCCAGTACCTCCAATATATGTGTGCACAATACAGGGATACATTCTACACAATATCATAACAAATATATTTTGAGTTTTTGACCACTTTCAACCAAGCCAGCACATCCCCTGCTAAGTATTCATATCTATGTCTGAAAACCAACCTTTTCAGACTCCACCATGGCCCGTAGCACTTGCCCTAGATAGCACTTTATGTAGACTTGGATAGTATTTTAGACAGCACTAGAATTGCATTTTTATGCAGTCATAGCACTTTATAGTACACATGTAATATAGTATAGTATGTATAGTTGACATAGATACTCCACTGTTACGTTCTTAGTTTATACATGATTCATGATAACTACTTTTTTATATATGTGATGTATGCCATGCTTTTGTTTTTGCTTAATGTAAGTCACTCTGGATCAAGAGCGTCTGCTAAATGCCTAAATTGTAAATTGTTATGCAAAATAACCTCTACAACACATCTTATCAGGTTACTACTGCCAAATAAAAGAAGAAAGAAAGTCGGAGAATCGGAGCGGCAGGGGTGGTACTGCAGTCACTGTACCGACGAAAAGAGAGCTGAGCCAGCAGGCAAAGCTCTCGGTCTACCGAGCAATCTTCCTTCCTACTTTCACCTCTATGGTCATGAAGTGTGGGTCATGACCCAAAGAATAAGGTCGCAGATACAAGTGGCCGAAATGATTTGGCTGGCATCTCCCTTAGAGATAGAATGAGAACTATAAGTCACGCGGGAGTAGAGTCGCTGCTTCTTCACTTGGAAAGGAGCCAGCTGATAAGGTGGTTCGGTCATCTGGTTAGGATGCCTCTCGAGCGTCTCCCTATAGGGAGGTCCTCGATGCATGTCCCCTCCCGCTGGAAGACGACCCCGGGGCAGACCAAGGATGAGTTGGGAGGATTTATATCTCCAATATCTGCTTCGGGATCCCAGAGAATGAAGTTATACTAATGTTGCTCTGGAGAGGGAAGTCTGGAGCCGTCTGGTGGAGCTGTGGCCCCTGCGACCAGACTACGGATAAGCGGTTGAAGACGGATGCATTGACTTTTTATTTGGCATGAAAATAATAATAATTATTATTATTATAATATTAATAATAATAGGAAAAATAATGTTTACAGAGTGACTGCCCTTTGATGGGCCTTGGGCACAAAAGCTTTGAAAAAAAAAGAAGTAATTTCCATCTCCATGTATGCATCCAAACGTTGACGGTTTAGTGGTTCTGTACAATCCAAGCGTTGAAATGTGTGGAGTTCACGTCCAAAAGGCTTTCAAGACTAGAATACCCTTGTCTGGCGCCATTCAGGAAATTTGACTTGCTACGAAGAAAAAAATATAGTATGTCTGCCCAAGAAAAACGATGCAAATGAGGCAAGAAGGTAAAGCCCTTTTGTCTGGTGTGTGCGCGTGTGTGTGCGAGTGCATGCGTGCGTGCGTGCGTGCATGCGTGCGTGCGTGCGTGCGTGTGTGTGTGTGTGTGTGTGTGTGTGTGTGTGTGTGTGTGTGTGTGTGTGTGTGTGTGTGTGCGTGCGTGCGCCCGTGCGTGTGCGGTTTCATGTAGAGAGCTGGCGGGCCATGTACTGTACCTCTGGGGTTGGACAAGCTAGATGGAAAAATACCTTCAAAACAATTCAACAGTCTCTCCATATTCTCTCCCATAGTATATCTTTGATCTCTTCCAACCTAAAGGCTTCTCCTGCTCCAGATTCATCTGCCTGTACGTGCTTCAACACTCTTTAACTCCATCTTCCTTCACAGAAAGTGGATTCAGAGGCTTGTTTTATTCACAGAGGGATCCACTTCAATGCACGTCTTATTTTCCCTCCCCTGGCGGCGAACGCCACAGTGAAAGGAGGAGAGAGAGAGCAGAAGAGAAGAGAGGAGAGGAGAACCCAGTGACTACAGTGAAGGAGAGACGAAGGCTCACACCGCTCTCTCTCCCCTTGGCTCGTGTCTTCCATCGTGTGTTGCTGCCACGACCCCATGGCAGCTCCGTCAGTAAGAAAACCCTCCCTGGTTTTTCTCCTTTTAATCACGCTGTCAAAACCTGTGCTCCCTCTGGGTGGCTGTCTCTGCTTGAGACGCGCTGCAGCACTGAGAGCCAGCGAGCATGCAGCGAGTGGCACACCATCACTTGAAAATGCATCGTTCATTAAAAGAGGGCCTTGTTGTAGGAAATAAGTGTTTTACATCTCAATGATGTTTTCTTTTTTTCATTTATTCCCAGCTGCCGTATCCGCGTCACTTGATGTTTTAAAAAGAAGAAAACACAAAGGAGTGTTAGAGATATGAAACAAAAAGGTAGAGAATAGCGGAGATGTAACACGTATAGTTCTTCTGAGAGAGCTCTCGAGGCGTTCCTGATTGGAGATGATTGACTGGCACCCTTGGGGTAATGGGGTATGCTCTGCCACTCCTGAAGAGGCCCCATCTCTCTGTGCTCCTCACCTGAGTAAATGGCCCTTGTATATCGCCAGCCCTTGATTACTGCTCTTCACCCAAAGCCAGAGAAGATACGTATAGTGGCAAGGGAGCGGGGGTGTGAATGTGTGTGTGTGTGTGTGTGTGTGTGTGTGTAGTGTGTGTGTGTGACTGTGTGTGTGTGTGCTGTGTGTGTGTGTGTGTGTGTGTGTGTGTGTGTGTGTAGTGTGTGTGTGTGACTGTGTGTGTGTGTGCTGTGTGTGTGTGTGTGTGTGTGTGTGTGTGTGTGTGTGTGTGTGTGTGTGTGTGTGTGACTGTGTGTGTGTGTGCTGTGCTGTGTGCTGAATAATTAAAACCAGGAGGTGCAGTGAGACATCTTTTCAAAACACTCCATACTCCTGACGTAGCTCCCCGAGGTACCAACATGCACATGTGTGTATGTGTGCATGTGTATGTGTGCATGTGCCTGATAAAAGTCTTGATTTATGGGTGAACAAAAGAACATCCAAGAGCATTGTAACGCTAAACTCACTCTACGATACGTGCCTGCACTGAGGCAGAATAATTGAGACAACGTTGGCTAAACATTACTGTGCGGTCAAGGATATTTGAATTTCAAATCGTAAGCCAATCTTTTTTTTCTCCCTTCTATTTTCAGGTGAATAGTGCAATTATACCTTTACCAATCTCAAGCAAGTTTGACATCTGTGAGTTGAATAATTGAGACAACGTTGGCGAAACATTACTGTGCGGTCAAAGATATTTGAATTTCAATCGTAAGCCAATCTTTCTTTTCCTTCTATTTTCAGGTGAATAATCTCAAGGTAGTTTGACATCTGCGAGTTGATTTTCATGCCATACTGAAATTAATGAAATGTGTCGAGTGGCTTCTTCAGAAATCGAAAAACCACAGTATGCTTTTTGAAAACAGTTGGCAGTGAATGTTAAATACTGTATACTGTGACTGTGAGTCATAGTCAATGGGCTAAACATGCCAGACCACCTGTTTGGTACTTTATAGTCTGTGACAAACGTCTGGTTGGACGTGCGTCAGGCATGCCGAACGGAGAAGGGATGAGGCCGGGGGAAGTGCGCCGTGCGGCCCCGGTAGGAAAAAATACACAAATAAATAACACAGCGAACGTTAGGCCAACGGGCCAACCGTGGCCCACTGACGGCCGGCAATCACCACCCTTTGACTTTTAGTCACATTCATTGCAGATTCACTGCCACTATATACGTTACAAGACCTGAATGCTGTATTGTATAAAACAAAATCAGTCACAAGATATACTTTAGATCGGCCACATGACGTCTCACGTCGTCTCGTCAGGGCCCTAAACAAAACATGAATAGTCCATAGACTTATTGACTGCTATTCGATTTTTTCCAAGTGTTCTAAACAATACAAGTCAATAGATTTGGCTGCCATATGATGTAATTTCAAAATCCAGGCTAAAAAAAGTGAAACCTTTATTATATTCTAATCTAGAGGATATGATATCGGCCAACAACACATTGGTATGTGGTGGTCTAGGACGGTGTGATTGGAGTCATCGGACCCACAAATCTAACATCAGTTAGAGCCTCTAATCTTCACCAACACTCGTCTAACAATTCAGCTTTTACTTATTTCTCACCAGCCTTCCATCATCACAAACTGAATGAAAATAACATCGCCTGGATGCAACTGGGACGTATCCTCAGTGATGTATCCCAAGGTGGTCATCGGGGTTTCGGGTCTCTCGAACATCATACCCCTCACTCGGGTGACCCAGCCGGGGTGATCAAGTCCCGACTTACGTCCCAGTAGCTATACCCTCAATCAGTCCCATTAGGGAAAGACCGTTGGAACCACTCCGGAACTACTATGCCGGGACTAATACGTACTATTCTGGTATGTGGAGGGACTAGGCTCCTGTCCGGGCCCCTCCTACGTCTCACCAGGTCCAGTACTTTGTTCAAGTCTCCCATGTGTTCTATTTTACTTCCACCGAAGAGCTGAAAATGGATAAAAGGCTTGCCACACCTGGCCCAGTGCTGCTAAATAAGATCTATGGTCTGCATAATGGATTCTCAGGCTACCTGTGTGTGCTGATAAACGCTAGCAGACACGGGGAGAGGAGAGAGGGGGGGCACGGTGGTAATTCTCATCCAGACGATCTGCTCACAACGGCGGGTGGCCTCTCCATCTGTTGCTGCTTTTTTTCTTTTTTAAGTGACTGAAAACACGTTTGTGTAATTTGGCTTGTTCTTTCAAATGGAAATAATCTGTCTGTTTTTCTTTCTGAGGAAAAAAGGCTCCCTCCTCTATCGTCACTTCCATGGTATAAGATTAAGGGGATGTTTTTTTTATCGAATCAGGTTTAGTTCTCTCTTCTCTTCCTCTGGTAATTTTTCTTTGCTCTAAATCTGTCTCGACTCTCTCTGTTTGAAATACATAATGTGCTTGTTTGAAAGAGGAAAGCGAGGCAGAGGAAAGCTTGAAAACATAAATATAGAAGATAAGAAAGTTTCAGCGTAAATTAACAACCTTTCCAACATTGAGGAGGTTGTTGTTAGAGACACTGGCGGACAGACGTGAAGCCATTTTGATTCTCCGTCTCTAGCAGATTGGTGCTTTGATGGCACCGCCAGTAGAACAGCAGTGAGAACTTCTGCAGTGAATTTCACTCAGATCGCAAGGACGGACGATCACACCTCACTGATGGGAAAATGTGGAGGTGAAAATAGAAATTATGTGTTGAGTGTGTTTGCATTCTGTCCGAGCCTGAGAAGACAAAACTGTATCACACGTGCAAGCGTACACACACACACACACACACACACACACACACACACACACACACACACACACACACACACACACACACACACACACACACACACACACACACACACACAGTGTGACTCAGTATGCCAAGCACACAGCGGGTGAACAGAACTCCTCTGCATGCCCATTAGAGGCCACCAGTGCTGTCATCAAGCAGACACCATACTGTCCTTCTGATTCAGCTAATGTACCCGACTGTGTTGTGCCTGATTTATTATGCCAGAAACACTCAAGTCGTCCAACTTAAAAGGCCAAATCTATCACTACGGGTATATCGCCCCCCCTGTTAAAGCGCTG